>NW_022990313.1:844711-1243371 GCF_902827175.1 Gymnodraco acuticeps
TTCCAACATCCCGAAAAAAGCAGACTTTGTGAAGCAACACCTAAGCCGCTTCAAGAAAACAATTATATAGGTTCTGGCTGTGGCTCTTGAAATCCCTTGTAGTCGGGGAAGGTATCACGGATCTTCACCATGACACAGGCAGGCAGTGGTACCCTGGTTTGCTTGCCGAAGTACCCCAGCACCATCGTACACATTGGCGGTAGGCAGTGTAGCGTCGACGTCTGTAGTGAAAAACATAGGGAGAGTTAGTTATTAGCTTTCATATGCATCATACATTATGAAGTGTAAGATGTTCATATCTGTAAAATAGTTTTGTGATGTGTGTTACGTGCCGTAGTGGGTGGGTGGGTGTGTGTGTGTGTGTGTCACTCTCTCTCCCTGATTGTCTCCGGGCCTCCATAAAGGACCTGAGGAAGACTGCAGTGGCCTCTCTCCCCTGGCTGCATGTGTGCAGCATGGTGTCTCTGACCATCACTTTCTGATCCTTCAGCCTCATATGAGCTCTCAGACACGTTCAAAATTAAACTGTCATCGCTGTCTGAGCTTGCAGCTGTGTGCGCCATCGTGCGTTTGCATGCAGAGCTCTTGGCCCGCAATTACGTCACACATAATTTGGCGGGATTTGAAGAATCCCCGAGAAGATCCAGAATATGGTCAACATTGAAGGGCAGATTAATGGTTATCAAAGTACAAATATCCAAAATCAGTTCAGTAACGGTTTCAAGTAGAGATGTCCCGATCACGTGATCGGGGATCGGAGCCGATCACGTGATTTTCAAAAGATCGGAATCGGGAGAGAAAAACTGGGGATCGGGAATTTTTTTTTTTTTATTAAATATTTTTATTTTTATTTAATGTTACAAAACAAAAATGACCATGTTCACGTCTTAAAGTCATCCTGAGGACTTCGTTTTGGTTTAAAATGACACAACATCATGTATGTGTTGCTTCTTTTGGGCTTGTTTTCAGACCTGGTTGCTTATTTCTCTCAAATCTGGCAACAGAGTGGGCGCAGTGTCTAATAGTAGCAGTAAGCTAACGAGAGGCTACGTTCAGCTGATGACTCGGGAGTCGGGACAGAGAAAATGTCAGGAGTTTGGAAGTATTATAAAATTGAAAGCGAAGGCAGTGTAACAGCCAGATGCAATGTTTGCAAGGCGGAGGTTCCGCGTGGTGGAAAGAACAGAGCTACGTTCAACACGACCAATCTAATACGCCACCTGAGAAACAAACACCAACACGACGAGTACACAGCGGCCACTCAGGTAACGGCACTGAAACAACCGACACTTTCAGAGACTTTTAAAAGGAAAGAGAAACTGCCCCAGAACAGTGAAAAGGCCAACAAAAATAACAGCCAAGATAGTTGAATTCATCGCGTTGGATGACCAGCCGTTATCCGTTACCTTTTTTTTCTCTTAATGCATTGCATAAAGATCGGGAACAATCGGTATCGGCAGATTGTCAAAATCAAATGATCGGAATCGGATCGGGAGCAAAAAAAGGTGATCGGGACATCCCTAGTTTCAAGGGGACAATATTTACTAAAATTGATGGGTTTGGATGATGGGGGAAACCCGTGTCACAGGCTCTTTAAGTGCTGTCAACACCATGAACAATGTCCACATAGACAATGTCTGCTTATCTGTATTATTGTGTTGCATTGTTGGAAGCCTGTGACCTAAGATGTTCAACGACATAATTACTCTGTAGCTATGTTAGTTTGACCATAAAGAACCGTGATGTATTTTTTTTACCAAGAAGAAAAGAGAGAAAATCAAGCTTAAACCTTTTTGTGTTGAATGCTTGTGCATAGTAATTCTGTTTTCAGGGTAAGTCTGTTATGACTGTATTTGTGACTGGTGGACTTTAAATATATTTGTCTCAGCTTTCTGCAAAACGTTATTTTTTGACGTCTTGCATTTCCTTGGAATTGCTTCAGTTTCGTTGTAGCCCATTCGACCATGTCAGCCACCTTAGCCTAATGTACATAGAGAATGTGAAAAACAGGTTGTGAGACTGACCGTTGAGCGGCCCGACCAAGCAAGGAGGCAGAGGCAGAACGTCCCAAATACAACCCGGTGTGGGCAATTATTAAAATCATAGACACATGACTCACAGCCTCAATCCTGCAGCCACAAGGATCTCACACCACATTACAAACAGGAAACACAGAGCCTAAATGCCCACAGACTAATCAACCAACAAGACACAGGTGAGGGGGGAGGAGACAACACAGGGCACCCGGTGCACACAGTCAGCAGCAACAGACATGGGGGAGTGATATGTCAACTTTACACAGTGGTAACTTGTACAATTAATGCAACTTAACGTCATGATTTTCACACCCTCAACATATTATTTGTACCCTGATTATTCTCAACCGCTGTCATTCTTACACCAGCATAAATACTTTCGGCGCTCTCGCAAACTCCCCTCTCTTTTCAGGCGGAGTCAAGGACCCGACCGGCACCTGCCAGACGACATTCCAATCAATGCGGTTTAATCAGTTAATAAATACTGTTCACTAAAGTGCTGAGTTACAAGGCCCCCGTCAGTCCAGTGACAAAGTTACCTTCGTCACACAGGTGCAAAGGATAACAAAAATATGTCAACACTTTTATATCCTTTTAACCATGATGACCAATTTAAGATAAAATATGTATTATCCTTCTTTTATCTTTTCTGTCAATCCCTTAGCACATAAGCTATTAATTATCTGCCTCCCGGCCTCCCTCTGTTCATTCCCTGATTACACACATTATTAATTAGACGGAGACCCAGGTGGTGAAAGAGGAGACGGCGCAGGGCCCCAGCATGCAGCTCGCTCCCGAGGCTCCTCATTGCGCGGCTCACTTTGGGGCCGCCCCGGGCAGACGAAATCTCATCTGTTCGTAGAGTTTCAATCTACTTTGCTCTTAATTGAATTGAAGCACATGTCTCAGAGCCCCAGTGAGTCTGCATGCTGGGTTTGGTTGTGTCTGCGCTGGGTATTTTTACAGAGATGATTGGTCGTGGAATGTGACCTTTTTCTGATAGAAACTTTCGTCTGGTGTCTTTGAGGGAAGTTGGACGAATGAGATTCAAACCCATACTATGCTAACAAACTGTCGTTTTACTCCCTGAGGTCAAGAGGATTTTCTCATTCCCTACATCTCAGGTGGGGATGAAAAATATGCTTCCGACAGTATTAAAGGGGACCTATCATGCAAAATGCACAGCACTTCTGATGTCTTTTATACATAAATATGTGTCCCCGGTAGGGACGGGTATCGTTAGGATTTTATCAATAATTTGGTGCTCAAAATTATAGACATGATTACAAGATGTGAAGATTAAACAACAGTCATTTTATTGTAACTTTTTCAATGTCATACCAAGCAGGTATGAGTGTGTTTGACAGTGTGTCTCTGGAAGGGGGGCGGTAATTAGGGGCAGTTCATAAATCCAAGTACAGATGAAGCACTCCAGATCAGACTCAGGTGGGTGTGTCCCAGTCAAAAGCCCAGCGGATGCCAGTGGCTGGGGGTGTTGCCAAATTGCTAGGGGGCGTTGCCCAATGTCCCCATTTGTTCAATTACAGGATTTAACCATGAGATGGCGCTTCATTCACAAAATACACAAAGACAACTGTTTGCAATGTATGCAGCTCTGCAGTTGTGTTTGCTGAATACTGTAGCATTTAATCACTTATTTGTTACTGTATGGTTTTCACAAGCTACTATAATGAAAAAACATCAATATTTTAGATCAAATAAAGTATATAGTTTGCTTTATGCAGTATATTTCTTGTAATATTGTTGGGGTGTTTTTACACAGTACAGTAGATTGAAGTAAATCAACTTATACATTAAGATAAGATAAGATGGACCTTTATTAATCCCGTGGGGAAATTCAGTAGTTCAAACAGCAACAGGGTGAGAGGGAAAAACAGGACAGCACAGATTAATAAAATCAAAAATAAGATGAGCGATACAAATAATAATAATGAGAAACTATGAAATAAGAAATGAATAAAACTAAAATATAATTATCATATCATGTATTATAATGTATTGTATTATTAAGTAATATCATACATTAACCCCATTATAGCAGATGCCACATTGAATGGATGAACACATTTATGCATCAATAATTACAACAGAGTATTTCTAAATACAAGTTGTAAAAATACTTATATGTATTTAATATTAACCCTTTGGAGTCGACCGTCACGCCGGCGTGATCAGATCACATGACCTGTTCAAGCCGGTGCCGCATAAAAACAACAGTCCGGACAACATTGCCGTGTGTTTCTGTCGAAAGTACTGGCTTGAAACTATATCCCAGTCTTTGTTTTATGCAAAAAGACCCAGTAAACACGGAGATACGATGATATAAAGTTAATACATTTCAAAAGTATGAAAAATGGAAGCACATATTTGAATATCTTCGCCGCATTTGATCATTTTACGAAACGGAAAATACTGGAAACTGTAGATTCTGCTCAACAGGATGTATTTACCAGGGAGGGGGTGAGGTAATCAGGTAAACGGAGTGATACGAAACGAGACGAAAAGAGACGAAGAGGGACGGCGGGAGACTGCGATTGAAATAAAGTGACAGACAAACATTGAGAATTTAGATAGGCCTATAGTTAGATAGATTTAGAGTTTTGAAGATTC
Source organism: Gymnodraco acuticeps (assembly GCF_902827175.1). NCBI lineage: Eukaryota > Metazoa > Chordata > Actinopteri > Perciformes > Bathydraconidae > Gymnodraco > Gymnodraco acuticeps. The sequence goes on from NW_022990313.1 coordinate 849,379, forward strand.
AACTATGATGAAGAGAACTCTGAACGTGAGTCAAGCTTTAAGCTTGTTTTTTGACATGGAGGAGGAGGAACCTGTGATGTTGCCCTCTGTGTCGTATTGACAGAAACCGCTTTGAAGCGTGGTACAGATAAAGACAGAAAAAACTGATTTTTGTACATAATGTGTATATATATATTTGTATTATATTTATAATAACACTTTTGCCTTAGCAGAATGAAATCCTATGCTACCTCAATCAAACTTTCACATTATCATAGTGACATCCCATGTATATATTTCCAGCTTTTAAATGGTTTCGTTGTGTATGTTTGTGTTACATATGAAAAATAATATCATTTTCAAAATCTGTTTTTACGTTTTTTTTTTGTGATTTTGGGTCCAAAATGTTCATATAGTAGAAGATCACTGCTCTAAACAAAGTCAAAAATCCTACATCCAAACGAAATAAATATAATTAATTATGATGAATACGTTAAGTCTTGTTCATTGTTTTTCACTTTTATTAAATGTTTGATATTTCCGGTGGAAATGGTGGACTATCGGACATTCAAAATGCAGCATATTTTCACTCTTACACACATCCTTTTACATACATACATTTTCACTCTTACACACATACATTTTCACTCACACACGTATATATTTACACTCACAAATTCATACATTTTGCTCTCATATTATCATATTTCAATGCACACATTCATATATTGTCACTCATGCATTTTGTTCTCATATTCATATAATTTAATGCTCATATTTATACATTTTGCTCTCATGCTAAATCTACTAAAACAAAGTACGTCATGGTAGTGGTCAGCTGTTAAACACAAAAGTGTATCTTAAGGGCTGTAAATATAATAAGCCTGTTGTCAATTTTAGAGCCCTTTTACAGCCCTTAATAACATTCATTTTCTGGACTCAATGTGTGTCTTGGCCGTTTTCTTTGTTCCAAGCAAACGAGTGCTTTTTGTTTTGAAATCACTTCCGCGAGTTTCGCGGGCCTCCCCCCTCGCTCCACTGACCATTAGACCATTTAGTAAGGTAACAAGCAAAAGGGCAAAAACGCTTCTCAGACGCTCTTCCGTTTACTTTTTTAACCAGTTAAGCCCTGAGCCTGTTTTTCAGGTTTCAGGCTCGAAAATGCCACTAACACAACAAATGATATATCTTCACTTCTAAAAGGGGTAAATTAATAATTATTTTTCTCAAAGCAAGGTTACATCTGTGAGTTGGATGTAGAAGTGTCAGAATCAATATAGATGTTTTTATTTTAAAGTAAATTCAGATGGAACATAGTAAAAACATGTAAATTCTAATGTCCACCTAAAAAAAAACCTTTACTTATAGTGAAAACCACCCTTGCATGATGGGTTAGTAGACTAAAAGCTTTAGGAATCCAAACTATAACATATAATAAGTACCCTGTATCAAGATTGATGCAAAACAAGTGAAATTTGACCTTTTTAGAGAGATTTAGAAAAATAAAGTCTAAGCGGACTCACCTCTGGGTAATTTGGGAACCATCGGTTCCATTTGAACTTTTTCACTGTAAAAATCATTTTATTACTTTGAATTATCACTATAGGTATTCATTCCATCCAAATACAACTGTTGTGAAAAAAATAAAATAAAATAAAAATAAAACATAGGCTTACTCTTACAGTGAGCCTCTGAATTAGCCCCGAGCGAAAAATGCTAACCTATTACAGCACCGAAAATCACTCCTCGCTCCCTTATTACTTATCCTACACGGTCAGAAATAAAGGTACAGTACAGGTACATTTTTGTTCTTTAAGGTACAAAATATACAAATGTACCCTTAAAAGGTACACTCATGCTCCTGTATGGTACTAATAAGTACCCTTTTCAAGTAAAAGGTACGCATTACATATGTATTGCGGAAAAGGTACATAAGTGTACCCTTCACATAGTGAATGCCTATAGCCTGCAGTGGCTCTGCTCACTTTATTAAGTTTTAATATTTGTTCAGGGTTGAAAGTAACCATGTAGATCACCAATAAGTGGACAGTTTATCAAAAATAACAGGCTGTTTGTAATTTTTTCAGGTATTTGAACGTATAGCTGCAAATACCTTGTGGTTTAAAAAAAAAAAATTTTTTTTTTTAATTTTGTTTTTTCACTAATTTCATGAATGATATGTGATAATAAACTTGGTTTAATTGAATTTTAATTATTATTGCTGTGCTTCGCTGAGAAATAGACGTTAATGTTACACAACACCTGATAGGTTAAGAGAGCTGAGAGCGGGAGATAATCTAACGGTCATATTTGGCCAGATTGAAAGACTCAGTTTTTTCAAAAGACCTCGGTGTTACATGTAACATGGCGAACAGTGGGACAACTTCTGCCTTGACCTGTCTATCCACTAGTGATATTATCACCAAGGTAGTAGAATATGGGATAGAAGTAACTGAACTGGAAGCTAGGAAATTCAGAGGTAAGTGAACTTTACCTTCATTCATGACTGGTCAAGTAGCTAACATTTAGCTAACTAAGGCTAATGCCTTTCATGAAAAGACTGGGGAGATGGTATCTAACACTAGCTAGCTCCATAGTCCCTGGAGAACAACAAAATACTGCCGGTTAAATGTTTTTTAATGTATTGGTCATAACGCAACCGTGTGTGAAGCTAACTAACGTTACCTAGCTAACTGAATATAGTTTGCCTAGCTAGCAGAGCGCCGACGCTAGCCATTACGTTATTTCAAAGACAATGTACATACAGTGAGCGCGCGATGGAGGCGTTGTGTCAGTTGTCTGGCTACTTTGCTGGATGGGTGATTAGCATGGTGGCTTTCACTAAAGCTCACAGACACGGGGCTATTGACCAACATGAATCTGTTCATTGTGGAAAAGGCACTCATATTTATTTTCTTCTGCTTAAATAAAGGAGAGATTCTTCATTTCCAAGACAACGTTAGTTAGCCGTAGCTCAAGATTAGCTACATATGTGCTAGTGTAGTGATTGCTTGACATGAGCACATGCAGACATGTAACGTTATGCGGGAAGCAGCCGTGTGCGAAGCTACCTATGAAATGCCCCTTCACACCAACGCAGCTCCCGTTCTAGCTCCGTGCTTGCTCTTCTGATTCGAAACCGGTTTTTCTTCCCCCCCTTTTTGTTCACACCGCCCAGAGCCCGACTGGTGCTGCCGCTGCTGCGTCATGACGTTACCGTTTACGTAGCTGATTTTCTCCCCAGCGGTGCTCACAACAACAATGGGTGACTGTGTTGGGTCGATGATCCTGTTACTTTTAATCATACGAAGCCAGATTAAATTAAATAACTACTTCTCCAACCTTGCACTTTTCTCCAGAGTGCCGTGGTTCATTGTTTATTAATGTAGTTCATTCTACTTGTGATGGTCGGACATGGCAACCTGTGCAGCCCATGTATTGATTCCATCCGATAGCTGCTATAATACAAAACAAAACGTCTGCCTGCTCTCCACAATGATCAATAACAGCGAACGGATGGTCAAAGTAAGGAACAAATAAACAGAATCACACGAAGCCTGGTTAGTGTTGCCTGACTTTATAAAGTGTGTTTTTTTTTAATAAGTGTGTGGTTGCGTTCTAGTCACTTTGCTCAGCGCTACTGCTTGTTACAACTTGTATTTGCCATACTTAAACTGTTAGCTCAGGTTAATCTCACCCCACTCCTACGTAAACGTGAAGTATGCGGTTCTTGCTTTTAGACCAACGCTTTTCAGGCTCTAGCTCCGAACCGGCCCTGGAACCGCATTGGTGTGAAAGGGGCATTAGCTAGCCATCCATGTAGCTAGCAGAGTGTTAGCCATAGCTTACAGCTGTGCTAGTGTATGTTGATTACATGCAGGGGCAGACTGGGACTAAAAATCAGCCCGGGTAACTTGGCTATTATCAACTCAAATGTATTGCTAACCTGACTAGAACTGGAACTGCTAACAATGAGATTGGATTTGACTTGAATGTGGAACGACATAATGTCAGCATGGATTAGGAATGATTACATTCTGAAAAGTGTTTTGAGATTTGCTAACATAATTTGTGTCTTCAGATAATGATGTGGACGAGGAAGCAATTTCCTATGGCCTGACCGAGACGATGGTCGCATACCTCTTTGAAGGTTCCTTCAAAAAGCAAGCAAAATTCCTACAATTTGCACGCCAGCTGAAGGAGCCAGAGCCATCTACAACGCTGACTTTTGAGATCTTGCCAAATGACTGTCTTTCTCCAACATGGCAAGTGTGACATTACCTTGTTGAACGCTCAATACTAACCAACTGCTTTTTTTTTTTACGATAACTTTTGTTGTAGCTTTCATGTCTTAGCTTTACTTCTATGTATTAACTAATCAGGGGGGAAATGGTTGACACTTTCATTAGAATACAAATATCAGTCATGGGAAGCAGGAACATGTGTTTACAATGACATGGGAGTGTGTGATTGAATGGGAAGGGGTATTGATTACATGGATGATCAAATATCACTCACACATAGCGATAATGTGATTAAATATAATCACATGTCCTCACATATTTTCAGCTTTTTTGTCCTTTGCTAATCACATGCCTCTTTGTCCTGCAGTCAAGAATATGGGAGTTTCCCTGCTGTGTTTACCCTGCCAACGTTCCCCAAAGATATCCAGACCAAACTGGACACAAAACAACCATGCCATAAAGTGTCTACTGATAGACACAAAATCGTGAGGATATTGCATGAGACGATGGCACAATACACAATGTAAATATTGCTATTGTAAATATTTGTCAGCACACCTTCTACAGTATTGTGATCATACAAATACTTAACTTACTTTCTCATCCTGCTTTCTCTAGGTATCCGACAAATTCTGAATATATTAAAGTGGCCAAAGCATTGATTTTCAGGTATCCTTTCCTGAAGGATATGGAGGGGAATAGATATGTAAGTTACTTTTACTGGTTTTATAGTCCTATGTGGTTTGTTGAATTGACAGATTATATCTCCCCTATAGCATTTTCGATTAAGGACAAAAGCCTTTTCGAGAGCTCATTTACAAATGAACTTTTTCTAATGAGGTGTTATCTGGGTTACATCACAATATATGTTTTTATTTCCATAACCTGACATACCTGATTTGTTTGTTTCACACAACCAACTGGGAAGACTCTATGGTAAACTGTTTTGAAAAGGGCAGGCACTTTCAAAAATACTTGGCAGGGGATTGGATGAACCACCTGTCTATCTTATCTGTGCCCATGCCGTCTTTTGATTGACAGTCTGTCAGCTATGAAAGTGCGACCAATACATGGGTGCCATCTACTGACAAAGAATCCCCTTTAGCTCAACAGCTCCGTAGTGGCCAAACATCTGCTACCTTCTCTTTAAACTCAATGAGTTTCACAAAAATGTTTTGGGTTAATTTAAATCTTTGTCTCCTCTGATTAGAACACCTGGCATATGTCTTTAAAACGGCGGTTCAAAGCTGAAAGGACGCCCCTGGTCCACCACGAGGTAGTTCGAAACATGAAGCAAAAGTTTGGGCATCATAGATCACCCCAAGCACCAGAAAATAACCAGGGAAGCATAACGACTTCTGTCAGACGATCTTCAGTGAGTTTATTCCTATCAGCCTGTATACACTTAAAACTGAGTCAGTAAATACAGTATATAGAAAATGGTGGCACTGCTATATTAACCCTTAAAGGCCGAGCGAGCCGCCCGCGGCTTCAAAGAGGTAGCGTTCTAAAATGCTTAATAACTTTTTAACCGCTAATCCTATCCATCTGATTTAAAAAGTGAGGTAAAGCGGCTATTCTAGGCTTTTTGCTGGTATCACTATGTCCTTTTCCGGGATTCAGAGGCTCCGACGTGATCGGGGCAACGTTATCACATTTTACAGCCTTGATTCGTCAAGGAGACCCACGCGGCCCCTCTGTCTGAGCCAAACAGCAAAGGTTTTAGACTAAGTCCCACCCCCCTGTGTCCGGATAGGTTTAAAATGTAAAGGTCCAGGCAAACCTCTGCCCATGCTACCATCTTCTCGACCAATCAACATAGGTTGCTGTGTATGTTTTTGGCGGCGGGAGATAAACAAAGAGAAACAGAGAGACGAGAGAGTAATACTAAAGAAGAGTAATTCTGCCAGCGTAAGAGAAATAAATACAACACGAGATATCTAGATACAGTCACACACACACACACACACACACACACACACAAATACACATACATACACACACACACACACACATATATCCCAAGACAAATTCAAACCAACATGTCAAAACGGCGTTACACTACGGAAGAAGCCGTAGAATTTATTTTGTCTGGCGGACCGCTTAGCGATGCAGCGGTGGATTCCTCAGATTCTGAAGCTGACAACTGGCAAGGAAGAGGAGTATGATCACGGGATTGATCCCTTCGAAGATAAAAAAGTGAGTAACTTTGCTTATTTCTTATTGTTTGTGTTGCATTTATCGGTTGTTGTTTCTGTATAACGCCGAAAATAATTAGTCCTAAGAGTTTTTATAATGGATGGCCATTTGCCGTAATTGTGTCAAAGTGAAGTCCTGAGCTCAAGATTCACTATCAATAGAGGCTACTATTTATTTCAGTAAAAAAACGTCAAGCAATACCTTTCATGTATTGCCTCATTCCGCTTGCCCTCTTTGGTTGTTTGTTATAAGGTCTAATGTTATTATATTCATTGCATTACAATTCAGTTACTGATTCCATCAACTAGTAATGTTAGCAGAGGGATAAAGTGTGAATCAAATCAAAAGTTGAGACTGTGTTTAGAAAACAGATAGGATGACACTGGAGAAATAAAAGCAATAAAGGAAATAAAATAAATTCAGACATTTATATCTGTATATTTTCCTCCCTTTTATTTTAGTACAGAGGATGAGAGAGGGGATGCACAAGCCACTGTCCCCATCAGTAGGCCTCCTTCAAACCGAGAGGGAAAATAATGTGGCCAGGAGGGTGCAGCATCCAGAAAAAAGGCCAAACCAATGCCAGCCCCCCTGACAGTGAAAGGGAGAGGAAGAGGAAAAGGGAAAAAAACATCTCTGACCCCAGAAGAGCCAGGAGCTGTTTGGAACGGACCTGAGGTGCCAGATACTGCCCAACAACTACCACACTTTTGCCCGAAAAGAGCCCCTGGAGTCCAAGGTTTTGTTGGTGTGGAGTATACTCCTGCACAAATATTTAGAAATTGTTTTAACAACCAAGCTGTAAATATCATCTGCAAGAACACAAACAAAAATGCTGAAAAGGAGCAGGCTAAGGGGGAAAAGTTTGTTTGGGAAAGCCGGTAAAATTCCTCATGTATGTCGGCCTTATGGCACTTCTAAAACTGCTAAAAGTAAGTACTACTGGAGGAAGGGATCACACCTAAGTGTTCTCTTTCCTGCTTCTGTCATGACAAGAGACAGGTTCATGGCAATCAGCAGAGCTGTACATCTGAGCGACCCAGACCATGATGAATGTGGATACATTTCCTTTGCTCTTTATATATTTTTCTAATATTTTGGTTATAGTTTGAAGATCATTTGCTCTTTGTACTTTTGCACTTTCTATATATTCCTAATACTTTGTTTATAGTTTTAATATAATTTGCACTTTGAATTTGTTTCACTGTTTGTGTTTGTATTTCAATGTTCAAATGATAATATATTTCTCTGAAACAAGTTATTTTTGTTGCAATGTCATCTGTTATGGTTTAATTGTTTACTCTCTCAACCTTTTTTTGACAGAAGAAACATGATCAGTCATTTAAATATGGAAATACATTTCGTTTTAATTATTCCATATGATCCTAGGCGTTTTTCACTGAAAAACGCCTAGGATAATATTGTAATAAATAGCTGTAACTTGCTCAGGGAACATAATATGCAGATGAAATTTAATTTGAAAGCCTAAAACATCTAAATGCAGCTTTGTAAATAATAAAAAAGAAAATCCCTATGTTCCTGGCGGAGTAAACAGTAAAAAAACACAACATTTGTACTGGCGTTTTTGAAAAGTGCTGGTAAATACAGCCATTATCACACAAAGTTATGGTAAAATTTGGACTTCAAATTAGCCAGACTTGAACTAGAGGTTCTCCTGAATCAAATGAGGTAAGGCACTTGATGCTGACTGCAAGAAAAGGTTAGAACAGGTTAGGAGAAACAAATAAATACAGGAGAGTCAGGCAGGCGAAAATTCCGTCTAGGTCTTTAAGGGTTAAGCCAGGCTCATGTTTGTCATTTGTCTCCATCTGTCTTGTCTATCTGCAGGACATCATTTCTGTTTCTGGGGAGGACGAGTCCTCCATTGGTGCACACACACAGGTTTTGAAACGACAATACCTGAAGACCCAGCCTGATTCCTGCATCGTTACCAACGCCATGACCAAGACATTTCAGTGGAGGAGAAAGGAGGTGGCTGAGGGGGTACGGGCTGATACTATCGCCAATAAGTATCCATTCTTGAAGACACCTGCTGGGGTATTGTTAGAAATTAAAATCAATGATGGTATGGCGTAATTTGAATTAAATACACTATTTAATTTAAATCAGTTTTATTCTGAAAAACCGGAAGTTCACTAACTATTAACTTAATACTTTTATTCTGACAATTATTCATTTCCGGTTAGCATTAGCATGTGGCGAAATGCTGCATTTTCAAACCGTGAATCAAAGGTGAAATGACATGTGATGTTGTACACTGAGCACACTGGGTTTAGCAATCATTTATTACCGCTGAATAACGTTTATGAGGAAATGTTTAAATAACCACAGACACCAGAATGATATAATTTAACAACAGAAAAAGGCAGAAATGGCATTGGACCCGCCCCCGACGACGCCGGCCAATAGGAGAAGACCTCCGATGACAACAGGAAGAGCAAGCCAAGGATTGACCTCTTGCTACCGGGTGACCTGGACTGACTGGGCGGATGAGGAGAGCGCCTCCACTCGCACATTTCATTTTGTACTGTACACCACCGCATCTTTTGTGTAATTAAATGCTGTTAACTTTTATAAGCTTCCCTTGACTCTTTTCAGTCTCTCCTGCCTTCGGGGTTATAGAATACACTAACATGGCGTCCCTGGGTGGGCTCTGAAGCGGGATAGAGCTGGAAGAGAGGGGAATGCTGCAAGCTAACTAGCATCACACTGCCTGCAGAAAATGAGTTTTTGGCTGGGCCTAAACGAAAGGTGAGACAGTTACCTGTTTAATTCCGTGGTGATTGCGAGTGGTGTGGAGATTGTATATAGTGTTTCTATTCGTCTCTGTTGTATCTTCGGCGCCGCCCGATAATGTGAATATTACATATTAAGACCTTCTGGTGAGGCAGAATTTTATCTGGGATAGGGTTCACATTGTGTTAAATACGTCTGGGTAGGTACCAGACCTGATCTGTTTTACACTGGACTGGGTCCATTCATGTTAGTCTATATGTTTGATGTATTAAACCTGCGTAGTCTGGTTTAATAACGTATATTGTGTGGAGTTTTTAAGCCAAAACGTATATTTTTGTGTGATGTTCTAAGCCGAAACGATTGTGTACAAGATTGGTATGAGATCGGTTTTTAAGGTCAGCATCTATATAATTTAGATTTAAGATAAGCTGAAGATTGTGTTGTTTTGTATTGTCAAGCAGTGTGGTTATTTATATGCAGATGTTGAGTGTTTCCATTGTTCCCCTTCCCCCAGTCACATGCGGTTAATGCTATACTGCTAAGCTAGCCAGTAAGCATTACTAGATGGTGAAATACTTCGAGTAAAGATACAACCGGTAACTACTGATTAAATACACAGGGATGGTGTAGATGAACGTTGAGAGTAGATTGAGTTGTTTTGTTTTTCATGCTTTTCAAAGAAAGTAATTTGAACTTTATATTTTGAGGAAATAAACAGGAAGTATGTTTATGAACCGGAAGTACTAGTTGATACATTTGAGAGGAGTTACAAATAAAACAGCTCCCCTAGCGGACATAATAAGTATTATAGTTAATACATTCTTCACCACAGATAAAGATTACATGTGGTTTCTTTGAATTGAAGTATTGTAGTTAACACATTTTATGACATTTGCATAATTTCATGAACTCAACTTGAGTATACACTGTCCACGGTTTATTTGGATTTGCACCATATTCCTATTTTCATATTACAAAGTCAAAACCATACACTGTGCATTTTTATTTATTGGTTCAGATTTTGAAAATGTGCATAATTTTAATTTCATTTGTCTAATTTAGATTTTCCAATCTCAGTTTTACAACATTTAAATGTATTTTTCCAAAAAAAAAATTGAAAAAATTACCAGATTTTAAAGTTAAGTTCAGATGACATAGGATATCTTTATAAAGAATACGAGGGTACTATTCAGAGGATTAGTAATTCATTTTGATAACTTAATAATATTATCCGTGTACTTAAGAAACATGTCGCCACAGTTAAGAGCACCCACAGTGCCAGGCACAACTGCAGATATTAAGGCGAGAGTAAACATCAGATCAGATGCTTTAACGTGTCCAAGTCATAGACAGAAGACATGGAACCAAATAGAGAAACTGTTGGAACAGTGGCAAACGAGAGGATTGATTCCAGCAGATGATCAACCTGGACCAACGGAAGCCCATAGAAAAGCTGTAGTTGAACATGAGAATGCTGAATACCTACAACAGGAAAAAGCATGGATCAAAGCCGGACAAACCCCTTGGTATGGACCTGCTAAAAGCGCTATGAAAAAAGCTGAAAAAAGAAAAGTTAGGGTTACATGTCTGTTAATCCATCTGACATCCATCGCAGAAGATCTGCCAGTAAATGAAGACACAGCAGAAATGACAAAAGAGGCTCCACTTATCCAAACTCCAAAGCAGTATCCAAGCCTGACCGAAGTGTCTCCTCCAGACATATCAGAGAACAACCCTTCTCACCAAGCTTCGATTCAAGCCCCAAATGAGAAAGAATTGGCGTTTGAGGTAAGAATCCTATCCAGTGTCAACCAGCTGATGGAAGAACTCGGCAGAAGAATGGAAGCAGAACTCAGCAGAAGAATGGAAGCAGAACTCGGCAGAAGACACAAAGAACTCGACAGAAGAATGGAGGAACTCGACAGAAGAATGGAAGAGGAGCTCAACAGAAGCATTGAAGCATAATGACATTATTGAAGAAAGACGGAAGGCAGTTGAAGCCCATAATGACATTATTGCAGAAAGACAAAGGGAGGAAGATAAATACCAACTACTTCTGGCGGAGAGGCAACAAGACGATGTAAGATTCCAGGACATGATGGCAGATAGACAAAGGAGAGAACAAGAAGAACGAAGAACTCAAAGAAAACGCAGAACAAACTACTCTCCTGACTATTCCAATGGACGGGGAGATGAAGATGACGACAGCGGTACACAGTCTGAAACCAGTAGACACTCCCCATACCATGAACAGTCACAGCAACAACGCAGTTTTGCATCTCCTCCTGAGAATAATAGTAGCGACAAAAACGAGCAACATTACCCTGGGACATGCCCCAAAACCAGAAGAACCAAGACCGGTGCACATACCTCCATGCCATTGATAGCGGCTGGAAGAAGAGGATTTCAATACCAACCATGGACTCACAGGGACATGGAAGCATTAGTGTCAAAGCTACCTCCACTCACTAAAGGAGGTCAAAAGTGGGTAAATGATCTGGAGAAGTACACTGTCCAAGACCACCTGTGCTTGGGAGACATGAGGGCCCTGCTCGGACGGATTGAAGGACGACTTGAAGCAAGAGCAATAGATTCCGAGGCCAATTGCACAAATGACCCAGATGACACTCCATTCAACTACATCAGGTCGAATTATTGGGCTGCTATTCGTCACATCTACCCGACAACACGCAGTTTACATGCCCTCAACAGCTTGAAGAAGAAGCCGGGGGAAGACATGCATGCATTCTTGAAGAAATGTGAAGAAGTGTGGGAGGCTTGCACGGGTGAAAGACATGATCTTTCTCCAGCTATTGAAATGGTGTGGAAGAACTCGGTCATTAAAGCCCTTCCCCTAGCAGTGCAGGCACGTCTGGAAGAAGTGGTGGGATTGGACAATAAACCCGCTGAACAATGGAGACAACATCTCATTCACCACGATATCAGACACCAGGCAGAAAAAACGGGACTTGATGAGGACGATAAAATCCAAGCAAGGAGACTCGTGAAGCTACAAATTGCTGAGAGAGATACCGAAGTTAATAAAAACAAGAAATCGACAAATCAGATGGCCATACTAGCAGAGAAGGCAGGGCGGACACCTCCAACAGTTCAACAAAGCGGAGGAGGAAGTGTATGTCCACAAAACCAGGTTCAGCAAACACCTGTGTATCTTCCTAACCAAGTACAGCCACAAGCACCACAGTATCTTCAACAGCAAATACCTGTGTATCTTCCTACCCAAGTACAGCCACAAGCACCACAGTATATTCAACAGCAAATACCTGTGTATCTTCCTAACCAAGTACAGCCGCAAGCACAGGTATACACTCCCATACAGCATCAACAAAAGGGACAATGGAGAGGAAAGCAACGATCAAGAGGAAGAAGGGATGATGGCTGCTTCATATGTGGAGATTGTAGACATCTGGCCAGAGATTGCCCCACTCAGCAATATCCACCACAAGGTAGCCCCTCACAATACAGAGGAGAACCAGTGTTAGATATTAGAAATATTGAGGCGGAAGCATATGCCAGGGTCATGACGAATATTTCTGTTGGATCAGGTGATTGGGTAAATGTAAAAATCCACAAGATGAACTTGTTGCAACCTGTATGGAGTGGACCATGGGAAGTTGTAGAACGCACTGCGGATGCGCTCCGGATCAAAGTTAAAAAAGGAACATGTTGGCACCTTCTTACACATTGTGTAGCCGTACCGCCACCTTTCCTGAAACGGCACGGCAGTTAGAACTGAATTTGAAAAACTGGTACAAAAAACAATAAGGAATTGAACATTTTTTACAACGACAGCACCAGGAGATGAGTAAACTCAAGAATCTGTAGTGTAAATACATTGAGAAAAACACATTTTACACTCAAACTGTTTGCACATCATAGACAAGGAATTTAGACAATATAAATAAATGTTCAGCACAAGTAATAAGTATAATGGAAAGTAGACATAGGCCTACACTTGAGTCAGATTTAATTACTGTGATCTGATTAGTGTGCTCTGCAGGTTTACTATTGTTCTAAGTAACAGTGGGATTTAAAATATGGAGATGTTCTTTCGTAGTGTGTGGAATATGTGATGCTGGAAACATGTACGTTTTTCAATTTATAGGAGAAAATGGTTTCCTGAAAGAGTTGTGTTGGGTAAATATATAGAAATGGATGAAACTATTTTTAGAGTGAGTTTTTGTAATATCATTAGTAGACATTAATTATGTTGTTTAGATGGCATTTAACAACTAAGACAGATGGTATGATTAGAAAGAGACAGAGTGGAAAGGGTTGGATTTATTTAACATCAGTGTGCTAGACTTCTTATAGGTAATGCGTCCCGAGACCTGGACTCCCCCTCTGAGTTAGAAAGGCTACGATCCCGACCCTCCAAGCAGACGAAAGACCTAACCCAACAGGAGACTCCTCCTTCTCCATCGAACAGACAGAGAACCAGAGCTGAAACAACAACAACAACAACAACAACAACAAGACTGCAGCCAGAACTATCTCCACCTGTGGCATCCAGAACCAAACAGCATGCTGACATACAGAGAGATACTCTCATCAGCCCCTCAGACAGGGCATGAAGTTCCAAGCTGAGCCACGAGATTTGGCACAAGAGCCGAGTGTGGGACACAAGAGCAGAATCCGCCCTCCATAAAAACAGCAGAGAGACTGTAAAGGAGGAGATGAAATGCAAAGCAGTGCAACAACAGTGGCATGATGGGGGCTGCAGATGTAACTGGGCCAATGGCTGCCTAAAAGAGTTACAGCGGATGGATTCAACAGCTGATGGACTGAAGAGAAGACAGAATCAGAGGAGTTGGCATGGTCGATTAGAAATGAGGAGGCCGGGGTCACGGCTTGAGAAAACCAGGGGAGGAGAAAAGGAGAACGGGAATGAGTGAGTTTACACATAAACACACTTATTCACAAAACGCACATTTAAATAACTTGAATTAACTTCATAAATACGTAAAGACAGATTAAAGTAAAATGAGAATCATCCTAAAACACACTGAGGGATAAAGGGGGAGACATGACAGAGTAGAACCATATTCTTCCATCTTTTCATCATGTTAACAAATCATTCTTTAAGAGATTTGTATTCACGTGTGAATAAAGTAGTGATCTCATTTGTTACAATATTGATCACAATTAAAAGGATAGTTTTAGGAACCACTCTATAGGACAAATCTTTATTTGTATGCATAAGGTTAAAGGGAGAGCTGGTGCCAAGCCAAATATAAAATGACTTCTGTTTTAAATCCTTGATAAAGGAGGGAGTAATTGTTGCATGTTCGGACACCCAAGGTTCCACACACTGCTAAAGAGTTTAACGTTGTTTTTTAAGTAGACCAGAATTAAAGATAAATGATTATAATGAGCTATGAAATGCAGAGCTACACAGATCCTAGTAATGTTTTGACTCAAGATAATAGTTATGTACACAAGTTTCTGAAATAGATCATTAGACATTTTAATACTAATTAGGTGTAAATGAATTGCAGTAGTAGTAGTACTCTAAGGAAGTGAGTTTTGTACCAAGTTTCAGGAAAAGTAGGAGGCAGAAGTCCCAATGAAAAGTTAGAATCATCTTGAAAATCATAGTTGAAATCGTGAATGAATAAGGAATGGCGCTCCACATATGACATATTTTTGTAGATAAAGGGTACCCGCCTATGCTGAATTACCTCCGAAAAGACTCTGCAGAGCACGACATGGCCAAAAGACCGAGACCAAATGACCGTTGACCCTGACTGACAGTGTGACAAAAGCACTGTCCATGACTGACTCTGGGGTGTACCTGACCAAACCTGACGTGACAACCAGACGGTGTGAGTGTGAATTAATGCCGGCATGTGATCAGTGTAACTGCATGATTCTAAAACAATAACTAACCAAGCATGTTTTTGGACTAACATATTATTTTGGTGCTCCAAGGGAAACGAGAGGTTTCCTAAAAATTCCACAAAAAGGGGAAACCGCACATGTGACCCGGTTCTAATCTACTTGATGATATTTTACTCCCACATGAGTTGGCGGTTTGCAAATGTAAAACTAAAATCTGAAGATTCTGTTTCTTTTAGGCCTGAAGGACGGAGAGGAACACTTCTTTTCACTGAAGTGTTTACTGTGGAAATAATGATAATGGATGTCAAATTGTAAATAATGTTCGTTATTTCCCTAACCAATATTTACCTGACAGTTTTTTGTTCCCCTCCCCATTACAGGGTTTTGTTACACATGAGTTCATGTGTCAAAAGGGGGGAGTGTGTATAATGTATAATGGCAACATGGCTGTAAAATTCACAATTTAAATGTTTCTTTTAAGGATTGACAGAAACCTTCCGCCCCAACCCAGATGTTCAAACTGAGCATTGAATGATAGTTTTATAATTAACCTGCTCCATATCTGGGGATAAGATACTGTTTGATGAATGTTGAGATGTTTCTAAATATTGATTGAATTATAACAGGTAACACAGAAGCAGTGGCCAAGGGGCTACTGTGAGAGATGTAATTCCAGAATAGAATACCGAAGAAGTTGACCTGTGATAGTTAAACAATTTTGTAATATTTTAACAGACATTAGAGTATCTGAGGTTTGAAATGTAGAAAGAATATATTACAGTTAAGTTAAGCTAAAACATAGTAATGCAATGAGACCGAATTTAATTTAGACAACATATTGTAACTAGCCTGGTAAAGAATTAGAAGTAAAAGCCATAGACTTTATTGTTTAGTTCATTATGGGGATATACATTTAATTTAAATTCATAATAGAAAGACATTTGATGACAGTATGTTGGAATTCTGTATTCATTTTTCAGCTTGATAATAGACAGGTAGAAGCCGTATTGCCAGGTGCAATCTATAGGATTTCTGCACACGATCCAAGCAGAGAATGACGTACCTTACAGGACAGATACACTCAATAAATCATTCACTCTGACCGCATTATGACTTTAGTTGTGTTTGAATCCATAATGAAATTGTATTACATAACGTTAGTGTGTGTCTTTACCATAAACAGGAATAGTTCATTGTTATATTTAGATTTGAGAAAGATTACAAGGTTTTTATTTAGTTCACCATGAAGATGTTTTTTGTTTGTAACATATGCCCAGTAGTAAGATTCAAATATCAGCAGGTTCTGAATTATTATTCCTCTGTCCCACAACCAACAAGAATGTGGATGGGGATAACTATATCTACTAGAACCAGCAGAGATTCATAAATTACACCAGAGACACAGTAAAAGTAAATAAAGAGTAATATTTAGCTATTTTCAGATAGTTTGATCCTTATAATACTTTGTAAAAGAACAAGTGCCTTTACACCAGATACAGTAAGAAGATTATTTATGATGTGAAAGGAGGGAGTTAGACGTTTTCCATACCAAGCTAATTGCTGCTATTTTACAAAGTAACATTAAAGGTTTAAGCTAGAAGTTATGCACAAATGAAAAACTTCATATTTATGATGAATATGTATTCTTATTTGTATTTTTTTACTTTTATGAGTTATGTACCATGCAATGTTCGGATGAAGAACTAATTGATTTCAATATTATTTACATACCTTAAAGGGTATGTAAGGAGGGATTGTTAGAAATTAAAATCAATGTTGGTATGGCGTAATTTGAATTAAATACACTATTTAATTTAAATCAGTTGTATTCTGAAAAAAACAGAAGTTCACTAACTATTAACTTAATACTTTTATTCTGACAATTATTCATTTCCGGTTAGCATTAGCATGTGGCGAAATGCTGCATTTTCAAACCGTGAATCAAAGGTGAAATGACATGTGATGTTGTACACTGAGCACACTGGGTTTAGCAATCATTTATTTCCGCTGAATAACGTTTATGAGGAAATGTTTAAATAACCACAGACACCAGAATGATATAATTTAACAACAGAAAAAGGCAGAAATTGCATTGGACCCGCCCCCGACGACGCCGGCCAATAGGAGAAGACCTCCGATGACAACAGGAAGAGCAAGCCAAGGATTGACCTCTTGCTACCGGGTGACCTGGACTGACCGGGCGGATGAGGAGAGCGCCTCCACTCGCACATTTCATTTTGTACTGTACACCACCGCATCTTTTGTGTAATTAAATGCTGTTAACTTTTATAAGCTTCCCTTGACTCTCTCCTGCCTTCGGGGTTATAGAATACACTAACAGTATGTAAAATATGTAACCCTTCGCTACTTGCACGCGTAGTGTTCCGTCCATACAATCAACCTCTCTAAATTGTACTGTGTTGTCTTTGTTTCTGTCCGTCTATGCCAGTGGTCCCCAAACTAAGGCCCGCGGGCCGGGTACGGCCCGCCTCCACATTTGGCCCGGCCCCCTGAACAATACCAGAGACGCATTATGATTTTTTATTTTTTTTTTCAGTCTGGCCACGCGAATCCTAGACTAGCCCCTGTCAAAATGTTGTGACCTGCTCTATCGAAATCAGTCGCATTGACCCGAAGACACCTTTTGAGTTGTATACACTGTTGGAAAGAGGATATTCCTAGCTTTCTAATGATATCAGGATTGTTTTTGTACTTCAAACATTAAGCGAAATATGTCACATTATATAATGACTGTCACCGAGTCATCATTTTGAGAAAAAGGCCTTCAAAGTTTTCTCTTCTCTGGAATCCATCGATCTGATTGATTATTAGCGGAGCAAATGATCAAAATACTACCGAGGGAAGATATTTTCGTTTGGAGGGGAAGCTCGTGAGTGTGTGTGCTTGTGTAATTTTGCGTTTGTGTGTATTGTGTTTGTTTCCCGGGGAAAACACTCACGAGAAACACCGGCTGTTGTTATGCTTGCCGTTCTCCGCTTGTAATTATGCCGAAGCTTCAAAGTTGTATTTATCATCTGAATTTGCCGAAACAAGTTTAATATTCTGAAAGCCAAGACTTTGTTTAATTGAAATCAGATGAAAACAAACTGTAACGGACCCTGCAGTGTTATCTATGATTACTATACTCTTACATTCATAATTTCAGCGGAGTGAGGGGGGGGGGGGGGGGGGGGGGGGGGCGGCGCTGCGGAAGAGCAGATTGCGAGTGAGAAATAAATAGGAAATAAAAGTTTCATATTCTGAAAGCCAAGACTTTGTTTGTTTAAAATCAAACAAAACACCCGAACCCCGAAAAAATAGTTTTTTTTACGTAAATCCACGTTTATTTTTGAGAGATTCTGCTCTGACAACTAAGCTAAACTTTTACCTGTTAAGATTGTGCACGGCACAACAGAAAGTTACAGTAATTTTCAATGGACTTTTTTTCTGTGAAGAACCCAGAGAGGGTTATTTGGTTATTATTTATTTCATAAATAGTGTTATTTATTTCATTAATAGTGTTATTATTTATTTCCTGACTTTTTTTCTGTGAAGATCCCGGAAAGGGTTATTAATATTTGGTTATGTGTGGCTTTCTAGAAAACAATAAATGTTTACGTTTAGACACCCATGCGATCGTCACACTTTTTCTGTTACAAACTGACCCGGCCCCCATCAGAGAAGGGAAAAGTTATGTGGCCCTCACAGGAAAAAGTTTGGGGACCCCTGGTCTATGCAGTTGTGTGAGGAAATGAACCGCATCCACAACATTGAAAACCTGCAGCACCGCTTCAGAGAGGAATTTCTCCTCATTCTACCCAAGGTGCTGGCCCTTGCAAGAGGAAAATCCCCTCTGGAGAAGATATATCTGCAGGCAAGAGAAGAGTCACTGAGCGAAGATCTACCAGGTAATGCTGTCTGTGTACAGGTGTCACTGCGTCGTAGGGCTGCTCGATTATGGCAAAAATCCTAATCACGATTATTCATTGACTTTGAAAACATCCATTTATTGAACTTTAAAAAAAATATATTTTGAACAATATGTTTTAACAGTTAATTACCCTGTAATGTAACGTAAAAAAAACAAAAACATTTATATCTACATTTAAATAAATAATATCAAAATAATAAATACAGAAGATAAACAAATATTTTGGAGCGCACTTCCACAACCTACTAAACATATATAAATATGATAACTAATGTCACTCACAACCTGTAATGTTTAATTATACTGCTACACGCAGTACTCTTATTTTGGTAACCCCTCACCTGGAAACAGGAAGTAGTTAAGAGGCTCCGGCTTGACGAGGTTAGTAAAAGTTGACTGTACGCTAGAGATCGGAGAATAAAGACACAGCAACTAAAGCTTCCCTTGTAACGTGTTTATATGGATTTATTAAACAGACTGCAAGACACAACCTGGCCGAGCGGGCTTTTAGGGAGGGCAGGATGTGTAACGCAAGACACATTGAGAGCATCATTGCGAAAGGGAATGCACAGATTAATTGCACAGCCCTACTGCGACCTAGCTTCCACCCTCACTTGCCCACGTGGGTACGATCTCATCCTCTGACTTACAAACTCTTGTGACCACCTCAAACACCACCAACTACGCCACTGAAATGCTAGTATTCAATGGTGCGGGTGGGCGGTTTATACTGAGGAGTGAGTTTAATCAATTCAACTCACTTACATCTGCACACATTGTATCTTTACTTTTATTTTATTTCCCTGCTCCATTTAGGTCATTTTCACAATTGTATAGGTCCGATCCACCTTCTCACCACAGTGCCACAATAGACAGAGAATCGGACACCACTACAATTGTAGACATCTTTGTTGATCTGTGTCTTCCTCTCTTCTAGCCATGGACTTCAAAGCCGGGCTTGTTCTCCTGCCAATTATTTTCAAGGAAAAGGTGGAGCATCATGTTACTTTGGAAGAGGTAAGCCACTGTCACACCGGAGGGGGGGAAATGTGCCTCATTCTTATAAATGAAGGAGCAACCGATGTGCATTTGTTTGCAAATGTTCATGTTGAGTTCCATTTGAACTTGACACATGATTTTCCGTGTCTCTTTCAAGCACCACTGTACATACTTGGGTTATACTAATTTACTTTCCATTTTGTGTTTAGCCTGGCACACCTTACCCGACCACCCAACTGACGCACACCAACTGGAAGTCAGCCTTCACAAGAAGAGGGCCCAGTGTGGTCAAAACAGATGGGTTCGAGTTGTGCAGGGCCAGTGATTTGGAGGAGGGAGTCATCGCAGCCTTTTGCGCATATTTCGTTTTCAACATGGCCTACCCACCAAACCGTAAGAACACCTTGACCTTCGTACAGCGCTGCATCCTGAAAATATCTGAGGAGGGGGATAAGCCGCTCTCGACCACTGTTATCAGAATTCTTAACCAGTTATACTAATGCCTCGCCTACATCAATGTCCCAAGTGCTCTCGAAGAACATTCACACTAATGAAATTAGTACAGCATGTTGGACTTATACATGCTCAAGAGTCTAATTTTAACATAACTTGTGGATTGAATGATTGTCAAAGTACATTTTCAAAATATGAGTCTTTCAGAAGACACATGTACAGAAAACACAAGCACTCCATTTTGCCCTCTGATGACGAAGAGCATGAGCCCCCTATGGACCTTGAAAATGAAGATGCCGCTGCAGAAAATGATCCCTCCACAAATGGCATGGCCGAACAGCCTCCCTGCTTGAATGAACTGTTGACATCGTTTAGTGAGAACCTTGTTAGTTTTATTCTAAAATGTAGAGAAAAAAATAATCTTCCACTGTTGGTACAGGAGGAAATCCTTGATGATGTCAATGTTTTGTTTTGTTTTTTTAAGGAAAACTATGATGCATTCATAGCCTACCACCTAAACAAAAGTGGCTTTAACATGTCAGAAAACCCTGAAATTCAGAATGTTTTACAATCTAAGGATTTTTTTGAAGAAGCATCAATTGTGATTAGGTCTAAATACAAGCTGAAAGAGCATTGCAAGTCAAAACTCGATATGACTGAACCTGTTCAGTACACTTTAAGAGGTTCTTCAGGACACAAACTGGGCAGCTACTCCTATGTTCCTCTTAGTCAAGTGCTGCGTAAATATTGCTCCCACGTAGATGTTTGGGAAGAAATACAGTCTTACAATAACCAACAAAAAAATGAAGGTGTTTTAAGTGACTATTCCGATGGGGTCTACTTTGCAGAGCACCCATTCTTCATGCATCATCCGAATTCCTTACGACTACATTTTTATGAGGATGAGTTTGAAGTAGTGAACCCTTTAGGTTCTAAACGTAACAAACACAAATTGTGTGCCTTTTATTATTCAATCGGTAATATGGACGGGCGCTATCGGTCTCAATTGAAGAATATTCATTTAGCTTTACTTGTGCGTTATTCATATGTAAAACAATGTGGTTGGGATGTCATATTGAAACCAATGCTTGATGATCTCAAAGATCTAGCAACGAATGGGTTCACTGTATCTGTTAGTGGGATTGAGTATAAAGTTAATGCAGCACTAGCAACGATTTCTAGCGATAATCTCTCTGCTCATATGCTTGCTGGGTACAGCATGTCATTCAACTCTGGTAGGATTTGTAGGTATTGCATGGCAACTTATAATGAAATGAAAGAAAAGTTTACAGAGGAATGTTTTGTTTTAAGAACAGCAGCTGTTCACCAATATCACCTTGAATGTATAGTACAAAATCCAGACAGTAAAGCAATATATGGAGTACAGAGTAAATGTCCATTTGATGAACTGCCCTATTTTGACACAACTACCTCCTTTCCCCCAGACATAATGCACGATCTACTAGAAGGAGTAATTCCTTTAGTTCTAAAACTTGTTTTGACTCGAGCTCATAGAGAGAAGCATATCACTATTACAGAAGTAAATGAAGAGTTACAGAAACTCTCAATTGGTCAAAATGACAAGACAAACAAACCTGTACTGCTGTCTGAAAAGCTTTTAAATAAGTCAGGAATAGTTGGATCTGCATCACAAAAGTGGTGTCTTTTTAGGTTGCTCCCTTTTCTAATAGCAGACCGTGTTCCACCAGATAGTAAATATTGGAATGTGTTCCTCTTGTGTCGTGAGATTTCAGATATTGTCATGGCATCTACAGTAAAAAAGCGGTGTCTTCCCATGTTAGACTTACTTGTACAGGAGTTCCTCGGAGAAATGAAAGACGTATTTGGGATCATTACACCCAAGTGCCATTATATGATACATTACTCTCGACTTATGTTAATGTATGGACCTCTTCGATCCCTTTGGTGCATGCGATTTGAAGGGAAGCATCAGTATTTTAAAAATGTTGCCAGTAATTGTAGGAACTTCATTAACATAGCTACAACACTAAGTAGCCGTCACCAATACAAACAGTGCTGGGAGTTTTCCTCCAAGATTTTATGTGACTTTGAAAAAGTACCAGGAAAGAGTATTGGCACACCATTTGAATCTTTACCAGCCCAACTTCAGACAGCTCTTTCAAACTTTGTAGGAATTGATTTGAATGGCAAGGTTGTTCAACGTGTATCTGAGGTTTTATTACACAATGTTAAGTATGCCTTAAAGGACATTTTCGTTATTGCTACAGTTCATTCTGAGGAAATTCCCTTGTTTTTTGAGGTAAAATACATTTTAAACATGGACACAAAATTGGTTTTGTGTGGGAAAATGCTGATTCCAGTATCATATCTTAAACATTTCCATGCATACCAAGTCCAGTATGACACTGATTGGTCATGTTTTCTGCCAGGCCAAGAGATCAATTTTTCACCTCTTGATAGCTATACCGTGGATGACAAATTGTTGGTGAATATTTCCAAGTAATATTGTGACTGGGTGACTGACTGACCGACTGGGTGATCAGTATGACACTGGTCATATTTTCACATCGCTATGCAGTGGATTACAAATTGTTGTTGAATATTTCAAACTAATGAGAATTGTGAAGCTTTGATAGATTGCTGTATTTATGAAAATGTGTTTCATTGTATTGGTGAATGTTTCACCCATTGATATATATACTGTGGATGACGGGTTGTTGGTCATCAGTATATCAAAAGTATGTTTTTCTATATTGATGGGTTATTGAACATTTATTTTCATTTTTCAGCGTTCGTAGGAAATGAATTGATGTTTTTATTGATTATTGTTGTAGCATGCAAGTTGCCATCTATATTATGTGCTGACTTTCTGATGGGAGTGATGTGAGGGATAACGTGTTTTGATATTGATTAAATGAGATTAAACTAAAATATTTGGATTTTTGCCTGTTTTGTCTGACAAAAACCTATGCTCACTTTTAAAGGTACAATAAAGTGACAAATGTGTACCTGAAAGGTACAACTAGCATTGTCACTGGGGTGGTACCCTAAAGAGACAAATTTGTACCATTTCAGAAGGTACATGTATATGTTGTAACTGACCGCTACGTTATTTAATATGCATGGTTAGGGGCGGGCGTAGGTATGGGTGTGACGCTGCGAACCCCGGAATCATAACTGATTTAAACTATTGCCAGGCAACGAGGTCTAGCCTGTGCTACGGACCTCTCAAACATACACGTAAGTTACTGAATTGCCACAAATATTGTGTTATATAATCGGTTTGTATAGGTTTTAATTGAAACTGTGTGTGTTGTTCCTTGGCTCAACTGTTCATAGTGCCAAGTGATATATTAAGATAAGGACTGCCAGGCCTGACGTCGCACATATTGCACCCTCGGTGAGCGGAGCGAGGTACGTTACAGGGACTGTATTACAAGTGTTTGTTTGATCCGTGAATATATATTTGTGATTTAATCAATGACTTGTACTTGTTCTATGTCTGTATATATTTTAGTTTTCACGATGATTGAAAGACCATTAAAGAAACTGCATCCGTCGAGACTCTGCTGTGATTATTGCCGAGGGCAGCTACAGTGAAAACTCGACTGCACGAGCCATTCACCACGTCGTGCCGGCTCAGCCAGCGGATACGAGATCATCTGACGTCCTGCACGTCAACGTACGGAGGCCAATGCTGCAGTAGGAGACTTGGCTGACTAAAAGTTAAAGCCAATAATAAATATAAGAAAATAGTCAATGTTAAGGTGGTAAATCGATTTAAAGCTGTCTGCTAAGCTAATTCATTGTATGCACAATTAACGAGCTCAAGAACAGCCATATCATATCGTGCAAAAATACAGTCGTAAAGCAGAGAGCTATATAGTTAAAGAGGGCCCTTAACCATCTATGTCATTTCATGAGAACTTAATTCCCGAACGTGTACTAATGTTTAAAGGGTAAAAATTGTCTGACTGTAGAGCATTAGCAGTACTATTGTTTGTGACATTTTGTATCATTCATGTTTTGCTCATCTTAGCGTGTCCAAGTGTAAATGTCTGATGTGAGTGGTATATAGTTAAAGGTAAAGTTAAAGTCACCATTCACTTAAATTGAGTTTAGACATAAAACACTGTAAGACTATAGGTAAAGCACAAACAGAGGAAAAAGGGCAACAAAATGTCACTACCTACTAAAGAAACAGACAAACCCCCAGAGACACAAGTGAGGTCCAGCTCTCGTGAACGAAGTCTAACACAAAAAGCCCTAGAGTTGCAAGAAAATGAAGCTAAGAAAAACGAAAAGGCATTCAATAAAGCCTACGACTCTTGGAAGCAGACAGCAAGAGAGGTTAGACTAAGACTGAAATATTTCTGCTCAGCTGAAGACCTAAATAGATGCACAGAGGACACAGAATCCAAATATGTCATAGTACAGCAACATTATGAGCCCATTCGACGCAACCATACCACTACTCCAGATATTGCCAAGAAAATGGATGCATGTGTCACTCTTACAGCTGAGATTCGTGAATTACTCAGTAAAAGGCAAGAGAATATAGATGAGGTTTTCAACGACCAACTTGAGAAGGAGAGAGTGAGGGCGGCGCTAAATAAGAATGAGTATGGCTCTGTCTTTGGAAACACGAACACAGAAACTGTAATCTCAGAGTCATCACGAGAACCAAGTACCGTAATTTTCGGACTATAAGCCGCGCCTTTTTTCCCATTTTTCGACCCTGCGGCTTATATAACGGTGCGGCTAATCTATGGATTTTACAGCTAACGGCCACTAGGGGACCTCCTAAATCTATGTATTTTACAGGTTACAGTCCACCACCTTAACACTATGGGCTCTATGGCCGGTCCGCGCCTCCCACCTTTAAGCGGCGGGCTCCAGCAGGAAAAGCTGGAGGCCGGAAAAGAGTGAGACAGGTAGCGCGCAAAAGTAAAAGTGGAACCGAGAGTGGTACGAGAGACAGAACGAGACCAAGACAGACAGACATTACGAGAGCGAGACAGTTTGTGCAAAGGAAGTTTTCATGCACAAACCCTCATTATGGAAAACAACCACTGGTTGAAAACCACTGCTGTAGATCACTGCCGGTACGTGCGCTGGGAGCGCACCGTTTAAGTTTGAAAGTTGAAAAGTTTGTGTGTCTGAAACGCTATGTGATACAGTACAGTTTACACAGCACAGTACATGTTCTGTAGCTACTATTGCACTAAATGGTAACACTTGAATACGTTATGCAAATATGCAACTTGTTTGTTGAAATGTTAATAAATGGGAGCTTCCTCAAACAGCCATCTCTTTCCCGACAATCCCCTCTGTGCACGAACCCTTACATATGGTAATTAAACATTAAAACACCTGCGGCTTATCGTCCAGTGCGGCTTATATATGTACACATCATTACATTTAGCTGCTGCGGCTTATATTCAGGTGCGCCTTATAGTCCGAAAATTACGGTAACACCTCCAGCTCCTCTAGTAAACGTGCAGATGCAGAAGCAGACCTTGCAGCCAAACAAGAACAGGCAAAAGCTACACGAAGTTTACATGGCCAACAAGCAAGACTCGATAAATTGGAGAGTGAATGGAAACTCAAATGCTGGCAGAAATCAAACAGAAGGAGGCTGAAATGAAGTTAAAGCTAGAAGAGGAAAAAACAAGGTTACAACAGCTACATGTAGATAATGAAGTAAAAGTAGCAGCAGCTCGAGTGAGAGCGTACAGACATTTTGATGGGTTTGAAAGTTGTGAAGAAGAGGTCGACCACACATCTCAACATGGTGGCCGAAATACCGACCACAAACCCCCCCCCCCCCCCACTAAATCCACAAGCAAAGCCATTCCGGCTTCATCCTGCACCGCCTGAAGCGCCAACGTCTCATGAAGAAGTCAGCCTAACCCAGGCAATTGCAAGCTCTTTTACTCTGAATCGTCTACCTGTCCCGGCGATCCTTTGAAGTTCATAGACTGGAAGATGTCCTTCATGGCCCTCATTGGAAATAAGCCCCTCCCAGTTGGTGAAAAGATGCTCTATCTAAAGAGTTACCTCGCAGGGGAGGCGCGCAAGGCTGTAGAAGGATTTTTCTACAGAAACTCAGAAGATGCATATCACAGTGCCTGGGCAGTCTTGCAAGATAGATATGGAAACCCCTTTATTGTCCAAAAGGCTTTCAGAGACAAGCTCATGAAGTGGCCCAAGATAGATTTAAACGACCCCATAGCACTCAGAGAGTTTGCAGATTTCCTTCAAGGTTGTGTTGAAGCTATTCCCCATGTAAAGGGCCTGTCCATCCTAAACGATTGCGAGGAAAATCACAAGCTTCTCCAAAAACTGCCTGAGTGGATGGTTCACAGGTGGAGTCGGATTGTTGTTGAAGAGTTAGACAAATTTGGAGACTATCCAAGTTTTGCACATTTTACAGAGTTTACACAAAAGGAAGCTAGAATAGCTTGTAATCCCTTTGTGTTCCCCCTCCTGATGAAAAACACCAAGACCACAGATGAGAGGTTTCTCAGGAGAACGAAAGCACTCAACACCAGTACTGAAATGAATGAACCCACCTCAGAGACATTTGTAACTTCAAACTCAAAACCATGGCCACCTTGTTTAGTTTGTAAGGATGAAACACATGGTATTGCAAGGTGCCCAACCTTTACAGCAAATACTACAGACGAGAAGAAAATGATTTGATTCACGAAAATAACCTTTGCTTCGGGTGCCTAGGAAAGGGGCACATTTCCAAAAACTGCAAAAGGCGACACACCTGCAGCACATGCAGTCGACGTCACCCAACCTGCTTACATATAGAAACAGACAAAAGACCTGCAGAGACATCAGGCAAATATTCTGCTGCCACAGGAGAACATACTAGTAAGGAGATCCACAAAGTTATGTCCCATGCAGTGACAAAGCATACTTCTGCCACCTCTAGCATTGTTCCAGTTCTGGTGTCGTCAACAATGGATCCTGATAGAGAAATTCTCACTTATGCCCTACTGGACACACAAAGTGATTCAACCTTCATTTTGGAAGATTTAGTTACTGAACTAGACGTGGACACTCAATCAGTGCAGCTGAAACTCAGTACAATGACAGCGGCTAACACAGTCATTGCAAGTAAGACTGCCAGTGGTCTTCAAGTTCGGGGACTCAACTCTGAAGCCTATGTCAAACTACAGCAGACCTACACACGAGACTTCATACCAGTTGAAAGGTCTCATATCCCCACTCAAAGAACAGCACTCCAATGGCCTCATCTCAAACACTTAGCAAACAAGCTACCACCACTTCAAGACTGCGAGGTAGGATTGCTAATTGGTTATGACTGCCCATCAGCGTTGGCTCCCTTGGAAGTTGTCACAGGAGGCGAAAACAAACCTTTCGCACAAAGAACCGTGCTTGGATGGAGCATCATTGGCTCAGCCAATCCCCATTTGGATAGACAGGGACACCAAAGCTTCGTACATTGAGTCACAGTGAAAGAGATGCCAACACCATCAGCCACCGACGTGCTGAAAGTCTTGGAATCAGACTTCATATTATATTTTAGTTTTCACGATGATTGAAAGACCATTAAAGAAACTGCATCCGTCGAGACTCTGCTGTGATTATTGCCGAGGGCAGCTACATATTTGACCCTTGAGGTACATACAAAGGTACAATGTACAAGGGTACAACTTTGTACCCATAGTTTTTGTACCTTTAGGGTACCACCCCAGTGACAAGCGTTTGTACCTTTTTTTCTGAGAGTGTAGCTGCACATCCAACACATTGTTTATGATCGCAAGGAGACACAGAATCTAACGGTGCCCACCTGAACAGCCCAACACTGAAAGATACAAACTCGCGACGTTATCAACAAAAACGTACATCAAAACAAATGGCGCTAGCGCTAATGCGCTAGGCTAACAATGACTTATCTTCATCGTTGTCTGGTCTAAACTGGTCTTCAATGGCATTAAAACGATAAAACGATGATGTAGTTAATCCATAGATTAATATCCAATGGGGCTGTGTCCCCTTTGAAATGTTCTGATAATCTATAGGCAATAAAACTGCAATTCCGTTATCTGCTGTCCGCTCTGTGCTCCGTGCGCTCTGGGTCCTGCTGCATTTCCTGCTTCGTTACGTTGTAAACAATAAATGAAGTCGGCTGCGTAATGTACTTAAGCTGACTGCCATTCTTTATAATTTACGCAGGACCATATCTCTGGAACCCATTGGTCGATTTGTGTGATTTACACCTTTTTCTTAACCATCAGAACCAATAGAATCGATGGGCAGTTCCCAAATCTACGTAAACATTACCATAGCGGACGTAATAGAGAAGCAAACGAAGCATATCTGAAAGTGCAAGCCTGGACGGCAATACTTTATACCGAGTATATTGCCATAAATATGATGATTGATTATCAGTAAAAAATTATACGTGACACAAAGACATTGGATTAACCTTGAGATGCGTTTTTATTCCGTTGAACACAACTTTTGATCACAAATCAAAAAAGGTAAGACGTAATTATTGTAATATTTTTGGAACCTGATGTTGTTTACTTTCTCTTTTCTGGCTGATAGCTCCAGGAATTCGAGGTCGGACAGTGATGAAATGTCATCACTGTCCGACCTCGAATTCCTGGAGCTATCAGCCAGAAAAGAGAAAGTAAACAACATCCGGTTCCAAAAATGTGTGGAATCTGTGGAGTCTCAGCTTTAAATCGTATATCTTGTTTGTGCAGTTAAGATAGTAATAAGGGCATTTCTACCGTGTGTTGTGTGTAAAAAAGCGTTAGCATTAGTTAGCATTTTTTCGCTCAATGCTAATTCAAAGGCTTGGTATTACTCTTGTGTTTTTTTTAGCTAACAATTGTTCTTATTGTCAGTTAGCGGAGTTTCTTACCTTTAAAAGGGTATGAAACATTAATAGTTTCATAAATGTTAAGAAGCCCTGAGACATGTGAGAAAAAGAAAACTGTGGGAGGGGTCCACTGGGGGGAACTTCGGGCTTAACTGGTTAATAAAGAAAAACAAATGGTCCGTAGATACACGGACTCATATAGCCTATGTATGTATACTGTAAGGAGAATGTATGTGCGTGAGAGGACCAGTATGAATTACGGGATAGAAATATGCAAACACAAACCTACAGACTGGGGGATGGGAGATCACAGGAGGGGGGGGGGGGAAGAGCTGTGGAATGTGACCCTTGGGAGAATTCCTACACACGTTCCGATGGCCAATTCGTTTTAAACAAAGAGTTCGCAACACAGGACAGCATAGGCAACATGGGGGGTGGGGGCTGGTGAACGGTCTGGTCAATGTTTGTAAACACAATCCCCAGGATGTGTCCTAATCAGGAGCCGGGTAAATGAGAGACTGAGGAGCCCCCGAAAAACAGATCCCGAAATAGCTCGTCCTGGTTTCCGCAGCAGATAGGCCTACAGTATGGTGTCTGTTATGTCAGTTATTTTAAATAAAACGTTGAAAACTGAACTTGAAAATGGTTTCCTCTTTTTATTTTATTTATCATTTTCGTTACGGGGAGACGTGTGTGATTAAAAATTAATTTGCAGAAATGTAAAGTGATCTAACTAAGTTCTATTCATATTCTTGACGGGAAGAGCAGTGTAAATGGCTGGCCATATGCATTTGAAAAGCAATATAAATCACACAGTTATTATACAATAGGCTATAAAAGCACCATCGATAACCATTACCTTTATCCAATTCAAACTTTGGACGGGAAAAAAGGAAGGTGTACATGGTTGGGCTATACTGTAGGCCCAGGGGCGGCGGGTGCTGGAGGCTAGGGAAGGCTAAGCCTTCCCAAATATTTGTGTAACTGCATCCTGGTAAAATAAAAATATAATGTCTTTGACATTAGCGCTGCTATGCAGCCACCTGTGCCCTGTACCACGAAGCCAGATCAACAGACCCTGGATATGCTTGAGTTATCTTAACTAACCCTAACAAACGAGATCTCGCTAAACGGTCCTACGGCGCTGGTTATCAAGTAAATCAAGCCAGGGTTTCTCTCTCCAGCTGAGAACGCGTTCACGTGAAAGAGGCGGGGTTAGCTACATTTGACCAATCACAAACAGGGACAAGTGTACTGACAGCGCAACATCATACTTTATTAATGAAAAGTAAACTAATATTAGACAAATATGAACTTTAAACATCCATGATGACTTAAACATATAATCCAGGATACAAGCCACATAGTTGCACCTGCAAGGAGAATACAGAACAACTCGTTAAAAAATAAACTACCGAGTGTTTGAAAGCGTACAACAGTTGTATGATACTGCCCCATCTAAAACACGAGGGGATCTGACTTTATTACATTTGAGTTGAGTGTTTCGTCAACTTAATGTGTTGCTTAAAATAATACGTCTGCATACAGTATATGTGACAATGTAAAGGCATGGTCACACTGCCCAAAACGCATGAATTACGTAAAAATGTTGTTAAGATTTGGTTGTGCGTGATTGTTAGTGGAGAATTTGACAATTTTTGCTGATTTACGTGATGAAAAATCACCGATGAATTGCGCAAGAACTACGGAAATGTCACGTACAAATCACTAACAAAGCACGCACTTCAGCGCAAATCAGAGCATAGCCCCCAAACATGGCCAATAGGTGTTTGTGAACGACGAAAGCTCCACGCATAACTTGCGCTCTATCACTAATGAACTGCGTATAGGTCGCGCATGAATCACGCAGGAATCACTTATGGATCGCTCATGAGCCGCTAACAACGGGCGTCACTATCGCATCCGCTCCGCGCATATATAAGCTGGCACTGACGGGGGTGTGGCATTACCGTTTCAACAGTCGAAGCCACCACATCATACTATAGAGAAGAGACCATGCCTCCCAAGAAAGGCCGTCAGCCATCCAAGACCAGGGAGAAGAAGAGGAAGGCCCCAACTGCTCCAGTAGATGTGCCTGTAGATGCTCCAGTAGATGCTGTGCCTGCTCCTACTGAAAATAATGCCGCTGAAGATGAAGATGAAGAGGTCGCCAGGTCCCCGAGCCCTCCACCTGCTCTTGAAATCCAAGCCGAGGTGCATGCTCCCCCTGCTGCTGCTGCTGCTGATGACGCTGCTGCTAAATCTGGTGCTGAAGATAACCGTCCTGAACCCTCTGCAGGCAAGGGCAAGGGCAAGTCCAAGGGGAAAGCAAATCCCAAGCATGACTACTCCATTGAAGCAGAGAAGGAAGAAAGTCTGCTTGAGTGGATGGCAGAGCATGAAGCAGCGTGGCGGCGGGGCCATCGAGACTACAAGAAGCGCAGGGAGATCTGGGGTGCCAAGGCTGCTGAGATTGGTATGTCTGTAGAGCACATCATGGGCTGGTGGAAGTCTGTGAAGGACTGGTATGTCCGGCTCAACAAGGTGAAGTCTGGCCAGGCATTGAAGAAGTACACAGACCGGGAACAATTCATCATCGACAACTGCAAGTTTTACAAGACCCAGTTGCCATCTACCAAGTCAGCACCCATGGTCAACTTGCAGATGACCACGTCCACCCAACCAGCCCGTGTCAGTGACTCTGAGCCAGACAGTGACCAGGAGCAAGCACCGACTTCCCTTGATGCCAACCTGGCGGTGGTGGAGAGGACTTCAGCCGAGGCAGGCCACAGTTCCAGACCCATGAAGAAGAGGAAGAGGGGCGACCAGGAGGAAGAGTGGATGAAAGAGCTGAGAGACACCATGAAGGCGAACCAAAAACTGCTAGCTCAGCTCATACAAGAGAAACCTGCCCAGTCCTCTGAATGTGAGGTGTTCATTAAATATGTGTCGGACAGCCTGCGTGCAGCACCAGCAGAGCAATACCAGCAGCTGAAGACCCGCATCTCTAATCTCCTTGACTCTGCTTCCCAGGACACTGCTCCAGCTCCTCAGCCTGCAAGACCTGCCCAGGCCACGTCTGCTCCACCTGTCTTCCACCAATCACAGCAGCAAGTTCCTCTGTACCAGCAGCAGCAGGATCCTCACTACCAGCAGCAGCCGGCTCCTCAGTACCAGCAGCAGCCTTTCCAGCAGTACCAGCATCAAGGTCTTCAGTACCAGCAGTACCAGCAGCAGCAGCCTAGTCAATACCAGCAGCATCACCAGAGCCAGAGTCACACTTCCTCTGCTGCTTCTGGTGAGCAGCGCTTGTCGGCATCCAGTTTCAATCTTCTGCAAACAAGCCAAGAAGTTCTCGATGGGTCAATAAACCTCTCCGCCTTCAGCCTTGACAGCCAGCTCTTGCCGACCCCCAGCTCCAACAGACCCAGCACACAGTCCCTGAATACACCTCCAGCTCCTCAGCGTGATGAGAAGGACAGTGACTCTGACTAGAACTAGTTGCAGCAGAAGATTGTTATTGTTATTGTTGAATAAATGAAATTTTCTTTAGTTATTTGTTTTGTGTGGAAGTTGGTATGCTTGACATGTGAATATGAATAGACATGGTGGTGTGAAGTGTTATCAATTTTGTAATAAATAGTCTTTAAAAGAAATGAAGTACAGTACAAAACACTAGACAAAACATGAAAAAAGTTCTTCAACATACCACAATAAACATATACTACATATAACAGAAACATACAGAAACATACAAAATACAAATTATTTCATATTCCATTATAACAATAAAACATAACAGCCTCCTGACTCCAGGTTGTCTAGACGTCCACCATCCGGTCTTGCCAGGGGACAGCACCTGCTGGAGAGTTGCACCAATGCCTCAACAAGTTCCTTTGCCTCTTGCCTTCCTTGGATGCTCTGTTGGGTGCCTGAACAACACGGGTGTCTTCCAAGTTTCTCCCCTCTCGCCAGGCACCAGGTTGCATGTTGCCATTCGGGCCTTGCACATCGACCAGGCGATTCTGAAGCACAGGGTACCGAGTCCGCATGAGGTTGTGTAGGAGCATACAGGCCTTGACGATGAGCCTTACATTATCAGGGTGATGGTTCATGGTGCTCAGAAGAACTTGGAATCTGTTGGCAAGGATGCCAAAAGCATTTTCCACCACTCTTCTGGCCCTTGACAGCCTGTAGTTGAAGATTCTTGGTTCCTGGTACCGTAGGGCTTCATCAGGTAGGTTCTCAGGCTGAAGGCGTCATCTCCCACCAGGAAGTATGGCACATCTTGAGTGTCGTGGGGCAAAGGCTCTGGCTGTGGCCATCCCATGATGTTGTTGTGCTCCAGGCCTTCACGCAGCTCGCTGTTGTTGTAGATATGAGCATCTGAGGAGGAGCCATTACCAGACACGTCTACCCACAGGAACTTGTAATCAGACGTCACCATAGCAAAGAGGATGATACTGAAGAAGCCTTTGTAGTTGTAGTACTCAGAACCAGAGTGAGGGGGAGCCTTGCATGCCACGTGCTTGCCATCAATAGCGCCGATGACGTGGGGGAAGTTCCATCTCTGGTACCAGTCATTTTCCAGTTCCAGCCAGCCTTCTTGAGTGGTGGGAGGTGACATCTGCTCATCTCGGTACTCCTCTATGATGGCCTCGCAGACTTCTCTGACAACATTGCTGATAGTGTTGTGGGGGACCCTCCAGGCATACTGCATGTCACGGTACTTGGCGCCAGATGCTAGGTGACGAAGGGTAAGGGCCACCTTCAGACCAGGATCAAGGGGAGCTCTCCAGTTGGTTGTCTTCTTGGTAATTCTGGGGGTCAGCCTCTGGACAATCTCGTCAAATCTCGTCTGGAGGCATACGCATGAAGTTCTGGAAGGATCTTGGGTCTTCATTGCGGAGCTCCACCATCAGTCGATCATACAAGCCCAGCTCTGGTCTTCTAAAGATCCACTCTCTCACCCAGATGTTTCTAGCTTGTCTTCTCCTCCTTCTTCTCCTTCTCCTGGCCAACATCTCATGAACGTGCAGCAGCTGATCATTCTGGTTCTGGAGCAGGAATACTAGGACATCTCTCCTCTGGGGGTTCATGCTGATGAGATGTGTACCCCTTGGCAGCAGGACAATAATGGCAGGACTTGAAAAAATAGCCGCTTTTATATGGTGCCAATCATACGTGAGTTGTTAGTGATACATCAGTGACTGATCAGTATTTCATAAGTATTGCATGCGCTTATTTACGTGTTCTGTTAGAGGTATATACGCCAATAAAGATTTTTTTAAGTGATTGTCAGTGATTTTAAGTGAAATATACGTGTTACTAGTGTGGAACATGCGTGATATGTCTGTTATTCTTCAGTGAAAAGTCATCGATGAACGCGATAGCGGCAACATTTTCGCGAACAATCACTAATATTCTACGCATATTTCGCGCATTGTCCACGTAAGAACTACGCAACCTACGCAGAAATAACGTAAAAACAGCTTAAAACTGCGTAAAGTCTTACGCAAACCGATTTTTGAGCTGCTCAAAACCAGGAATCGCGTAAAACGATGATCGGGCGTACATCCACATACAACCACTGAGGTTCCACGTCAGAAAAAATGATGAAATACGCAAATGACAGATGTATCGCGTAAGACTAAAAATTTGTGCGAAATTCATACGTAATTCATGCGTTTGGGCAGTGTGACCATGCCTTAACTAAGTGTTGCACGGCCAGATACTGCTCGAGAAGCTGACTCAGATAAGGAAATATTGTGATATCGATGTGAGATCGATGATCTGATTGATGATGTGATATGAATGATAAGTGTGACACGTCGGCGTCTTCTCTGCATACGGCAGTTTAAACTGCATTTCCTTTTTCCTGTAATATGACTTGATAGATTTAAACTCCGCACACTGAGCTCTGATCGGTCAGCAGACGGTGCTTTCACTGAGTTGATCTCTTTTCTATAGACGCCGGAGGCGGGCAGCGTAAGATGAAAAAAAAAGTTATTTAGCCTTCCCAAACCTGAGCCTCACGCGCCGCCTATGTGTAGGCCTACTGTATACATACAAAGGCCATTCAAGCTAGAGTTCTTCTGGAAATGTTCACATCAGGCACCTTCAAGTTAAACAATACTAAACAATTAACACAGTAGGCCTAAATGATGTGGATTAAACCACATTTATTTCGTTAAAAATAAACGAAATATGATTTTGTTTGAATGACTAAATGTCATCAGGCACCTTCAAGTTAAACAATCAGGTGCACACTTTAATGTGCCGCCACCTCCGGACTCGGCTTGACTCGGTTTAAAGAATGCACAAATGTGTTTAATCGTTTATGTCAGATATGTACTAAGTAGCCTAAATACATTTGTTCCTGCTCAAGATTAGATTCAACTTTATTGTTATTGCACATATTGCAGGTACTGAGACAACGAAATGCAGTTTAGCTTCTAACCAGGGGTGCAACAAGCAGCGAAAAGTAATGTGCACAACACTACAGTAAACAATTAACACAGTAAATTATGTGGATTAAACCACATTTATTTCGTTAAAAAGAAACGAAATATGATTTTGTATGAATGATTAAATGTAGGGTGAATTGCCCTAATGTGGGACATTTTTGCATTTCAGACTTCGGGAATATATTGCGATATGAAGCCGATACAATAAATCAAAATCCAGTAGGCTAACATTCCGAAATCCCCAGTAATATTAGACACTAATAATACAGTAAACTATTAACACTGTACATATTATTGTTTGCCCGTGGGATTAGGATGATCGGTAGTGAGACCCGTGCTGCATTTTCCTCCGGTCGGATGTGATATAAAAACAAAGCGATTATTTTTGTTGTTGTAAACTCACGTGGATTAAATTTAGTGCATTAATTTCAACTCGCGAACATATGATACATTAAATGATCGTGAGGATGATGATGTAGGCCCATTCCCAAACCGCCCCCTACACCCTACCCCTCCGTTTGCGCGTTCACGCGAAGGGTCCGCCATATTGAGGGCTGGTCCAAAGCAATCAGGGCGGAGGCGTAGTGGGTTATAAAAGCCTCCGACAGCGAGTTTGCATGGATGCAGGCTTGATAATCTCACTCCACAGGTGTGCAACCGTTTTTCGGGCATGGAGGAAACAACGTCATACAAATGTGAGTTCCATGTGGTTATTTTTTTAAACGATAAATAATACGTTGCCTTAACTAAAACATGCCTTTGTGAATATGTATTTATAAATCTACACGTGTTAATTTGATTTGCCAAGATTACATTAGATTTTGATGATGTACAAATCTAAATCGGAATCAAACTAACAACACATGTGTCAATTCATGTATCCATTCACTTACGAAATCGGTTTAAACTTAAGTGTGATTTGTAATTTCAGGGACTGTGGTAAAAACCAAGGCACTTATTGCATTAAGGATGGACAAGGACGACCTGTTTTGCAAAAAACGCAATGCTGCCAAAGAAGCATGGGAGTGAGTTATGCACTCAATTCATATTTTGTGCAATGAAAGTAATGAATGTGCACTGTGGGTCATTGCCTTAACACCAATATATATTGTTTAAATATTCTATGATAACAGGTCAATCATTAAGGAACTGGACCTTGGGCAACATGTGTCTCACAAACAGGCCTCCAAGAAATGGGAGAACCTAAAAAAGAAATACAAGGTAAATGGTGTATTGTTATTGTAAAACATGTTTGTTTTTGAAAAAGCTGAACAAAGATTTCTAACATGCATTTGTTTGCAATAGGAACTTAAAAGGCCAAGGACTGGAACAGGGACTGATCAGGGGGAAGAAACCCCTGCAACATGGCCCTTCTTCATGGCCATGGATGAGGCCATAGGTGCAAGGCCTTCAATTAATCCTCCTGTCCTTGTTGCCTCAGCCTTGGCAAACCCCACAATCCTCTTCGATCCGGAGGCTGCTTCCTGCTCCTCTTCCTTCCCCCCCCCAAATGTGGCTGATGATCCAGACCCCTCACCACCCTCATCACTGTCTGAGGCTGGAACCACCCAGCAGCCCCCCCCCCCAAAAAAGAAAAGGTGCTATGGGAGTGCTGGAGTGCCTAGAACGCGAGGCAGAAAAAGAGGACGAACGCCACAGACAAATAATGCAGCACTCAGAGAAATGTCTAACCCTGTTCGAAAAAATGGTCGACAAAATGTTATTTATTTTTTTCCCCCCACCATTGGCAATTTCTATGTTTGATTATTGATGTTACTTAAAAGACTTGTTTTTGTTCGCTTGTATTATTTATTTGGAAGACAATAAACCTAATTTAACGTACTGTCCTTCATGTCTTCAATATTCTATAGTAAATACAGGTAGACGGGTGATGAAGGTGCCATTGCGTTTGCTTGATTGTTAGATGGCTACATTGTTCTGTGTGAGTTTCATAATGTAGAAGGAAAAGTTTTGCACAAAGTAATGTTGTGCACGGAACTAAAGTGTTTTTTCCAAAGTCTGAAGATTAACCCTGAATATCAGCATTTTAAATAAAGATATGTCTGTGCGCTTCATAGGTATAAGGCATTAAAATATACATGACATTTACGGTCTTAATTGCTCATGTCAAACCATTTGCAGAGTTTCACTCAAAAACTAAAGTGATTGTATTAGAAGACCTGTGTTCATTTTCTGAACCTTTGCTCTGTGCTCGTGATTGAATGATCCAAGAGGTAAGGACATTTGTCTCCAATTTGGGATTATGCAGAAAGACAATTCAGGAAAACCAAGTTTGAAATCAACGGTGCACAGGTTTATTTTATTTCACCTCTTTTCTCTAAAGTGAGAAGTGGAGCTCACTAAAACAAACAAAATTAATCAGGTATGTGTGCACATCATTTCAAAAACACAAGTTAACAGACAACCACGTTTTTCCAAAAAAAAACAAAGTTCATTCGATGTAATCGTGCTCTCTCAGGTGTGGTGCCATTTGGACAGGAGCAGAGAGTTGTGCAGCAATCCTGTTCCTTAGGTGGTGTCCAGGACTTTCCTGTCCACATGCTGCGGCAGGGGGAGGACTCTGGTCCCCATCTTCAGGGGGGAAGGCTTCAGCATCCTCAAGGACATCGTTCATGTCTATGCACAGATTGTGCAGAAATGCACAACATGCAATGATGTCAGGGGCAAAGCTTGGACTGACCTCCAGCGCTTTGAAAACACACACACACACACACACACACACACACACACACACACACACACACACACACACAGAGCTCTGTAAACAATTCTGAGACCAAGTCAAATTAACCTTTCCTTTTTTATTCTATAAACTACTGACAACATTTCTCTGTGTTGGAATTCTACATACACTATACAGATATACACGTATAGCTTATAAGGAAATAATAAATGAATGTATATCACAATATATCTAAATATCTATTTGTATTACACATACAAAGTTCATAGGCTACTATATAAGAAATAAAGTGAAGATAATTGTTGTATTAGCAATATTGAAATGTTTACCTGCCACTGTTACATCGCTAAAATGCGCCTCAACCTTCTGCGCCTTCTGTTGGATCTTGCCATTGCACCCGCTAACAGGCGACGGATAGCAACGAAGGTCAATGCAGCCGACAGATGGAGATGTGAGTTGGACACCATGACGTCCGTTTCCGTTTCCTGCGGAGAGAGGGGAGGCCGTCCCAAAGCTTGCCGCTGTATTTATACCCTTAACCCTTAATGGAGGGAACTTCATTCAGCTGTGAGTGTGCCTACAGACGGAGTTCACTCCGTCACGGAGGGGGAGGGTCGAGGGAGTGGTTTGGGATTGGGCCGTAAAATCGTTTGTGTGAGCCTGGATGCATTTCCTGATCTAAAAACATAGCGATGGTTTTGTACTTACGCCAACGTGAATTAAACATTATTTTGTTAAATAAAAACATGGGGATGTTTAGTAAATGATTACATGTCTCTTATTTAGCACAGAATA
The DNA here is from genome assembly GCF_902827175.1 of Gymnodraco acuticeps. Lineage (NCBI taxonomy): Eukaryota > Metazoa > Chordata > Actinopteri > Perciformes > Bathydraconidae > Gymnodraco > Gymnodraco acuticeps. The sequence continues at coordinate 888,620 of NW_022990313.1, forward strand.
TGATCCTATCCGTGACATATGGATCTTAACAAATATCCGCTATATCAGATACCTGTAGATCAGCTGTTTATTTCACATGAGTTCCAGTGTGGCAGCTTTTTAATCACGGCTCCCCCTGGTGGATCCATGATCCATTGCAGCTGGTTTCATTATAATTAAATGTATTTATCAAGGGGGCGTTTCAAGTCCTGCGGGGGGGTTTTCCTTTTCAGCAGGGGCCCACCCCGTGCCGATCACGGACCCGCACGGGTAGGCGTGTGAAATGGAGCGCTCCATCTGTAAACATGACCATTATTCAGTTAAAACGAGACGCACCTCCTAAACCGGAAGCTCCGGTCGGCTAATCATTATAATCCGTTTATTATTTATAAATTATAATGATGGATTATCAGTAATAATTTAAAAGTTACACAGAGACATTGAAAAGATCACTTTTGCCAGTTATGTGCTAAATTAGCCGTTAGCCCGTTTCGCTAAGTGTTGATTTAGACTCTTGGTGTTGGACTTCTGTTCCGTGTAGGTCAAATGGTTAATATCGTCTGTTAGCTGAGTGTTTCCCGTTAAGTGGGTATGCACCATTAATAGGTTGTTAAATGTTAAGAAGCCTTGAGACCAGGGCTCTCGACTAACTTTTTTCACCATCCTCCCGGAACCGTCCCGAAATACAATCTAAGCCGTCCCGAAATTAATGTGGACCGTCCCGAATATAAAATGTTACTTTTTCTACATTATCATTAGTTAAAATCATTCAAAGTGACCTTTAACATGAATAAAACATCATACAAATCATTAGATGATAATTCATCAACCTTTTTATTTGAGTAAATCATACAATCACATAAACAAAGGCCAAATATATTTAAACAAACACACAAACGAGAAAATTACTCGAATATTGAATCCAATCAAGTCCCATCCAATTAACAAAAAAATCCAACACTGTGTCCTGAAGACAGAACCCAGAGTAACCACTAACCAGGATGACAGTCTGTAACACAGTCAGGAGACCTTTACAAACTGCCCCGCCCCCTCGCACACAGACGGGAGAGACATCTCGTCTGGATTGGAAAGCTCGAAAATACATCACAGACGCATGTTGTAGTCTTATTGCATATTAGAAACGGAGTTGGCGAAACTAAAATTGCAATATAATGTGTATGTAGCCATAATACATATGACATATATATTTTAAATGTCTCCAGTACAGATAAAAAGTCCGATAACGTCGGAGCTTAACGTTACCACTGTCTTTAATCATTCCTGCCCGGGGCCCGTTTAATACCGGGGCTCGGTACCATAGACTGCTCGGTACCCATCCCTACATGGGGAGAGGCGCATCATATTGCTAAGGACTAAATACGATGGAGGGTTCTCTTCTCAGCCTTATTACCCATAGGGGATGAAGAGGAGTAAGTAAATAAAGAGGCCGGCGCTCCAGGGTCTGGTTCTGCTGTGCGTTTTTGTGATGTAACGGTAAAACATTTCAGAATTCCTCCACGGGATGCCATTGTCATTGTACATCACTCAACCCGCGAAATACACACACTCACTCAGTACATAGCTAGACCCGCGAATTTGCGGGCCAGGAATTCACAGGCACAGCCAGCGGCACAGCTGTAGCTACATGTGTGTGTATTTCGCGGGTTGCTAAATGTTTTGTGCGTGTGTGTTTATGTTGACAAGGAGGTTTAATAACTGTGTGCTACACAAAACGTGCAGTCGGTTTCATTTTCATCGCCGTTTGTAGTAGAGTTAGCAGGGTATTTTTATTTTAACTCTCGTCCCAAAATTATTTTTTATCCTCCCCGACACTATTTTTTTCGGCCCCGGGACGACGGGACGTCCTTAAGCTCGAGCCCTGCTTGAGACGCTGTTTCTTGCAAGATGTTGCGTCTGCCCCCGGGAGTCTCACAATAATAAGAGCGCTGTTAGGAGAGATGACGAGTGGCATTCAAAGTGGCCAATCAGAGTGGTACTCAAACCGGATGAGGGTTCCCAACCAGAATTGTTTAAACTAAGGTAGAAAAAGGTAAACAAAGTAGCGTAATTCATATACCGATAGCAGCATCGTTTGTCCAGCGGCTTAACAGTATACCCAGTATTACAACCTGCCTTAAGGCTGGAACAATTAGGGAGGCCACACAGAGTTAATTTCCAAATATATGTTTATTTAATAGGTTAACACAAAACACCACTGATAAATAGTGTATGTCGGAATCAGAGTGTCAGTAGTGTGAGCAGTGTGTGGGTGTGTGTGTGGAAGGGTGTTGGAGCATGTTGGAGGGTGCATCAAACCTAACACAGGCTGTAGGCTGAGGTTGCTGCAGCATGCCAGGATCAGATTCAGAGAGTGATCCTTGCAGCTGGGCAACCTTTATACCTCTGTGTGGCTCCACCTCTAGATGGGCGGGCACAAACAGGACGACACCCCCAGTACCTGCCAGAGGACAGCAAGGCAGGGAGCACAGCCAGGCAGAAGGGGGGAGGGGTCGTCACACCAGATTTTTTTTTTAACATTTTATAGTAAAATGCTTCAATCTGGTGCACTTTGAGCACACAATTACTAGAGACCTGATAGGAGGTACAACTCTAAAACACCCATATGAAAAAGATCGGTTTACATTTTAATAACCAAATAAGTATATGAACATAACCAATAACCCACAGCCAATAACAAATAAATGTAACATATTTATTGATTTTATCCTTATTATTAATATTGTAGTTATTAAATGAAAATCACTCATCAAACAAAAGTAGCTTCTCTTAATACTTTAAGAAAAGAAAGTGCAAACGTGGACACAAATATAGCCAACGGAGCTCTTACAACTGAGGTTATTGCAAATAAATTAAGATAATGAACAACATTACACACACTATAAATCAAATGAAACAGGCAATCAGAACAACAAGTCTCCGCTATGTCGGACACGTCTGGACTTCCTTGCTGCAAATTCATTTATTGTATCGTCAAATGATATTTGCCCCGAAACCTCGCGATTGATGCTTATTAAAGCTAATCCATTGAGGCGTTCTTGAGCCATTGACGACCTCAGGTATGTTTTAATGAGCTTCAATTTGGAGAAGCTCCTCTCCCCAGCAGCAACTGTTACTGGAATACGACAGCGATCCTGAGGGCCACCCACATATTTGGATACACTTTGTTCATTTTCTTCTCCTGTAGGAAAGTCAGAAGTTCCAGGGTGGTCATGTTGGCTTTTGGCAAAGCTGGGAAATTCTGCATCTCCAGTGCAAGTTCCCTCTTATCCAGGTCTGACTGTCCACCCCAGCTCAGGGTGTTGCTGAGTGTTTCACACTGCTTCGTCAGATCTTCCTTTGGCAGGTCAGGGAAGTTGAGTAGCACCCCAAACTTTTCCTCTACTTCACCTAAGGCCTTGAATCTCTCCTGCAGTGATGCAATGGAAACATCCACCACCATATTGAATAAAGAAACTTCGAGTTTCTTTAGTGCATCACTCACTTGCTCTTCCGGGGACTCATAGGAGAACTGTCTCTTGGTTGTTCTCAGCCTCTTCTGCTTGAGAACAGCTTCCACATTCATTTGGCCACAAATGTCTTTTGGCAGATGCTTGGGCAGAAGCAAATCCATCCGTTTTTCTCAGGAGGTCAACAGCAATATCCAGCTGCATTGACACTGATTGCAAAATGTTGTTGACATGTTTGATGTTGGTCAGGATGTCATACCATACCACAGTGCATATTACAAAGCGGTATGATCCAACCTCTTCAGCCAAAGATTGTGCCTCAATTTTTACAACTCCATCTGTGGCTTTATCCCTCACCTCTAGAAGTGCATCTCTGACTTCTGCAGCCTGATACCTTACAGCAGGGGTCCCCAGACTTTTTCCTGTGAGGGCCACATAACTTTTCCCTTCTCTGATGGGGGCCGGGTCAGTTTGTAACAGAAAAAGTGTGACGATCGCATGGGTGTCTAAACGTAAACATTTATTGTTTTCTAGAAAGCCACACATAACCAAATATTAATAACCCTTTCCGGGATCTTCACAGAAAAAAAGTCAGGAAATAAATAATAACACTATTAATGAAATAAATAACACTATTTATGAAATAAATAATAACCAAATAACCCTCTCTGGGTTCTTCACAGAAAAAAAGTCCATTGAAAATTGCTGTAACTTTCTGTTGTGCCGTGCACAATCTTAACAGGTAAAAGTTTAGCTTAGTTGTCAGAGCAGAATCTCTCAAAAATAAACGTGGATTTACGTAAAAAAAACTATTTTTTCGGGGTTCGGGTGTTTTGTTTGATTTTAAACAAACAAAGTCTTGGCTTTCAGAATATGAAACTTTTATTTCCTATTTATTTCTCACTCGCAATCTGCTCTTCCGCAGCGCCGCCCCCCCCCTCACTCCGCTGAAATTATGAATGTAAGAGTATAGTAATCATAGATAACACTGCAGGGTCCGTTACAGTTTGTTTTCATCTGATTTCAATTAAACAAAGTCTTGGCTTTCAGAATATTAAACTTGTTTCTGCAAATTCAGATGATAAATACAACTTTGAAGCTTCGGCATAATTACAAGCGGAGAACGGAGTAACTTGACGTCACAGCAGGCATAACAACAGCCGGTGTTTCTTGTGATTGTTTTCCCCGGGAAACAAACACAATACACAAACGCAAAATTACACAAGCACACACACTCACACACACACATGTATACACACACACTCGCGAGCTTCCCCTCCAAACAAAAATATCTTCCCTCGGTAGTATTTTGATCATTTGCTCCGCTAATAATCAATCAGATCGATGGATTCCAGAGAAGAGACAACTTTGAAGGCCTTTTTCTCAAAATGATGACTCTGTGACAGTCATTATATAATGTGACATATTTCGCTTAATATTTGAAGTACAAAAACAATCCTGATATCATTAGAAAGCTAGGAATATCCTCTTTCCAACAGTGTATTCAACTCAAAAGGTGTCTTCGGGTCAATGCGACTGATTTAGATAGAACAGGTCACAACATTTTGACAGGGGCTAGTCTAGGATTCGCGTGGCCAGACTGAAAAAAATAAATACATTTTAAAAAAAATTAAAAAATCATAATGCGTCTCTGGTATTGTTCAGGGGGCCGGGCCAAATGTGGAGGCGGGCCGTACCCGGCCCGCGGGCCTTAGTTTGGGGACCACTGCCTTACAGCCTCTATGCTGTTGATCCGACTCTCCCATCTGGTATCAGACCATGATTTCAATGTGATGTTCACATGGCTTTTCTCACTGGATCACTCAGTGCTGGCCAGTAAGCAGGATCTGAGGGGACTGCAATGGTGGACTCAGATGGGCCTGGGCAGTCAGCAGGATCTGAGGGGGCTGCAATGGTGGACTCACATACTGTGCTCGTTATTCCTTCACCTGCAGGCAGGCAATCCAAACATGCAAAGAAGTTATTCATGCTTCAGTTTTCATTATTTATCATAATAATAACAATAATAATAATGACAAAAAGTAGTGTATTAACGATTACACAGATACCATAAATGTTTGGCAAAACTTACATTCTTCAGAGTGTGATGGACATGGGAGATCAGATGTTCCTTCTCCAGCAACTGGGGGCTTTTTGAGGTATTTCTCAAGTGCAGCTGGAAAATGATAGGGTAGATATTAGCACATTATAAGCAAAAACATGTATATACAGTCAGGCAAAAATAACTGCTGCAATCTGCCTCAGCTGTATGCAAGTTCACAACTGGCCTATATAAAAGTTAGGTCTGGACTTTGAATCAGGGGGTAGCAAGTTTGAGTCCCACTGCAGTCAGCATGTCGTTGTGTCCCTGGGCAAGACATTTCACCCCAAATTGCTCCTGTGGGGATTGTCCACAGTACTGAATGTATGTAAGTCGCTTTGGATAAAAGCGTCTAACAAATTATATGTAATGTAAATAATAACACATGCCCATATTGGTTGGTCAGCCTCACTTTATACAAAGGAGCAGTTATCCAGATAGCTTTCTTCTGGCTAACATTCACGTTATTTCGTTACAGAAGCATATAAAACAAAGCATTGCACAATAATTAGACATTAAAAAGAGCAGAAAATAAACAAATTCTAAAATATAATAGAAAATAAACAGAAAAATAAATATATATAGGCCTACACACAAGTTGACCGTGAAAATAAACTATCTGACAAATTAAACACTATTGGAGGATCAATTTACAGCTATCACAATAGAAAAGTAGTATATTATTTACAAAAAGATTATATAAGAATAATAACACATAAATAAAAACTTTAAATCATTTGTATTTATCATTCTGTATCAGAGGCTCACTGCTAGCATGGCATCAAAGCTGTATCATGGGCAGGCTACCTCCTTAGCTAGCTAGCTAGCTTAAAATCAAATGTCTAACGGTACAGTAGATACTGACTTTTTTCTTTTTTACACAAGCCGAGTACCTCTGTCTTTGACTTTCGATTCCTCCTGTTCTTTTTTCCGTTTCCTTCCCGTTGCCCCTGAAGGCTTGGACCTTTTCATAATGCTAATTGTTTGCCTCTTGCTGTTGCATCGTTGCAATCTCCGACACTTTCAGCTGGAGCTGCCGCGTCACTTTGGCTGTGAGCCGCGGCCCGTGGGTGCCAGATAAGCGACCATCCCCCCCTTTCATCACTTACAGTTACAGCGCCCATCGTACAGGGCAAATACAAAATGTTGCCGCCGGCCCGGAGTGCAAAGGGTGTTTACTTCATTCAATTATTAACGTAAACGTATTACATCAAGGGCATACAATTAGGCAGAATAAAAAACAAAAACAAAATTTAAATTAAAAAAGTTTTTTATAAAAAAAAATTTTTCTCCCAGCGCAGCGCCCCTCCAGATCTGGCGCCCTAGGCGACCGCCTAGTTCGCCAGTGGGAAGGGCCGGCCCTGAGTATACCAATACCGTCCAATCAGGCAACGGTACTGACTTAGTACCGGTTCTCGATACCCATCCCTAGTCCCCGGTCTGTCGGGGAACTCACTCAGCGTCAGAAAATAAAACTCTTTCTCTTTTCCTCCGTACCCACACCTTTTTAAAAACGGGGATACAACGAGCGGATACAGATTTGCTGCCAATATTTCGTAATTTCGGATTGGTGGACCCACAGAGAGTTGCTATCAGAAACAATGCCTGACGTGTTTTGGACGTAATATGGTATTTGTTTACATTAGCAAGCCTCGCGAACACTCAGAGCTAACCTGTACTGGAGACAGGGGCGGATCTACCGGGGTGGCATGGGGTGGCAACTGCCACCCTAAACAATAGCCTTGCCACCCCAGCTGCCACCCCAGTTGGCATCTTTGTTTTGAAAGAAAAGTTGTGGCTCATCGGACATTTATGAGAGAAAATCTCTAATGTCCGAGTGCAACTGAATGCAGCACAAGACGCGAGTCTTGTAACCCCTCCCCCGGCCCTGGCGCGAGACTGGAAATATGATTGATGGCGAATTCAGTTGAACGGGGGACGGCGCAAAACGAGAAGCAATTCGGACCCAAGTAGACGGAAGGAATGAGGTATTTGCGATCTACAATTACAGAGAAGAGAATGTCAAGTTTGGCTGTACTCAGCATTGAATCAAAACGCACTAAAGCTTTAATACGTTTGTGAGGCGTTTTGCTGAACAAAATGGTAATCGCCGCATTCAGCTGTAATAGACATGCCAACTTGATGCTCTGCTCACGGATGACTCGATGAGCATAACAAACTGTTAAGATGATGACCTTGTATGCGTGTGTATATTTTTTTTCTTTGTGGGGGTCTGCCCCCAAAAAACAGTTTTAAGTCCTGAGAAAGTAAAATCAGACGGTGTGTAAAACTACACTGCCCAGCCAACAGAAAGTAACCACTTTGATTTAACCAGGCCAGTAGACAAGGACTCTCCACTGGATAATAACTTACTGCAGCGATGTATATGTTTTAGCTGAATACACGTTGTTTTTTTAACCCTAACTGATGCAGTTAGTCACTTTTTTAATATTTGTTCTTTCTGATGTAAAGTCAAGGTTGTAACTGTATATCAATAATGATATAATTACTTGTTTTTCAAATTTGAAGGAGGGTGAGCAAGCATCTTGATGAACATTCATCATTAACTCCTCCAAAAAATATAGTTTATTCAATAATAAATGAATATGTGAATCATAAAAGGGATTGACAGCTGATAGGAATAATATGATTGTTAATAGTATCATATTCATTCAGACAAACATCGATGAGACAGTTAATTAATGTACTTATTGCAGAAGTCTGCATAGATTTGGTACCCCTGCTGGTCTAAGAGTGAAACAAACTCATTCAGTTATTGTTCAGTTAAAATTCATTAAATTACGTCTGCCACCTTACATATGTATATGTAAGGCTTTACTGATGTGCCACAATAATATCACCTAATGTCATTGAGTTAAAATATTAATATTGTGGCTTTCCAAGTTAACATTGATTGTAGGGGTGTAACGGTTCACAAACATTTCAGTTCGGTTCGTACCTCGGTTTTTAGGTCACGGTTCGGTTCGGTACGTTTTCGGTACAGCAGAAAAAATTATCACAAAACATTAAAAAAAATATTCATTTTTTTAATTATTATTAAACTGTGAATATTCACTCAAATAAATACAAAATATAATAAAATAAACATTAAGGTGCAGCATTTCGATGAACTGAAATAATCTGTATTTGAACTGTATTGTGCTAGTACCTAAGCAGCCAGCTTGACATTATGACTTGCTTGTAGGGGTGTAACGGTACACGTACCCGTACCGAAATTATTCGGTACGGGCCCTTCGGTTCGGTACAGATGTGTACCGAAGTGTACCGAACGAATATAACGTTAAACGTAAAAAATTGAGAACGTGAACAACTTTTTGTAAGTAATCTCAGGTGCTGCGTCGCAGCATTCAGAGTAATTTGCTCACATTGGGTTCAACGCGTCATAGAGCGAGCAAGTCATTTAATTGGACGAGAGGCATACTATGAGAGCTGGTCACAGGGATGCGTTTAAATGTAGTCAGTAATTTGAGGAACTGTCGAAATGGCGAACGCAGATAAAGTTGAGCTCGAAAATCCTCCAGCATCATTGAAGTCTCCGGTTTGGGAACATTTTGGTTTCGCAGTTACGTACAAGGATGACGGACAAAGACAGGTGGACCGAACCAAAGCTGTTTGTCGGCATTGTTCAACTAACATTGGTTACGCGGCTGGCAATACATCAAACTTGCACACTCTTGAAAAGGCATCACCCGAACGTGAATATCACCGGTACCAAAAGAAAAAAGACTGAAGTGCACACCCAACTCCCACTAGCATTTAAGCCTCCACCACTCGTAAAAAGTTCAGACCGAGCCAAAGCTGTTACAAACGCCAAATATCCTTATGTTGCCATGTTAGCAAAGCGCTACCTGGCTGTGTCTGCTACCTCCGTCCCTAGCGAGAGGGTGTTCTCCACAGCAGGAGACTTTGTTAGTGCCAGCAGATCTGCCCTTTCGGCAAGCAATGTGGACAAGTTCATTTTTCTTTTAAAAAAACATGAAAATACAATGACAAGCAAGTCCTAATGTCAAGCTGGCTGCTTAGGTACAGTACAGTTCAAATACAGATTATTTCAGTTCATCGAAATGCTGCACCTTAATGTTCATTTTATTATATTTTGTATTTATTTGAGTGAATATTCACAGTTTAATAATAATTAAAAACCCAAAACTAATAGTTTATGTTTTGTGAGTACTAGTACAGTAAAGTTCAAATACAGATTATTTCAGTTCATCGAAATGCTGCACCTTAATGTTTATTTTATTATATTTTGTATTTATTTGAGTGAATACATTATTCACAGTTTAATAATAATTAAAAAAAAAATATATATATATATTTTGTTTTGTGAAAAAAAATTCTGCTGTACCGAAAACGTACCGAACCGAACCGTGACCAAAAAACCGAGGTACGTACCGAACCGAAATGTTTGTGAACCGTTACACCCCTACTTGCTTGTCATTGTATTTTCATGTTTTTTAAAGAAAGATGAACTTGTCCACATTGCTTGCCGAAAGGGCAGATCTGCTGGCACTAACAATGTCTCCTGCTGTGGAGAACACCCTCTCGCTAGGGACAGAGGTAGCAGATACAGCCAGGTAGCGCTTTGCTAACATGGCAACATAAGGATATTTGGCGTTTGTAATAGCTTTGGCTCGGTCTGAACTTGTTGCGAGTGGTGGAGGCTTAAATGCTAGCGGGAGTTGGGTTTGCACTTCAGTCTTTTGGTACCAGTGATATTCACGTTCGGGTGATGCCTTTTCAAATGAGTGTGCAAGTTTGATGTATTGCCAGCCGCGTAACCAATGTTAGTTGAACAATGCCGACAAACAGCTTTGGTTCGGTCCACCTGTCTTTGTCCGTCATCCTTGTACGTAACTGCGAAACCAAAATGTTCCTAAACCGGAGACTTCAATGATGCTGGAGGATTTTCGAGCTCAACTTTATCTGCGTTCGCCATTTCGACAGTTCCTCAAATTACTGACTACATTTGAACGCATCCCTGTGACCAGCTCTCATAGTATGCCTCTCGTCCAATGAAATGACTTGGTCGCTCTATGATATATACCTAAGATTACTTCCAGAAAGTTGTTCATGTTCTCAATTTTTTACATTTAACGTTATATTCGTTCGGTACCCTTCGGTTCACACGTGTACCGAACCGAAGGGCCCGTACCGAATAATTTCAGTACGGGTACGTGTACCGTTACACTGCGATTTAAATCAGCATATACTTCTGCCAGGGGATGCCACCCCTCAAAATCTCCTGCCACCCTCTTGCCACCCCATGAATATTTGTCTAGATCCGCCCCTGACTGGAGAGCACATGTGTTTTTAAAAAGCAGGAAATAAAAAAAGGAACTCACCTTGTGATAAACCTGAGAGAGAAAAAGCATTTGAGCTCCATACTGTTTCAGAAATAATCCTTGATGTGGTTTAGAACATGACGGCGTTTTATCACAGCAGAATTTTACTTTATCTCCGGTAGAAATCTGATCAGGCATTAGCTCCGCCTCCTGTTTGTTTTTTTCAAGCTAAGGACCGCGTTTCTCGAACAGGGCTGGAACAGAGATATGATGTCTAAAATGCATGATCGGTTTGTATTTTGAGAAAAACACATCATCGACATGTTTTTATATATTTTTATATATCTGAGACCCATAATATATGCCTAAAAATAGCATGATAGGTGACCTTTAAAACATCATATAACTCAAAATACGGAATGAGCTCCGCTGTTTACCTTGACTATAGAAGTAAGAGAGTATTTCACAAGCTCACAAAACTTGTGAAAGTCTCATTAAAGTGTCACCGCCAGTCCTTGTATCAAAAGCTCCTGTGTATGTTCGGAAGTGTGTGGGTGTTTGCAGGCTCTCACTAAATGGATTATTTACTTGGTACGTGTCAAAATAAGCTTGACCTTACTAGCCTTGTTCAGTTAATATTCATTTTATCATTTTATAAGGAGAAACATTCAATTATGATTAAATTGCTACAAAGACATGACTGCTGATATTAATTCCTCAAGGTTCTCTCAAGGATGACCACAGACGCAAACTTCCTAACCCAACTGATTCACCAGGAAGAGTCCCCGAATGACCTTTCCCGGTTACCTCCCAGGGTTACTGTTATTGTCCCATATTTATCTGTATTTTTGACACATTTGGCACAACTGTACCTGTTATGCCCAGCTTATTTACCCAGTAACTAAATTCCCCATTGTTTACCCTGCCAGCTGAATTGGTGAAGGTGCGGAAGAGAGCTGCTGTTGCCTACTCGTCCTCTTGTGTATTGACAAGTATTGAACATAAAAATGCAGTTTCTGTATGCTTATTGTTTAATTTTTTTAAAAACGTCAGTCGAGTGACCACCTGCTGGTGTTACAAATTATCAATGTTTTGTGAGGTCTTGGGTCGGCAAGCATGCAAAGACCTTGACCCTCCTGTCATAACCTGGTTAACAGGAACCCATGCATACTAAAGAGAATAGAGAGGAGGTTCCATCAAATGTTGTTTGCAGTGGCGTAGCACAAAACTCCGGACCCGATACATAAGCTGTCTCTGTGGGCCCCCTTCCTCCCTCCATGTTTCTCTTCCATCTTTTGAAATGTATTCACAAATGATTGAGACAACATGAATCTGTAGCGGTTATTAGGGTAGTCACTAATGTAGTAATAATAATGGTAACTGCTAAAAATCATTTCTTGGAATAACTACTGCCACTATTTGAGCTCACCTGTTCTCACATCATCATGGGATGAGGGACCTGCTGCTCTCTCTGTGGCTCGTTCTGAAACTAAGGGCCATGTGATTCATGATGTTAAGCTTTGCTAGCTCATTTTGATGTCATGACATATTCATGATACTGATTAATTTATGTTATACAATGCAGATCCACACCAGATTCCTGGATGACTGCCTTCAATCTAAAAATCTGCTTTAACCATTCTTACACTGTTTGTGTCACGGAGGTGATCTCTGGGCCCATAGACCTCGGCCTCCGTTACGGGTTGTATAGCTCCATTGCTGGTGATTGTGTTCACCTGGTGCCCTGTGTTGTCTCCTCCCCCCTCACCTGTGTGTTGTTCGTTTGATTGGCCCTGTGTGTATTTAGTTAGTGTGTGAGATCCTTGTGGCTGCTGACTGTGTGCACGGGTAACAGTCATATTGAGGCTGTGAATCATGTGCCCATGATTTAATAAATGCCCACACCGGGTTATATTTGAACTCTCTGCCTCCTTGGTCGGGCCGCTCAACAGTCAGAGTCACAGTTTATGTGCTCACCTTTCTTTTGAAAGAAATGTGTTAGTTTGATTTCCCTCAGTTTGCTTTCTTTCTCTTTCCTTCCTTTCTTGAGGAAAGACATGAGAGCCTGTGGATACAAATTGACGATCCAGCATTAGCTGACACTCTTCTTCTTCTTTGAATTATTTGCGTTTAGAGCAAGCCCCTCAGGAAGTGCGCCAGGCGCTGAAGCAATTGGTCGTTGTGGCCAAACTGTGGAATTACATGCCATGGGGCCCAAGAATACTTTTTCTCATTAAATTACATTGGGAAAGAGCCGTCCTTAAATCTTATGTTTTCTGAGGTAAATCCACTTTGCAGTACGAACACTTGAATAGCCATTATTTATATCATTAAATCCTAAAAGTTGCAAAATTCGCTAAAAGCCGAAATCCAAGAGTTATTTCCCCTCCTGCAATTCATGTGACTGAGCCGGGGCTTAAGGACAACTAGTGCAGGGAGGACTAAACCATTTTCCTCCTTTTGTGAGGGGCCCCAGACAGCCTTCACCATCTGTTTTTGGATAAAAAATGCAGTCACTCAACCGCTTTTATTGAGCTAGTTTAATTTAAGTTATGAAACAATTTTTTTTTATTGCAAAACAAAAACTATTCATTCCATGCCTTTTCAAGTGCCCTCCCCCCCTATGGGGCCCTGGGTAATCATTCCCACTTGTCCCCCCACTACGACGCCCCTGGTTGTTTGACAGCAACCTCAGTCAAATACAAATCTATAATTTTTCTTGCTTTTTCCCAATTGTATGGTTTTCCTCAGCAATTTAATGTGTCTACTAACCTCAGTAAGGGGTTATTTAGGGCTTGGGCCAAACATAATTAGGGTTTAGATCAAGACATTAAGGCGTGAGTTATAACTGAAGCAAATTGGTAATGTACAGTTATATTTACCGTTTGATTCCCAAGAAAACACTCAATTGATCAACATTTGCCACAAAGCTTCCATATGTTTCACTGCAGATGTTACTCGTCACCTTCTGGAAGCTTTCCATTGTTCTCACAACCAATTTTATAAAAAAAATTTAAAAAGCAGCTTGCAGAGACACTGCAGCCTCGACTGATGCAATCCGTCATGGTTTACAACACCTGTATCGTATTTTCTACTAGCGTTACTTTCTAACCATACAATGGAACAAAAGCAGTTATACTGTACCACAGCAGGAAATAGAATACAGTACGGCAGGCATCAGCCCCCCTTTACTCTCTCAGCATCCAAACCTGTGCATCATGGGAAAATGTGACCCATAAAGCTAACAAGATAATTAGCTGCAAAAGGAGCATTGATAATGAAAATGATGGATTATATTCATTAGTGCAGCAGTTTGTCTCTGAGCAGATTTGGATTTGAAAAACAATGGGGAAACAATTACGTTCTAACCTGCAGTTCTACAAGCAGATTACGTTGTTGTTACTTTCCTGCATACGATTAGTGATTCATTTTAAAGTAGGCTCAAGTTGTTATCTTTAAATCTGCAGTAATTAATTTTTTGGACACTTTGGGGCAGTGGGAAATATATTCAGCTTTGATGATAATTCTAATAATGATCATTAGCATGAGCAACCCATTTTCTTGTGTGTCATTTGATACGTATAATAGCCGCTTTACGATTTTAATAAAATCATATCCATTTTTGATGCTACTTTTTTTGTTGACATTGTATTGACATCCAGTAATGATTTTATTGGTCATGGCGGATATCGCTATAACGGAGCTGTATGCGGATTGCCTGTCTAAGAAGGACAATGCTTATTTTGATCACACTGATACGTTTCACTTTTTACTGTTCACTCTCGTTACAGCAACACAAAAAAGAAGGATTGTATTGCAAAATCAGCCACATTAAGAACATATTTACGACATTTTTACAAATGCCCACAAGGGTTATTTATTCAAATGTAGGGGCTCCACATGCTATACATATGAACATATTTGCATTTTCATAACTTCTACCTCTCTGCTCAGTGTTATCAGCCTGCAGTTCAGTACTTTGTCACTTGATTGTTGGTCTCAGTTAAGTCATTCATGGCTTTCTGAAAATGTGATTTAGATTACATTTTAAATCAAATATTTTGGTTACTTTTCCAGGCAGAAGTCACAAATAAAAAGGAAGGAAGGGTCTCACAATTATTTCCTTTTTTACAGTGGATGGTGTTATGTTGTAATTAAGGTGGTTTAATTTAATGCAAACATGCCTTTCAAAGTTGTGGGGTTCAGAGTTGCTGCAGTCAGTACGAGTCACCATTCTACTAGGACTGAAATCTTTAGGATTCAAACGTTAAGTGGGGAGGTTTTAGCACTATACACATATAGATATCAAATAAACATACAGTATGTACAGTTATCTGCTGTCTCTTCGTTGTTATTTCATACACATATGTCCCAGAGTTCCCGTTAGAATATTTTTTCGCCGGTCAACATGTCCGTTAAAGTTTAAATCTTCCGGAAAAAATTTGAAAAGTGCCGGTCAAAGGTCTTCTTATTTAATGTGCCTTAAAACAAATTGATATGATTCGATATTAAACAAACTAATTATAGTAGATTATTCAAAAATGAACAGTAATTTACAATAACACGGGAATAATAAACGGAGCGCTCTCCCTCTCCTGACAGCCCGTCAGTATCATGCAGCTCGCGGATCAGTAATGAGTGACCCGACAGTAAAACTAAACATATCTATAACTAGTTTAGGTAGTTTGAGAGGTAATTCAAATAGCTACGTGTGATATTCTAACCTGAAGAGTGTGTTTTTGTTCCGCTCACCGCTGCATGTGATCATGCAGAGCTGCATGTCAAACTCGTCAGCAGCAGCTGATCTCTCTCTCCCGTCAGATTAGACTTCACTCGCATTTATGTCCATATCGATCAGATCCAGCTAGTTCTAGCTAATGATATGACTACCTGCTTATTAAAAAAACACCTAAACAATAAGCGTCGCTATGCAACCGGGTGAGGCCACAAAGTATAGCGCAGCATTATGCCTTTGTTTACATGCCCACCGGAACCCCGAGGCATTACCAACAGATCAATGCACAATCAACCCATACAGGATATCTCTTTCTCCACATTAAGTGTTAGACAAGAATAGTCAATTCTAATGTCTGTCACATAAGTGGCGCAACTGATGCGGTATTGCGCTAAGGGGAAATAATTTTGACCGGAGAGATTTAGATTTGCCGGTCTTCAGCATATTTTACCGGTCATAGTCCGGTAATTACCGGCTAACGGGAACTCTGATATGTCCCCATATTAATTTATGCAGAAGTGCCGCTAGCACAGACCTTACTAAGCCAGAGGCAGAGTACTGGTTTGTGTGTGTGAGTGGTAGGTCCCATGGTAACAAAGTGGAGGAATGGTTTGGTTTGCCATCTGAATCTTTTGCAGAACACCATCTTGTACCATAGTACGAACATGTGTGTTTCAAAAGGACGTGACTAAAGTTCACCCAACTATGTGTACGAGTGAGAGGCAGAGGGATGTGAGATAGCAACGGTGTGTCACACACACATACGTATAGCTCTTGGGATATTACCAGAGGAGAGAGAGTAATGAGATGTTATCGACTGACCTTGGAGAGTGGCACCAGGAGGCAAAGTCCCATTAGTATTTAGGCACTCAGCAGTGCCACAGGGGCATTTATTGTGTATTAGTGCATCTGTGTGTCAGTTCAACCATCTGTTGTGTCCACCCCGGAGACAACAACAACAACAGCTCCCAATTCTCACAAATACACAAAGGCAATTGAGGAGGTTGGGAACATATAAACAAATACACAGATTGCCATAATTAAGCATCTTTGAAATATCTCCAGCATGAAAGCAGTGAATAAAAATGCAAGCGCCCTGGAGCTAGTACAGAGTGCCGCGGAACATTTCTGCAGGGCAGGGGGATAAATGTTGCATCTCAACTTTATTCATTTACTCATTACATTTCAGGTTATTAAGCTGATTATGTTATCAAAGGGGACTTACATACGCCCAATACAGTATGCATATGGAAGCAGATAGGGCATTCTGGCTACGCATCACTCATTCACCAATGGGTAATGTTTAGATCAGGCATGGGCAAACTAAGGCCCGCGGGCCATATACGGCCCGTTGGGCTTTTGAATCCGGCCCGCCGAATATTGGTAGAAAATTGTCCAAATTATAGTAAAGACCGCATTCATTTTGCCTTTTTCCTGCAATACCCGGCATTTCAGTTGATCCCACTAGATGGCACACTCTAGACACAATTTACCTTTGCTGGAGTCTGGTCTATTCTCTCAGCTGGCCCCACTCGGCAAGATCGGCGAATACAAGTTGTAACAAGCAGTAGCAAAGTGACTAGAACGCGACCAGCCGACCACACACTTATAAAAAACACTTATATAAAGTCAGGCAACACTAACCAGGCTTAGTGTGATTCTGTTTATTTGACCTTACTTTGATAACCATCCGTTCACTGTTATTGACCATTGTGAAGAGGCAGACGTTTTCCTGTTGTTTTGTATAATTGCAGCTATCGGATGGAATCAATACATGGGCTACATGTGGCCATCACAAGTAAAATCATAACTACGCCGGTAAAACATGCGTGTAGAAAACGGCTTATGCCACAAAATGATAGCAACAAGTAGTCAAGATAGTCTGATTAGCTTCGGTTGCTATGCTAACACCACCTGTAGAATGCCAGAGAAACGTTCATAACAGCATTGTGATACCACAACAGCTTTCAGACTAAAACACATTCACTGATGGGGGATATTTATCAGCTGCTTGTGTGACAGTCAGACAATGAATACTTTCCAGCGGCCGCTGCCGCGAGTTAACGGGAGAATACACTCTGGTAGACGAGCAGCACTGCAGCGGGCGGTAATGCAGCTGAACCACATTAATAAACAATGCACCACGGCACTCTGGAGAAAGGTATAAGGTTGGAGAAGTAGTTATTGTAGGAGTTTTGAGGTTTTTACAACCCCACTCGGCTCCGCGTGTCGTTTTGACGAGTCCTGCTTAAAATCATAAAAGGAAGGAAATCAGAGAACACCAGCATACCAGTTTAAACAATAATCTGTTTTAATTATAAAAGGTAATAATGCAATGCAATATAATACATTACAATACAATATAATATACTACAATTATATTGTAATGTGTAAGGAGCATGCCGGCCCACTCCTGCCCTGGTTCGCGTGCTGCGTAGATCCTTCGGTCCTGGCAGCCCGAGAAGAGAGAGCGAACGCCAGGACTCAACAGGAGATATACCAGAAAAGACAGGAGGGGTTAGGTCAGCTGGTCATCTTTTCAGGTCATCTCATTGGGAGACGCAAAATATGCTGTGTCACAGTGAATCAGCGCGGGCCAGCAGAAAACAAAACAGGCTCACTTTGCAACAAAACACATCTTATCATGTATCTTATCACATAAGTCATGTGTTTCTTTATGAAGGTCATACTTGTTGGAAATGTAACAGTCATCACTTCATGACCTCCTCAGGACCAACTCACCAACAACGCCTAACTGTCTTCATACCCCCAGGCCATCTCTGAACTTCCATCCACCCGAAGTCAGCTCACCCAGAATCAGAAGGACCATTGTCTCTATTTGTGTGTGACTCAATTCTCCTGCTCCTTTAGGAGTCCTGAAATGCCCTCCTGGCTGGTCTACCTGCATGTGCCATCCGACCTCTGCAGCTCATCCAGAATGCAGCGGCTCGTCTGGTCTTCAACCTTCCAAAATTTTCCCACACTACTCCGCTCCTACGCTCGCTTCACTGGCTTCCGGTAACTGCTAGAATCCACTTCAAGACACTGGTACTTGCGTACCATGCTGCGAATGGATCTGGCCCTTCGTACATCCAGGACATGGTTAAACCGTACACCCCAGCGCGTGCACTCCGCTCTGCATCAGCCAAACGACTCGCTGCACCCTCGCTGCGAGGGGGACCCAAGTTCCCAACGGCGAAAACACGTGGGTTTGCTGTCCTGGCTCCAGGATGGTGGAATGAGCTCCCCATTGACATCAGGACGGCAGATAGCTTGCACATCTTCCGGCGCAAACTAAAAACTCATCTCTTTCGACTCCACTTCGAGCGATAGAACTATTAACAAAGCACTTATATACTAATAAAGGACTGGCTTATCTAAAGCCAGTTGAGTAGCACTTGAAATGTTTTTGCTCTATGAAACCTGATGTACTTATATGATTCTGTTTTCTTCAAGTTGTATTTTGTTGGACGAACGCACTTATTGTAAGTCGCTTTGGATAAAAGCGTCAGCTAAATGCAATGTAATGTAATGTAAAAATGAACGCACATACATTTCTCTCACAAACCAACACTTAACATCCCATAGCCTATATCAGGTGACATAAAAATGAATATACCAGAATTACGCTGTATCAAACTTTTTGCCATAATACTTTACATCAATCTCCACATTATTTAATTTAATCTGGCTTCGTATGATTAAAAACTACCAGACGCAGTCCTCTATTGATGTTGTTGTGAAGAAAATCAGCGACGTAAAACGCTGTGTGGGTCATAAGAAGGCACGTAAACGGTTACGTCATGACGCAAACGATGACGTCATGACGCAATAATTCACTTTTGAACCTAATTCACCTTTGAACCTGCATCTGTAACAATGAGTGGACAAAAGAAAAGTCAACATTTAGTGCCGAGTGTTTAATGAGGAGTGGACAGCTAAATATTTTTTCACCGATCTGCTACTTGCCCGGCCCGTCTGTCAAATTTAAAACTCATAGTGGCCCCCGGGCCAAAAAGTCTGCCCACCCCTGGTTTAGATGGATTTTAGGAACTTCCCCTCGATTCCATTGGCTCTAACGGTTCAAAAGAGGTGTCAATCATCACAATCGACCAATGGGTTCCAGAGATAGGTCAAATCCACCCAAATGAAGAAGTGGTTTTTTTCCTTCTAAATCTCTCTAAAAAGGTCAGATTTCACATCAATTTTGATACAGGGTACTTATATGTTATAGTTTGGATTCCTAAAGCTTTTAGTCTCCTAACCCATCATTCAAGGGGGGTTTTCACTATAAGATGTTTTTTTTTTTTTTGGACGGACACAATCATTTACACTTACTATGTTCAATCTGAATTTACTTTAAAATAAAAACATCTATATTGATTCTGACTTTTCTACATCCAACTCACAGATTTATCATTACTCTGAGAACAAAGATTATTAATCCCCCCGTCTTGCCTGTTGCTTCCTGTCTGTGTGTTCCCTCCTACCTGATTGCCTGATTGTGTTTTCTCCTCCCTCCTCACCTGTGTCTCGTTTGTTTCATTAGTCCTGTGTGCATTTAGGTTCAGCTTTTCCTGTTAGTCTTTGTGAGATCCTTGTTTGTTGTTGACTGTGTTCACGGGGGAGAGAGAGAGTTCTGCTGTGTTTGTTACTTGTAGCCTTGAAATAAAGGTATTATCTGTTAAACCTGCATTTGGGTCCTGCCTGCTTCGCTCAACCCTGACAGGTGGCCTGTAATTAGAAACAAGTGAATCTCTGTTAGCTTCCCGCTTAGAACGAAATATCACAACTCATAAAGCAAGACCAAACTAATTTCTCAAATCACAAAAGGATCCCTGAAAGTATAGTCTTGAGTATATTTATTTGAGTTAACATTCATTGTCTGGGAAGACCGTGTTCTGGGATCTATTTAACACATTTTTTTCTAAAGCAAATGGGTTGCTTCACAGCACAACATGCACAGTATGTGTGATACGCTCCAAAGGGCTCTGTGGGGAGCCGTATCAGCTAGATCACAGACATCTCAGATGCAATCTCTCCACTACAGCTTGATGTCTGCAGGCAGTATGTTGTATACATGGCTGGATGCACAAACACATGGTGTTCATTTAAAAAAAAACGGCATGCATTTATTGTACCGGCTCAGAATAATTGTGGGAATGAGAAGGAGATTTTTTTGCGAAACACAGATGCTGCAGGGGTAAAGTTTAGAACAGGGGTGGGGAACCTCCGGCCCCCGGGCCGTATACGGCCCGCGAGACAATTTGGTACGGCCCTCGAGGTAATTTATAAACACACGCAAAAAAGAAAAAAATTTAAGAAATCTAGACCGCAAAAGAAATAACCAAGCGAGTGCCTGTTTTTCCTGGCCAAGGTCAGGGTCCTTGAACACAACACAAGCCTAACATGTCATCACGTGGTATATGTCTCGTCTGACAGGGGTGCAGTTCTGACGGAGAGCACCAGAACGCGGGTCCGGCTCTTAACAAATTGCAGAACCCATAAGGAGCCGTACACATGCCGCAGTTTCTGCGTGGCTGTGTCTTTAGTTGAAAGCCCAGTGGCGATCTGTTCATCTGTCATACTGATCATACAGTCAATATTACATTACATTACATTAAGCTGACGCTTTTATCCAAAGCGACTTACAATAAGTACATTCGACCAGGAAGACACAACCTTGAAGAAAACAGAATCATATAAGTACATCAGGTTTCATAGAGCCAAACATTTCAAGTGCTACTCAACTGGCTTTAGGTAAGCCAGTCCTTTATTAGTATAAAAGTGCTTCGTTAATAGTTCTAACGCTCGAAGTGGAGTCGAAAGAGATGAGTTTTCAGTTTGCGCCGGAAGATGTGCAAGCTATCTGCCGTCCTGATGTCAATGGGGAGCTCATTCCACCATCTTGGAGCCAGGACAGCAAACCCACGTGTTTTCGCCGATGGGAACTTGGGTCCCCCTCGCAGCGAGGGCGCAACGAGTCGTTTGGCTGATGCAGAGCGTAGTGCACGCGCTGGGGTGTACGGTTTAACCATGTCCTGGATGTAGGAAGGGCCAGATCCATTCGCAGCATGGTAAGCAAGTACCAGTGTCTTGAAGTGGATTCTAGCAGTTACCGGAAGCCAGTGAAGGGAGCGGAGGAGCGGAGTGGTGTGGGAGAATTTAGGAAGGTTGAAGACCAGACGAGCCGCTGCATTCTGGATGAGCTGCAGAGGTCGGATGGCACATGCAGGTAGACCAGCCAGGAGGGAGTTGCAGTAGTCTAGGCGTGAGATGACGAGAGCCTGGACCAGAACCTGAGTCGCTTTCTGAGTCAGCTGGGGACGCATCCTCCTGATGTTGTAAAGCGTGTATCTGCAGCAACGGGTTGTAGCAGCGATGTTTGCAGTGAAGGACAGGTTGTTATCTAGGATCACACCCAGATTCCTTGCAGTCTGAGTCGGGGAAACAACTGAGGTGCCGATGTTGATTGTTAGGTCAAGAGTGGGACAATCTTTTCCCGGGAGGAAGAGCAGCTCAGTCTTGTCAAGGTTGAGCTTGAGGTGGTGAGCAGACATCCACTGAGAGATGTCAGCTAGACAAGCAGAGATGCGTGCAACGACCTGGGTCTCTGAGCGGGTAAAGGACAGAATTAATTGGGTGTCATCAGCGTAGCAGTGGTAAGAAAAACCATGCGGGCTAATGACTGAACCGAGCGAGTTTGTGTACAGGGAGAAGAGGAGGGGACCAAGAACAGAGCCCTGAGGGACCCCTGTAGTTAATTGACAAGGGTCGGACTCAGACCCTCTCCAAGTCACCCTGTAGGTACGGTCTTTCAATAACTTTGTTGTTATTAGCATCTGGTTAGCTAGCTATGCTAACGAATATAAGAAGCTTTTTCTACAACCAGTGAGGTAAAGGCACATCTTTATATGATCATTATAGTTATAAAAGAATAAAGTAAACAGGTATAAAATACTATATGACAGTAAAATAAAAATAAATAATAATACAGTTTGAAAGGGGAGTGATTTGTAAAATATCCATAATGAAAAAGAAATCTGCTTGCAGTTCTGTTTCATATGGGTGTTGAGAGATGTATCCATAGATCTCTTAATGTTGCTCTCAAAGTGCACCAGATGAATGCTTTTAACTTCAACATTTAAAAAAAAAAAACTTCCGGACCCTCCTAGAGGAAGTTAGGTCCCCCCCACTTAAATCATTTCCACATGGATATGAAACTAAATACATTTGCACACATCTTGTGTCCATATCTTTCTGTTTTGGTGGTCATGCCACAACCGTGCACGTGCATGCATGCGCGAGTCATGGTAAGATATCTGGATTAAGAGGTTGCTTTTTCTTTGCACAGCATGAAAGAAAGGCGAAATGAATGGGCTGTGATTTTAGTTTTTTAAGCAGAGGTCAATAATTTGTACGGCCCTCGGAGGATGTTGAAAACATTGAAATGGCCCTTGAGAGGAAAAAGGTTCCCCACCCCTGGTTTAGAAAGAACAACAGGGAGAAGAATTCCACCAACATAGACAATGTCAACAATGTGTATTGCTTTGACATTTTAATATTTCAACGTATTTTCAAATAACATTTCCATTTATTTTTATCTTAAGGGCTTTGACAACAAATCCATAAAAAAATGTCATCTGTGGAAGCCGTAATACTGTAAAAAACACGACCAATCATTTTAGCCGGCCCGGCTAAAGTAACTGGATGGCCTGTCAGCCTTCCATCTGTGCACAAACTTATCTCGTGCCCTCATTGGTCATGTGCACGTTGAAGATTATTATCATCTGATATTTAAGAAGTGTGTTACATTTGAAATGGCAGAAAGTCTTGTTGCAAATTCCAGATAGATATTAAAAGAGGTCCTTTGGGTTTCTCTGGTGGTTATCAATAGTAGCAGTTAAGTGAATACTGTTCAAACAATACCTATGTTTGTGTTTTATATTGATTTCTCTGTTTTATCCTTTCATAAATGTAAGGACTAAAAATGGCTATAAACATTCTGGGCTGGTTGGAGTAAACAGGGTTTTATTGCTCTGTGGGGGAGGTGTAGGTATGCAGGACAGGGGGGCTTGGTGGATGAGAGTATATTCTGCTTAAGATCTCTAGCATGTCATGTTTCAGGGAAGTCTACATGTCTTGAATAGTATATGTGTGGGTTTAATTAATAAGCAGTCTGTGTAACCAGAAGTTGGAGATATGAGGGATGAAATCTTTGTGTTATCTTTGTGAGAGAAATGTATGTGCGTTAATTTCAGGACTCCTAAAGGAGCAGGAGAATTGAGTCACACACAATTAGAGAAACAATGGTCCTTCTCATTCTGGGTGAGCTGATTATGGGTGAATGGAAGTTCAGAGATGGCCTGGGGCTATGGAGACAGTTAGGCGTTGTTGGTGAGCTGGTCCTGAGGATGCCATGAGATGATGACTGTTACATTTCCAACAAAGTATCGCTTTCATAAAGAAACACATGACTTGTGTGATAAGGTGTTTTGTTGCAAAGTGAGCCTGTTTGGTTTTCTGCTGACCAGCTGACCTAACCCCTCCTTCTTATTCTGGTATATCTCCTGTCGATTCCTGGCGTTCGCTCTCTCTTCACATGCTGTCAGGACCGGAAGGATCTCCGCAGCACGCGAACCAGGGCAGGAGTGGGCCGGCATACTCCTTACACATTACAATATAATTGTAGTATATTGTATTGTAATGTATTGTATTATATTGCATTGCATTATTACCTTTGATAATTAAAACAGATTATTGTTTCAACTGGTATCCGGGTGTTCTCTGTCTGATTTCCTTCCTGTTATGATTTTAAGCAGGACTCGTCAAAACTCCAACAGCGTTCGTGTATGTTGGAGGAGGGGCTCTGTAAGGAAGTGGCAGATTTGTCCCGGCTGTATATTTTCAAATTCTAGCGCACTCGAGCTGGTTTCTCCGAAATTACCTACCCCACCTTTAAAGTCTTTGCATCAATTAGGGCATGGTCACTGTTGGGGGGGTGTAGAGAGTATAACTGGACCAGCAGCTCCTGAGGCAGGTATACTCCGAGCTGGCGCAGGAAGTGTTCTGCTATCAAGATGTGCAGGATGGGCAGAAATACTCATCCTCTGTGGGGGAGGACAGTCCCACGTATCCTATGTGATACCACATGTTGCAGGTGGTGCACTCAATCTGACAGGGAAAAAGAGAAATACTTTAGAATACTGTCAAACATTTTGTCAGGTTCACATCACTCATCCTGATTAGGATGTAAAATGAAGCCGTTTTAACTTCCTTAGACATTATTTCTTTACATTGTATGGCAATGGGTGTCAGATATAGCGTTACAATCTTAGCCAAATACATGCAAGTTAGGTGAATTCAACTATACATTTGCAATAGCTGTGTGAGTGTTCACCCAGTGATGTTGAGGTAACCTATCCAAGGTGCATCCCAGTCTTCCAGCAGAAGGAAATGAATTTCTCTACATACCCACGTATCAATGTCACCTTCAGCCAACGAACTGAGCTCCCTACAAGCCCTACAGAGCTGGGATAGGTCATCTGCAAAAAAGAAGATAATGTAGTTTAATGCTAATTTAGACACATTGAAATATACCTGGTAGAGTTCTGTATACCTGAATTTGTCCCCAGAGACATTGCCATGCATCCGCAACATGTCCACACCCATCGCGTCAACTGGATATGCCACGGTTTCCCCAGACAATATCTGCTCTGCAAGCTAAAAAGTGTCTGATAAGTATCATTTTCAGGACTTTTTAATAATGACAAATAGCAACAGATATAATCAAATGTTTACCTTGCACACAAACACCCCGCATGACGATGAGTCATTTTGTTGTGGGTGAGCAACGGTTGCGCATTCCCAGCTCCCTATTCCCGGACACTTTTTGCGGACCAATGCTCTACACACAAAACACACATTTATTACAGTTTGCCAATTTCAACATATGCCCAATTAAAATCATTTAATTCAAGATCAGTTGAATCATGTTAAAGGACAAAAATGCTTGAATGACCTTTTTGTTGCTCCCAAAATATGATCCATGGTGTATGAATACATGTATTTATCTAATGCACACGTCAAAGCTGACATTTCATTCACCTTGTTATGTCCTTGCATTTTTCTATCTGTACTTCTGTGGCCACAAATGGGTCCAAGAACAGGGACCGCCTCTCCTTTAGGTACATGATCTATGGAAATGCAAATACTAATTATAACCAACCCCTACATCAGATAGTGTCATGGTTCCGTCTAGATCTGTTTACGTTGAAGATTACTTACAATCAACGTCCAGTGTCCGTGGCTGCAGACCGCTCCAACTGCCACATCATGTTTCAAAAGGTCCAACTAAAAAAATATATAATAATTCCAACAACTAATGTATACACTAACACAAGTATGTATTTGTGTGTATGGACCTACAAACATACATATACACGAAATACATCGGCCTACTTATGTACAAAAAAATAAATCATCCTACTATATAGTCCTACTCACCCTTCTCAAAGAACCTTTGTGGTTTCCCTCCCAGAGAGCGACGTCATGAGGTAGGAGTCTATCATGAGAGCGCCAGCTTTCCTTTCCCGCCATTGTCAAATATGAATTGACGATCTAAGAGTACAAAAATAACTAGTGATACAATCTAAATAAATATCAGTCCAATATTATTTTGTTTTGTAACTTACCTCCCTGGGGCCAAGTCCATTACGTTTTCTGAGTAGACTTCATATGGCCCAAACTTGCACCAGAGCGTCTGCTTTCTCCTCCCTGTCCATATTTGTCGAATTACTGTAAAGATAGCAATGGCAGTTATTTGTGAAATGCATCATACTTTCTTTCTGTTTACTTACAAAGTTCAGGATCCTTTGGTGCCATTTGGGCGTCGCAGTCCATGGATGGAGGTGCGTCTTTGTGTGTTGTGGACCAGCCAGAGGAGAGGGATCGGAGAACTTTTGTAGTTTGGCAGGGATCCTCTCCTCTGGCTGGAAATGATGTGTCAAATGGTCAATGTTGGTCTGCAACTTTGTGGTGCCCTTACCAACAATGGCCTTTTTCCCCTCTAGTTCCAGGATGATGAATGGTCCCAACCAGTCATCCTCCAGCTTTCCCCCTTTTCTTTGCTCCTGTCTCACGTTCCTCCGCAACACCTGATCCCCTACTTGGAAGTTGTCCTCCTGGCCCTTTTTGACTTTACTTTTGCGGACCTTGTCCTGATTTGTTTTCATATTGTTTTTGACCTCTGTGAATACAGCCTCCGGTTTCTTCAAGCCTTCATGGATCTCCTCCCTTTCGACCAGCCTGCTGACTTTCTCTTCTTTGACCTGCAACAAATGACAATTAGAATTTTAGAAGGCAGAAGATTCAAATGAAAATGTTTGAAAAGGATGACAACATTAGAACATCTTACCAGGTACTCCTTTGGCACCTCTGAAGGATACCTAGCCTCCCTCCCAAACATCAGATAATATGGACTGTATTTTGTGGTCAGCTGTTTTTTGGTCCGAAGACCAAACATGGTGGACTGGAGCACCTGGTCCCAACGTTTGGGGTGACCAGCCACCATTTTGTTCAACGACCTTAAAATGCAGAATTCAAGTAGGTATGAGGAAGCAGGAGAGAATATGGGTTCTCATGTATGATAAATCAACATATTTATAGTCATTAGGAAATGTGTTTGCTATTCTATGAAGAGCGTGAATTCCATCAGGTATTGAAAACCAATACCTCTGGATAGTGCCGTTGAGTTTCTCCACAAGGCCATTGGTCTGTGGATGGTAGACGGAGCACAGGCTTCTTTTTATGTCCAGCCTCTCACACAGGCCAGAGTTGACCTTGCTATTATCATTAGGACAAACAAGCAATAGGTTAGCACAGCAACTACAGTTACATATTGGGGATTCATACTGCATCAACACTACCTTGTTGCAAAACTCAGAGCCCTGGTCTGTTAGCAGTCTTTGAGGTGCACCAAATTTGTAAAAGAAATCAAGGATACAATTGGTCACCTCTTCTGCTGTTTTAGTCTTTAGTGGGTAGGCCTCTGCCCATTTGGTGAAATAGTCAACCATTACACAAATGTACTGGTTGCCACCATCTGTTACTGTGAGTTTACCCACTAAGTCCATCCCAACCAGTTCCAAAGGCTCTGTAACCTGGGGGGAAAAAAGACATGAGCATTACAGTAAATCACTGTTGACGTATTTCTACACTGACAATACCAGTATGCCATTGTTTATTTTACCTCTATCGGACTGTACTCCAGCTTTTCTTTAATGTTGGCTCTCTTGGCCTGGCACTGTGGACACTGAGCAATCTAAAACAGACAAACATCATTTCAAAGTTATGACAAATATTTAGTGCTAATAAATGTGTTACATTATATTTTAAACTGATAGGGTGTTTGCGCATACAGCATCAGCAATTTTGAAATACACATTACACTCCTCTGTGCTCTACTTTTGAACCTGAATGTGTATTCCACCACATTATTCTGAAGATACCAACTCACCCACGTCACTCTCCATGCCAGGCCAATAGTACCGAGCAATAAGAGCACAGTGAGTCTTCTCCACTCCAGTGTCCACCAATGTTACTGCAATGAAACTCCTCAAAGACGTGGTTTGCTTCTTCAGCAGTAGAGACCACTTTGGCAAGGTGCTCAGCTTTATTTTTTTTGAGCCTGCAGATGTAGTACAGTTCTCCATCTGGTGTTTATATGTCATATTAGATGTATTAGTTTTACCATAGCATATTATCATTGTGTTCTAGAGTCCATATGGCATGCATCCTTACCCTTTATCCTGAAGGTGTCGGCTCTCCTCTTCATGACATATTGTTCTTTCTTGGTTGACCCCTCAGGATACTAGTGGTGGCTTTCAGATCCAGAATTTGTTTGACAATTCTGGGATCCATTTTCCAACACTCTCTAGCCCTCCTTCTACTCCAACACCTACTTCCGCCTACTCCTCCCTACCTACTTACCCTCACGTATTCACACAAACAAATTAATACAACAAAGAGACAAATACACGCAAACGTTCAATACCAGCCTCTCTCAAATACACAGTCGCACCTCAATCACTCACCAGGACCATCACTCTATCACAGGCAACGCTCAATCTCTCTCTCAATCTGTGTCTCGCTATCTCCTCACACACAAAATTGTGAAAGGTTAATCCAATTTATATAGACTGGACCCATGCCCCAATGAATGCAGAATACCGTTTTTATAAGGGATACATGTGTGTGTAGTCTTTCATATTAAACATGATCGCTGGTAGATAGTGTTAACTGTGATCGTTATTCTCGTGTCCAGGAAAGAGAAGCTTAAAAGGAGACTAAATGGAGTCTCTGAGATGTTTTCAAATTGGTACTTTAATTAATAAAAAGCGTGGTAAAGTCACAAACAGGATATTGTCCGACAGAAAAGCAGCTGTCTCTGGCTCTCGCTAGCAGAGGGAAAAGAGGCCGAACCGCTCAGGTGCTGCTGTTATATATCTTCTGCTGGCTCCTCCCTGCGGGCCGGCCCTCCACATCTTAATGTCCGTCGTTACGTTTAAACAGAGGATTCAGGCATTGTACATTCAATATATACTTAAACACGCCTCTTCTCCTCATATTGTCTTTCATCACTTTTCCTTTAACACATTCTAAACGTTGTAGTTAATATTCTAAAAAATACAGAAAATACTTCACGGCTGGTTTGGTTTCTGGTCATTCCGGATGTTGTCACATCTTACCCACGTCTGTAAACAATAACTTTTTTCAAATAAACTGTACCTTCATTTTATATTCAGCAATAATAATACGTCTATAGTTGCAGTGTTAAAATCAGTAGGTTTCGGTGTGCATCACTCCATGTCATTTCGCTACTAAATTCACCTCTATAAGAAATGGTAAACTAGCCACATGCTAACTGCTAACCGGAGATGAAGGATTTTCAGAATAAAATACTTAACAACTGGTTGTGCACAAGAACTTCTGGTTTTTCAGTATAAAATAGCATTTAAACTGAAGGTATGTTTAAGGTACATTATGCTATCAAAACATTGATTTTAATTTCTAACAATAGCCAAAGAAGTCGTAACACAGTTTAACCTGTTATCCCAGTTCCCTGGGCGCAGGCCCGGTTCCAGAACAAATTGACTCAGGGTGCATCTGAGATTAGAGAGGGTGCAGGGGTAAAGTGCTATTTTTATAAGTGGGGAGTGGACCTAACACCCTGTAGGGGGGTCCTCACCTCCTCTAGAGGGGTCCGGGGGCATGCTCCCCCGGGAAGATTTTTTTAAATATTGAAGTTAAAAGCATCAATCTGGTGCACTTTGAGAGCAACATTAAGAGATCTATGGATCTATGTGCTCTTTGCTTGATTCATGCCTTCCCAGTCCCTTATCACGTAACCTATAAGAGCATAGGGCCAGTTGTGGTGAAGGCATCTGACTTACTTGAACCGAAATGTCTACATGCATAGCAGAAGATGGCATATTTTTCACATGAATATTCCAGCCAATCTCTGTTTTGAAACCATGAGCTGCAAAATGAGCGCCTTACCACACTGTACAGGCGAGTTGGGTACTTTTTTTAATATACCTGGGCAGGCTCTGTTTTGCCGAGGTCCTCTGGCACTTGCGGGCCGCTGAGGGTTGGTGGTGTTTGGGACAACGAAGACGGCTCCTCCGTGGGCGAGGCAGGCAAAGCTGGCGAGTCGGGCGTTATTGTCCACGACATTTGCCGCGGGTAACGTAATGTCCCCATGATCTGAACTGTTATTACCTGCAGTAGATGCAGTGTTACTGCTCGCGATAAGGGCTGGTTGTTTTAACCATTTTCTGATGTCCATCATTGACTGCTGTGTAAGCACCTTGCAGATGACGAACGCGCAGCGGCACAGGTCACGCACACCTGACATAATAACGTTACTTACCGTTTAAATCGGGTTCTCAAAGTGCGGCCCGCGGGCCAATGGCGGCCCTCGGAAATGTTTCTGGCGGCCCGCGATAGTTAATGTGACATGCTGAAATGCATGCATTATATTTTAATCCTCCATGGTTGTATCTAGTAAGAATTAGAATGAGTAGCTTTCCAGCGGTATCTCCTGTGAGACTGTAACCAGGGCACAGCAGCCAATATGGCCGCTCAAAGCAGCTTGACTTTACACTGTGTGGGATTGGTGGATTAGTGTGTCCGTCAAGGAAATCTCGGCCGGCAGCCATCATGGTCTGAAATGACCAATGGACATCGAGAAATCACTAAGTAGTTACCCACCAAGTAAACAAAACATAAACCACGTGTCTCCCATCTGTGAGGAGAAAGAGAGACAGAAAATGGCTTAAAAAAAAACTTTACAGTTGCCGACTTCGCTAGAGATTTTTTTCGCTAGCAGCAATGAAGATAGAGCCTCAGAACCTGAAGTCTTCGACTCTTCTGAAGAAGAAGAATACAAAGACAACAACAAGGATCCTTTTGGACATGGGTAAGTGTAAATATTACAGTAATAGTGTACTGGCAATGTGTGGGGAATACCGCGAAAATGAACAATAGGTTTATTGATATATATTTTTTATCGATAGTCATGAACTTTTTATTGGGACAAAATTGACTCTCCATTAGCAAACGTTTACTCTGTGTTAACGTTATTTTGGTGTGTAAAAGTGAGATTACATGTGTAGATGATTCAATTAATCATTTATTCGTCCCACAACGGAGACATTTACAGTGACATGTTTTTGCCATCGATTATTTTATCATACTGTTCTGTACAGATGAGACTTTGTCATAGATTTATTTATATGTGTGCCTGTTATTATTGTACCGTCCTGTACAGATGAGACTTTGTAATCAGATGTAGCCTATGTATATCTGTGATTTTATACTGAATGTAAAGTAACTGGAAGTGTGTGTGTGTGTGTGTGTGTGTGTGTGTGTGTGTGTGTGTGTGTGAGAGAGAGATCGAGAGAGACTCCTCCTGCAACCTCCCAAACTTTATTTGTATGTGTGCATTGTTATTTGTGCTTCAGCAACATTTTACTTGAACTTTATTTCAATGAAATTAGTTGTAATTATTGTCCTACACAGGCGGCGTTTATCCAGCAGCCACAACATCCATCTGTGCCGGCCCCCAGGTCAAGATCTACTGTGGCTCAAGGGCCTTCACCAGAGCCATCACCACCAAGGACCAGCAGACCATCATCACTACAGCTGCCTCCACCTCCATCTGCGGCTGCCACCAGGTCAAGATACACCTCAGCACAAAGGCTCCACCACAGCATCACGTTCAACCCAGCCAGCAAGGAGGTCTCGTGGAGGTCTCGTATAGCACTTGTACCCCCCACCTACACAGCAGCCCATGCACCATCACCCCCACCTACACAGCAGCCAGACCCACTGTCTTGGAAGACAGACAAAGACCTTGACACTGTCTTGACATTTATAATGGTTGAAAGTTCTGATGTTCAATATTGTAAATAGTGAGATTTTCCGGTTTCTTATATTTATATAAATAGTTGGTTGAAAAAAACATATTTATAATAAATTGTTGGTTGAAAAAAAAAGGTTGAATGCTCAATTTGTACACATCACATGAACCTTGGTATGTAATATTAAGTCAATATTCAGTCCTGATGTATCTCAGTCCCTGATGTGGTGAAATAAATAGTGATAAACACCTGTTTTACTCATAATTTGAATTGAATATTTTTCATTTTAGACATGAATAACACATTTATATACAGTGTAATTCAAATATGTCACTGCTTTTGTGATCCTAGGACTTTGGTAACCAAATCTAAAACAATTCGATCACATGAGTACATTTGTGTTTTCACAAGAGTTTTGAAGATTTTCCAAAAATCAGATTTCACATTTTAAGCTTTTGAGCTACTTATCTCATCAAACAGTGCTCTAAGGTGATAAATATGCATATATAGCAAGACCAGAGATTGTCCTGAACATTTTGATATTTAACACATGGGGTGCCATGTTAGAAGAAATACATTTAAAAGGTGATTTGAGAAAACATCTAAAAATCGAGAAAATACCCTTAGACTCCAGAGGGTTAAGAATGGTAAAACTGCGCCCCCTGGGTTGTCATTCCTAAATTATGAATGACAGCTTGTGGAAAGTTTGCTAGACTACTGGTTGCATGGCAACTAGGCATCTCGCGAGTTGCGGTAATTGGTTAGTACAATAAAGAAAGGATTTGTTTTGGAATTGTTTTTTTTTTGGGCGGCCCTCAATCCAATATTGGGTACCTAAATTGGCCCTCACTCATCAAAACTTTGAGAAACCCTGGTTTAAATTGACCAAATAAATGCAGCAGACAATGTTATTTAACCACAATTACAATTTATTTTGTTTCAACTAAATTGTTCTTCTTATTATTCTTACTATTATTTGGCTTATATTATATATATAAAATTAAAAAAAAAGTGAAAATGTTTACATATGTAAACATTTTCACTTTTTTTTTATTTTTCATTTTTCAAATGAGGGTGCTTAACGACTCAACTGAGGGTGCAATGCACCCCCGTAGAACCGGGCCTGCCTGGGCCGTTTACCACAGCTGAAGAGTTCTCCACGCTGCTTTCAAACTGAGTAAACAACGTACGCTTCACTTGGAGGCTGTCTGAAGGTGTACACAGGTCTCAGATGGACTTGGTATCACATTAAGAATGATATTCAGTGATAAGTCTGGCAACAATAGCTGGTTTAAATGATTTATTCGAGCTCGCAATGTTTTGAACAGACATCCCCAGTCAACTCGTTTTTCTTTTTGTAGTCCTCGCTGTTCGCGTCCGGATATCGCCATCGTAACCACAACCTCACACAATGGTACTGAATGTGCATCAAAGTCTTCCTACAGAGCCAAATATACCAAAAGATTTATGTAAACGACAGAAGAAGCGATCGAAGTGTGTATTTCAGTCGAAGGCCACGCCCCCCCACCTCTGTAAACCAGTTAATCCGGAACACCAGCAGACACTCTTTTCTTCAGAGAGGAGAGCTCACTGCTGGCATGTTGCACGCCAACAGCAGCTTGGTGACATTTAAAGGACCAGACCAAGAATCAGCACTTTTGTAACAGGGCTGAAATAGAGGGGTATGAGGCATGGCTACAATGGGTGATCTGTTCGGGATTTTTAGTAAAACACTTCAGACATGTTTTTTATATATCTGAGACCTATAATATATGCCTGGAAATAGAATAATAGGAGACCTTTAATATTTTTCAGACCTGATTCTGAATGGCACCCCACTTTATTAAAAACAGGTCAAACCCGCTTCAAAGTTTAAGATGTTCCATATAGTTTGTTAAATGTTATCTGACTCTCCAGATATGAATGAAAGGCAGTGTTTTTAGAGTAGTTCATGAGTGGCTTATATTTAGTTACATTAGCATTTTACAAATAATGAAAATTGTGATATAACAGTGTATTTGTATTACTTTCATGTTTAAAAAATGTCAGAAGGCCCCCGGGCATATTCCCATTATCAAATGGTGAAATTCCTCTTTGTAAAACGTTTGGACACCCCTGGCTTAGCAATATACAGGAATACAATGCAGAAATCTTAATGCTTTTAGTCGAAGGAGCCCTTACAATGCAAACTTCCAGGTTTGGACTACAAGAATACGTCATAAATGCACCACTTTATACAACACAAAAACCCATACACACCACACAGTCCACATTTGAAAGCAGAGGGAATCCATATGTGAACTGTGGTAAAGACTTAAAATACAGCAAGTTGAAGCATCATGAATTTACAAGACATACACATGCTGACAGAGATAAACAAGAGAACACATGTTTAATTAATGGCTATAACTGAGTGGGACTTATCTGGTGTATGGGGCAGTGAAGAAACACACACTTACACAGCCATAAGAGTCACACACACCAAAAGCACAAAGAGATGCTGAAATGTGAATTAACACACACACAAAGATATGTGAGAGCATACGAACAGAGGCGAGGTCTCTACGTCCTCGGAGAGCGGGGATAAGACGGCTTAGAGACAAAGGGAAATGTAAGATAATGATTTAACTGGCTTTCACTGGAGGGGGAATGGATTTGACTCACTCTATCAAAATGCCACGCTTTCCAATGTGACATAGATAAGCCACAAACGGGCTATGTGTGGGCATCAGGGACAGACACATGGAGTGTCGTTTCTTTTGATTAATATTGTGGCAAGCTGGGATTCATGACATCAGCAGTCATTTTCACAAAGGACAAACCTCTATTCCTCTACAGGCTTATGTATTTATCTTTGCATGATTTAAGAAAATGTGGGATATTTACCCACCAATTACAGCAGCTCTCTTTTCTTTAGTGTAAGGGTCTGTGCTGTGGCTATATTCTTAATTAGTTCTTAATTAGCATAGAGTGCACCACATGTGCTTCCAGTGCTGCTATCATTACTTACAAAGTAGTGTTGCTGATACCATGGAAACTTTCTCACTGATTTCATCAAGTTGGGTTACATATCTTGGAGCTTATTGGTTCTTTAATGGGTGGGTGAATGTTGATTGTTAAGGCTACAATATGTTTAAGTAATATTGATACAGTTAATGTTTGTTCTACACAAAACAATCATACTGCAGGGTTCGTACGGGTGCTTGAAATCCTTGAAAATGCTTGAAATTTGACATGGTGTTTTCAAGGTTGGGAAAGTGCTTGAATTTTGGGAATGGTGCTTGAAAATGTAAATGCTTTACTTTTACAATAAATGTCTGTCTGACTGAATAGTTCGCTTTTTAGATTAAAAGAAAATAATTGCTTCGCTTCTACATAAAACAGCTCCGCTGCGGCCTTCCCGCGCTATGTGCGCGACCTGCAAGAGTTTGTGTTACGTGTGACCTGGGCATTCTGATGAGAGTGATAGATGACTGTGTGCCAGGAGGTTGCCGTTTCAACGAGCGTTGGCTAGCAGAAGACAAATACAAGCCATGGCTAAAACGAGGGTCAAGCCCACGAGTAGCCTCCTGCAAAGTTTGCAAAAATAACGATGCGAGAGTCTGCGCTGACGAGCCACATGAAAGGTACGCCGTAGTAGAGCATTTTAGATTAGGCTAACGTTGCATGTTACGTTTGTTTAAGCTAACGTTGTGAAGTTAAAACTTCTTTGCAGCAATGTTGAGCGCATCATCAAATGAGGGAAACTGGATTCACCTGTCAATACACTGATATTTATTGAGAGACAGACAATTACATACGGCCGGGAAATCATCCTAGTTTCACACTGTCCTTGTGCTCCACCAAGGTAATCTCTGAACCAAAAGACACAAAACATCTAACCAACACGAGGAGAGGCGGGCTCCCAGAAAGCCCGCGTATACCTAATTAGTAGCAGATGTGAGACAATAGTCTACTTGTCTCAAAGAGATCCAGACAAGCCTCAACCTACACAGGAGTCTTTGACTGACTACAAGCAGATGTTTGCAGTATCACAGATTCTATAAAACAATAAGAAACTCTATAAACAGATCAGATGAAAAATATTCTCTTACAAACGTGAGCTAGCTGAATAGCGAACTCTATGAGGGATAACAATAATTGCAGGGGACAATCATTTCAGAGGAGCGTACCTATGTTATGTGCGTTACAGTCGCCATCCTGTGGTCTTCAGAGGATGAAGCACTCACGGCATTTCGTGTTATAGTCACGAAATATAATCTATTGATTCGACAGAAATGTATTTCTACTGGTAGTATGTTTCGTGCCTAAACCAAATGTGACTTGCTCTATCAGTCACATTGACCCGAAGACATATTTTCGTTTGTATTACTGGTCTGGGGGAAGCTCGCGAGTGTGTGTGTGTGTGTGTGTGTGTGTGTGTGTTTGTGTACCGGGGAAACACTCACAAGAAACACCGGCTGTTGTTATGCCTGCTGTGATGTTACATTAGTCCGTTCTCTGCTTGTAATTATGCCGAAGCTTCAAAGTTGTATTTATCATCTGAATTTGCCGAAACAAGTTTAATATTCTGAAAGCCAATAGTTTGTTTATTTGAAAACAGATGAAAACAAACTTGAAGTAAAACTACATTTTGCTTTAATCCCATGTAATTGTAGAACGAACACAGTCTTCCTTTGAAGATGTATAAGTCAGGTGTCTTGAGTAGCATTACCTACAAATCATTGTACACATTTGTAAATATTATTTTCCACTTGTTACCATTGTGAGTCTATTTTTATGCAGCTCTGCGTGATTTTGTGGCTACAATTCAGACTAATACACTACCAGAGGTGGAATAAGTACTCAGATATTGTACTTGAGTAAAAGTAGAAGTACTCAGATCTTGTACTTGAGTAAAAGTAGAAGTACTCAGATCTTGTAGTGAAGTTATAAGTACTCAGATCTTGTACTTGAGTAAAAGTAGAAGTACCAGAGTGTAGGAATACTCTGTTACATTAAAAGCATTCAAAATGTTCCTCAAGTGAAAGTATAAAAGTATTCTCATCAAAGTATAGTGAAAGTAGCGACAGTAAAAGTAGTCATTGTGCAGATTGGTCCATTTCAGAATAATATATATGATATGTTTGATAATGATTGATCATGAAAGTGTTCTCAAAGCTGGTAAAGGTGCAGCTAGTTTGAATGACTTTGTATACTGCAGGGTAGCTTGTGGATTTACTCCAGGTGGAACTAAAGTCTGATTTAACACTTGATTATATTTCACATCATTCATCCACATCTGTGAAGTAACTAAAGGTATTAAATACATGTAGTGAAGGAAAAGTACACCATGTACCTCTGACTTATGTTCACTGCCAACCTAAAAGTACCTCAACAATAGTAATCAATAATGTATTGAAAAGTTATTTGGCTGATTGTTGTATATCGGCTCAGCCAGGTTATATGGGATGCCCAGTCTACGTACAGATCACTCATTTTGAAATATTAAACTTAGTTTTATTTTCTTTAATTTTTCATCCTCGTGTAGAAGGCTATCACGAAACACACATTTGGTTGTTTATAGCATAAAGAACATCTGATTTAATGTGAGGGAGGGAAATAATCATTTGAGTATGTGCATATAAATATGTAATTTACAACAGCTGTAAGCTGCTTGAAAAGTGCTTGAATTTGACTTTGGAAAAGGTGTAAGAACCCTGATACTGTCATTAGCTTTTATAGAGGTTATTTTTGGTTCTATGACTCTCTTTGTTAATATGGGAATTTACAGTGATTCAATGTGTAGGTTTTGTTAGAAATTAAAATCAATGTTTATAATGGCATAAAGTACCTTAAACATAACGTCAGTTTTAAATGCTGTTTTATACTGAAAAACCAGAAGTTCTTGTGCACCACCAGTTGTTAAGCTTTATTCTGAAAATCCTTCATCTCTGGTTAGCATTTAGCATGTGGCTAATATACCATTTACTATAGAGGTGAATTTAGTAGCGAATATGACACGGAGTGTTGCACACCAAAACCTACTGATTTCAACACTACAACTATAGACTGTTGTGGTAGGGTCATTCTTTGGTGGGGGCTCTAAGGCCCCCCTCTGCCTCCGCGCGTCCTTTTGTGAATGGGTCAGATTAACAGAGGAAGAATTCACAGCAACCATTGGTAAGGTTATAACAAATATGCTGATTTAATGGCAAAAGATACAATAACACAACTTCACGAAGTAATCCGGATTACCCCGGCCCTGTCCTCCCGCTGGGAACTCTTACTTACTCGTCTTGGCAGCAGGAGGAAAGAGAGCGAACACCAGGACTCAACAGGAGATATACAAGAATAAAACAGGAGGGGCTAGGTCAGCTGGTCATCTCATTGGGAGATGCAAAAGATGCTGTGTCGCAGCGAATCAGCGCGTGCCAGCAGAGATGATCCGGAAACAAGAGTCTCTCAGTTTGAAGCAAAACAAACACATCTGGCATTTGCCGTCTCATATTTCTGCAGCTTCCACACACACATCTTATCATGTAGCTTAACAGTCATCATCTCATGACCTCCTCAGGACCAGCTAACCAACAAAGCTTAACTGTCCTCATACCCCCAGGCCATCTCTGAAATTCCCTCCACCCGAAGTCAGCTCACCCAGAATCAGAAGGACCATTGTCTCTCTAATTGTGTGTGACCCAATCGTCTCCTGCTCTTTTAGGAGTCTTGAAATGAACGCACATACATTTCTCTCACTAACTAACACTTAACATCCCATATATCAGGTGACATAAAAATGAATATACCAGAATTACGCTGTATTAAACTTTTTGCTATAATACTTTACATCAATTTCCACAAGACGTCGAGATATTATTATTGTTGAATATTAAATGAAGGTACAGTTTATTTGAATACGTTATTGTTTACTAATGTGGGTAGCATGTGACAACATCCGGAACGACCGGAAACCAAACTGCCGTAAAGTATTTCCTGTAGTATTGATTACAGCGTTTAAAATGTGTTAAATGAAAAGTCATGAAAGAGTTAAGGAGGAGAAAAGGCGTGTTTAGATATATATTGAATGTACAATGTCTGTATCCTCTGATATGCGTAACAACCATGGATGTATAATAAGAACTGGATACAGCGTGGGAGGCGGGGCCTCATTAATTCCTATGAGAGTTGCTCAATGGCGCATGATGACAAAATGGCCCAACTTTTGAGAGAGTGAAACGTCACAGATTACCCGGCATGCCTGAGAAGTACCCGTATGTGCACTCATAGAGCATGCACAACTTTAACCACGCCGCCCAAAAGGCTCGTTCACATTAAGCACATGAATTTGCGTACACGTAACAGCACCGCGCGTTCATGACAGCATGGTACTGGATTTATATTAACGAGGCGGCAGCTAGCTAGTAAATTATGCTAAGTTACACATCAATCGTTATGTACTTTTATATTACGCTGACATCAGGATCTAGTGATATCCAAGCAACAGAGCTTCATTTAGCATGATAGTTGTGTGGGTTGTACATGAAACCACTTGGTAATATATAAAATTGTATATGTTGAAGCCTGTTATGATCAATTGTGAGTTAAAACTTTATCTAAAAGTAAAGCTGATGATGGATTACTGTGGTGGAGTTAAAATAACAATAGCCTATTTCTTTTTGAAATGTGATGGAGTAAAAGGATAGTAACTGTGATTATTCATGTTAAGTAGCCCACAAGTAACTAAAACAATTGCAAGTGCAATAAGAAGCTACTGTACAGGAACGTTAATCTACGTCGGTAATATTAACTTTATTTAATACAACATTTACGGTACAAGATTTACATCATACAGCCCATGTAGTATAATATTTGACAAATTATGAATTACAGCAAACATGTGCAATATATCCATTATTACAGCTCCGTGGGCTGGCAGCAAGGCGATATGGTCCGTTGTTATTGTGCATCCATGGCTAAAGAGAAACTCATGTAGTGCTGAACACATAACATGAACGTGCCAGGCGGCGCGGTCCCGTGGGTTAGATGCACGTTCATAATGCAGAGGGAAATAACTCTCAGAATAACGTTATTAGCACATTTTTACAACTTGAGGAACAAATGTTTTTAATAAGGGCTATACAAACGTTCATACTGGGTAGTTTATTTAGTTTACAAAAAATTATCCAACGAGTTACAGACCACTCTTTCCCCATGTAAGTCAATGGAAAAAAGTGTTTCCGGGCCCAGCAACCTAAAGGAAGTGTAGTACCGCCGTTTGACCAGCACGAATATGCTCATCAGACTCCGGCGCACTTCCTGGGGGCTTGGTAACAACATATGGCAGGGCTATTCAATTCAGTTGGGCCAGATTTTATAACTACAAAATTCAGCTGGGCCAGACATTCAGCGGCCTGTAAAAAGCAGGTAATGACACATTTTAAACCAACACATATTACTGCGATGAAAAACATGCAATTTGTATTCATTGTTCATCTAACAAAGGTCAAAAAGTGCATAAAAACACAACAAATTAGCATTCATTTAACAGAATCTGAAAGAAAAAAAAATGCAGTTGTAGCATTACATTTGTTTGCTTTAGAAGTCAAATATTCATGTTGTTGTTGTTGAACCAGGCACATCACAAAGTGCATTTAACTGAATACAATAATAGCAGTCTTAATAAATGTCCTCACATACAAAAATAAAATTGGATACATAATGACACATGCAAACAGTTAAAGAGCTCCAATGTAACAAAAAGAGGTATAGGCTACCTATACTATTTTAGGTATTTTTTCACTTTTCAAGTAATAACAAAAAAATCATACGTTTTGGTCACATTTGACCCAGACACATTACAAAGTGCATTTAAATTAATACAGAAATAACTGTCAAACCCTTCAGTGCACAAACCCATAACAAGGGATAATGGTAACTAACATATGAATGAATACTACACTACACGTCTACTATAGTAAACTAGGTGCTTACTATCACCTCATTTGTGATATTTCATCGCTGACTTTCTCAATGTGACATTTTTTGTTTTGAACAAGAGCAGTGATTTTTGGCTCATATGTCAATGCAATCCTAAGACATTGGTGAAGAGTGCTGTCAGTCAGGGAGCAGCGAGTGCTACTTTTGATTGAGTTCATGTGTGAAAAGCTTGATTCACATTTGTATGTTGATCCAAACATACTGAGCACACAGATCGCTACTTTCTGAACGTTAGGGAACTGCTGTTTTTTGACATCACTCCAAAACTTCGCTGGCCCGTTAGTGCGCTGCTCTTGTGCCATGGTTACGGATGAATGCATGTCAATAAGTTCCAGTGTAAATGTCCCCTCGTCGATGCAGGGGACCACTTCCTTTGCTCTGGTTGATACGTCCCCGTCTATTGCAACAGTGAAGGGGTCTCTGGCATCACCTCTGTGGGCAGAGCAAGTCCATCCAATCGACCGGCAAAGTTCTCTTTCAACCTCGCAATGAAATCTGTCATCACATCCGTGATTTGTGCCGGGGATGTGATGTGTTTGAGGAGTGTCGGAAAATGCAGCTTCTGACCCGTACTCAAGTCGGTCGCGAAAAGGTCCAGCGGCAGCTTGACTTGGAATGCACGCATCTGCTCCACAAGATCAACGACCGGGTTGTCTCTGTTTACGCTTCAGAGTTGAGAGAGACATGTTTTAGAGTTGCTATCATAGGACCACCGTTACTAGCACCACTAGATGCGTTGTGGTTTAGTGGTTTCTATGCAACGCGGAGTGTTGCGTTCATGGTCTGTACTAGTGTAGGAAATTGGCTACGGGAGGCTAGCTGGGCCACTCGGGAGTTGGTTCTGGGCCGCATCTGGCCCGCGGGCCGCCATTTGAATAGGCCTGACGTATGGTAACAACGGACATTAAATACGTGGAGGGCCGGCCCCCAGCAGCGCCGACCGGCACACAGGGAGGAGCCAGCAGAGGAGATATAACAGCTGGAGAGGTGGAGCTCGCTCTCTTTCCTTCGCAGAGCCAGAACACAGCTGTTTTTCTGACTGAACAATATCCTGTTGTAACATTACCGCGCCATATTTTTAATTAAAGTAACCATTTGAACCTTCTCAGAGACTCCATTTAGTCTCCTTTTTAAAACTTCTCTCCTAGACGCGAGAATAACGAACACAGCATAACAGTTTCCTCGCTATGAAATGTTCTCAGACAGAAGGGCGTCGCCCTGACCATTGTCAGGCAATTATCATATGGATGTTAGGGTTGTAATTAACACACTGTGCTTCCCCAGGGCTGCCAACATTTGAGTTCAGCTTGGAGTGAGATTTTTTTTTTTTGGTGAACCGAAAAAAGAAACGTTCATGTGTACAGTGTTACAAATGTATTGAACATGTACAAACTAGGGTTTCCCATTAATGTAACGGGCGCTCCAGTGAAATACGCACACACAGTGTCCCCGCGACTCTTACAATGAAGGCTCGATAATCAGCTCACAGCATATACGCTGGCATATAGGTGTAAGCAGAGGTTAAGTGCTATTTGTGTGGGGGGGGGGTCCTCACCTCCTCTAGGGGGGTCCGGGGGCATGTTCCCCCGGAAAGATATATATTTTTTTTAATATTGGAGTTAATGCATCAACCTGGTGCATTTGAGAGCAACATGAATTTAAGGTAAACAGATTTTCTTTTTCTTTATGGATATTTTACAAATCACTCCCCTTTTTAAACTGTATTCTTGTTTTACTGTCATAGTATTGCATGACTGTTTTTCATTTATTCTCATAAATGGTGACCAAAATGTTTGAGACCCACTGAGATAACTAAAGTTAACTATCTAAACAGAGAGTCCCTTACCTCACTGAGCTGTCATCTCTCAGTCTGACAGGACAGAGCTCTCCCTTTCCTTGTTTTAGAAACAGCTTTTAATATCCGTTGCTAACAACAACGCAAATTGTGAGTTTGGTAGAAATATACTGTATAATAAAGTTATTTAAGATGATGCCATATTTATTGAAGACTTTGTATTGGCTTTTTTTTATCATAATGTCATTGTAGTTCGTTGTCAACCTTACCACGGTATTTAGGAGACGTCATTTGTGTCTGAATAACGTTTTGTTCATGAGTTCTTGATCCGTGAAATCAGAATCTCCCAATATCATTCCAACTTTACTGAACTAAGCCAGAAGACCGTCTCATTTCGTAGACCACTCGGTTTGCTTTTCCATCCATCCATCCATCTTCTCCCGCTTATCCGTGTTCCTTCACTTTATATACATTTATTTTGGTCGAAAACTTAGCGTGAGTGTGTGAGATAATTGTTAATTGCGTGAGACGTAAATAATATGACGTAAATTACATATGTGATTTACCCTATCGAAATCAGTCGCATCAGAGGTTTCTCAATACTCTAATTTCCCAACTTTACTGAACTAAGCCAGAAGACCGTCTCATTTCGTAGACCTCTCGGTTTGCTGTTCCTTTACTGTATTTTTATATACTTTTATTTTGGACGAAAACTTAGCGTGAGTGCGTGAGAGATGGGTTCATTGCGTGAGTGTTGGCAGCCCTGTCTGCCCCCCACCCAACTTGGGACTGTAATGCGGATTGCCTTCCTTCTTGTGTCATCTGTATAAATGACATTGCTTTTCTGTGTAACGGGGTCAGATCCTGGTGCTCTCTACTAGTGCAGGACCGCTGTCCTTTCCAGCTGGAAATATGATTCATTCTGTTAAATGCTATAACTCTTTGTGAAGCCGACAATTGAGCGGC
The DNA here is from genome assembly GCF_902827175.1 of Gymnodraco acuticeps. Lineage (NCBI taxonomy): Eukaryota > Metazoa > Chordata > Actinopteri > Perciformes > Bathydraconidae > Gymnodraco > Gymnodraco acuticeps. The sequence continues at coordinate 932,369 of NW_022990313.1, forward strand.
CCGACCAAGCAAGGAGGCAGAGGCAGAACGTCCAAAAATATAACCCAGTGTGGGCATTTATTAAATTCGAGCACAGGACACAGCCTCAATCTTGCTGTTCCCGTGAGCACAGTCACCAGCCACAAGGATCTCTCACACACTAATCAACCCAACAAGACACAGGTGAGGAGGGAGGAGACAACACAGGGCACCAGGTGAACATAATCAGGAGCAACAGAAAATACGGGAGGGGGAATACTTTTCAAACCCAAACATTAACTGAACAGAATAACACGGTAACTTGTACAATTAATGCAACTTTACATCATGACCTTTACACGCTAAAACATATCATCTGCACACAATGACTAATCTCAACCGCTGTCGATCTTACACCAACACTTTCGGCGCTCTCGCTATAACTCCCCTCTCTTTTCAGGTGGAGCCGAGGGCCCGACCAGCGTCTGCTAGACGACATTCCAATTAATACGGTTTAATCATTTAATAAATACTACATCAATAAATAGTATAAACATGTGTAAATATGCAATGTTTAACTGTACTGTGCAAATCACGCTAATAAAGTGCGGTATAATGAGACAATAACAGGCTACAGATGCGGACATATACACACACATATACCATTTCAGAATCAAACGAGTATGAGAGCACTCTCATAATAACGTAACACAATCAGAGACTGGACATTGTTACCTCGTATTTCACTGATTCTTGGGAATTTGGATAAAACAGGTTTTAATTTTGAAAATAAAAAGTTTGTTAAATTACAAAATCTGAAGTTATATCATTATAGACCAAGGTCTTGGCTGTTCAGCAATGTACCGGTGCAACCTCCTCATTTTGTATTTTTTTCATAAAATAGGTTTTTCCAGTCATTACTTTGTTTTTGTAAACACCGTCAGACACAATAAAAAGTGATTTATCTTTTATTTGTATTTAGTCTAATATGTATTTAGAGCTTTTAAATCATTATCTGGCATTCTAAGTACACATATATGCTGTAAAATGTTGAATATTCACTTTTGCTCATTTTTTATACTGTTTCACGTGTGCTCCTTTAAAAGATCTTACATCATACAATGTTTACTTTTAGCTTAAACAGACAAAGTAATGTTTTTTTACTTAAAAAACACATTTTTGTATTAAAAGAGACTATTACTTTAATAACTCAACAGCACTGAAGAAACAGATTACAAGCATATTCATTTAAAACAAATAAAACTCCCTCTGACGGTGGTGACTTTGGAACTGACGGTGGTGACACTAGCCTCATTACAACATACAATTCCAAAATGTATACCACTCAAGTCAATGCCTTGCTTAACAACTTTATTTAACAATTTGGTACAACAAATAACAATTGTGAGAACTGTGATAAACATTTAATTAAGGAACTTAAGGTACAATTAAGCAATATCATTAATAAAAGTAACCCACCCCCATATCATCAAATATCAAATCATCATAGTTAAAAAATAAAGTGATTACCAGTTGCAATAATGTACAATTCATTACTGATATCATCTTAAACTGTCATCTAGTGCCCCCTACTCATAAAATAATACATTATATTGTTCTTTAAACTGTATATTGGACGTGAAGAACAGATAACAAATAACAATTGTGAACACTGTGGCAAACATTCAATAAGAAACATATAGGTTCAATTAAGCAATAAGCTATCATTAATAAAAGTACCCCATCCCCATTAATAATCATCATAGTAAAAGATACCAGTAGCAATAAGATAATAATTCATCACTCACTGTGAACTGAGTGCCCCCCACTCAAAACATAATATACATTATATTCTTCTGTATATTGGACGTGAAGAACAGATAAATGAATAACTACATCTTAAAGTCTCTTTTCCATAAACTGAAATGTTTCTAAATACAGAAAGCATTCTGTGTAAACATCACAAAACACATCTGGCACAAAAATAATAATAATTCATAAGTGAACTCCTGTGAGTATTCCCTGACTGTTTCTACATCACTCCACCACTCATTCAGCTTTATCAGGACGTAGGCCTATATGGTGTAGATCAGGCATCCTCAAACTACGGACTCCGGTCCGGATCCGGACCGAACCACCACTGTCTCCGGACTCTGAGCAAATTATACTTTTCATATGTATTATCTCTCTGTATTATATGTGAGACATCGCCAGAACGTATTCGCAACGAGTCAAAATTCTCCGCTATGTCCACTGCAAACAGCGCTCTGCATGTCTGACTGTTCCACTGTGTTCCACCTGTGTGTGTCAACGCTTTGGTCCAATCACATTCAGCATCCAGTCAGCGTTTTTTCCCCCCAAACAATCTGCGAATCAGAGGCACAGTAGGGCGGGTCTTCGCGGAATGCGGGTGGGAAAAATGTGTGTGTCTCTTTCAACCTGTCTAAGTCAGAGCGAGAATAAAAAAAATAAAAATTCAGAGCGAGAGTTAACAGCTCATCTAGTTCCATCTGTACTGTAGCTAGTAGCCTAGTTTCACCTACCGGGGTGGCATCTGACACCCTAAAAATAGGCCTTGCCACCCCAGTTGGCAGCTTTGTTTTGAAAGAAAAGTTGTGGCTCATCGGACATTTATGAGAGAAAGTCTCTAATGTCCGAGTGCAAATGAATGCAGCACAAGATGCACGTCATGCACGTCCCCCGGTCCTGGCGCGAGCATGGACATACGTTTGGCGGCGATTTCATTTTGAACTGGACGGCGCAAAACGAGAAGCATTCGGACCCAAGCACTGAAGGAATGAGGTATTTGCGGTCTACAATGACAGAGAAGAGACTGTCAGTTTGGCTGTACTCAGCATTGAATCAAAACGCACTAAAGCTGTTGATCTTAATACGTTTGTGAGGCGTTTTGCTGAACAAAATGGTAATCGCCGCATTCAGCTGTAATAGACATATCAACTTGATGCTCTGCTCACGGATGAGCATACACAACTATTAAGATGATGACCTTACGTGTGTAAATATTTTTTTTTTCTTTGAGGGGGTCTGCCCCCAAAAAACTGTTTTAAGTCCTGAGAAAGTCAAATAAGACGGTGTGTAAAACTACACTGCCCAGCCAAAAAAAAGTAACCACTTTGATTTAACTAGGCCAGTAGGTAAGGACTTTCCACTGGATAATAACTGCAGTATAAAAGAATGCATGACTGAAGTGATGGAGACCATGTTGAAGGCAAACAAAAAGAGGAAATAACAGGTCAAATCAAGCAAATCCCCCTCTCAGATTCCACAGCAACCAGAAGAACATAAATACTGGCTGGTGATTTGATTCATCAGCTTTGTGATGGAATACAAAATGCACAGTGCATTTCCTTAGCTGTGGGTGAGTCCACTGACACCACTGACAATGCTCAGTTGCTGGTGTTTGTGAGTTTTTATGATGAGGCAAAGGGGGAGTTTGTTGAAGATGTGTTGGGCCTGACGAACCTCAGTGGACACACAAGGGGGAATACATTTATAAAGCAATAATGGGAATGCTGAATGAAAGAGGGTGCAGCTGCCTTTATTCATAACTGCAGCTCTTACACTGCGACTCTGAGGGATCAAACACAGACACAATAACAATGAAAACTGCTGCATACAGATTATTTTTGTTTTTGCAACCTCGTGTTAATGACCGTAATAAACGGACCTTTTTCTTATTGAAACATTTATTTTGGACCTTTAAGATTTGTATTTGAGTACCCCTGGTGTAGATGTTTCTCCTCTATGAAGTCCATGACTGCAGCATAGTATTAATTTCGTCAGCTATTTTTTAATTTTGTTTTAGTCTTAGTCCTCTGTTAAATTTTCTTTTTAGTTTTAGTCATATTTAGTCACCTTCATCCTGTTTTAATTTAGTCAAGCTTTAGTCGACTAAAAGTCTGAGCATTTTAGTCATATTTTAGTCAAAGAAAACTAATTATTTTAGTCTACTTTTTGTCAATGAAAACGGTTGAGTCTTTTTTAGTCATCAGATTATATAGAACATTTCAGTCAAACTAGTCTAGCCAAAACCAATAATTTGTCATTTTAGTATATATAAATACGATTATATCTTGTCCTTATTTGATGAAAAACACAGGTTGAATGATTAAGAATGCAGCTTCGCAGAGTGTATCTGGTTTGTGGTGTTTTTACCAGCTGTGTTATGGCCACATTGCTTCCCTTCTGATGAAACAATGCATTCGCTTTTTTTTCTCCGCCTCATTGTAGCGAAAATGGGCCCAAATATCACATTGTTTCTTTCTCCCAAGCAGTGGTGGCTTTAGACTTGTTCGTTGTCAGTCATTTTGACGGACAGGATCGTAACATTTCCGTCATAATCCATTATTATCCGTCGAGTGCACAATTTATCAATCACTCGCGCTGACGGGGGGGTATTCGGTTAACGCGAGTGCGACCACTGCTCCCAAGCCCTGTTGTTGCCATTTCATTTTCTGTTGAATAAGGTTAGTTAGACCATGAGTTAGACCCGAGTCTTCCTGACAGTTCACAGTGTGCCGCTGCCCGGTGTAATTCAAATCTACCGCCGCGCTCAGCACAGACACACAGCTGCTGCCCAGCCGCAGCATGGACACACAGCTGCTGCCCAGCCGCAGCACCGGAAATGGAACTGCTGGGAGAAAAACTGCCTATCAGAGATGTAACGTTATCTTTGATAATATTTCGTCTCCTCATTTTTCGTCAACGAAAGTAAAGAGAGATTTTGGCATAGTTTTTATTTAGTAAACTACATTTTCGTCTCGTCACTTTTCGTCAACGATATTGCATGATGATTTTGTTGCAGTTATTATTTACTGCCGTCGGTGCCGTCTCGTCATCGTCTCGTTTTCGTCATGGAAAAAAAGATCGTTGACGAAGATATTTCGTCATAGTTTTAGTCAACAAAATTAACACTACTTCAGCAGACAGGTTGTATATCTCCCTCGTCCTGCTTGCACGACCTGGTGATGACTGTTCCACAAGTTTGACCAGAATATGGTCAAATGGTATGAAGCACATATCCTTTCCACCTTCCACCTCTTTTGGATAGAATCGTGTGTTGGGCCCATGAGAGTGGAAAAACTCCACTTTCACATCTTGATGAGGTGCATCCACAGTGACAGCCTTTGCTAACCACCAGTTCTGGTCATAAATGACCGCCAGCCAATCTCCGCAATGAACTACATCAGCAGATAGATCTGTCATAGTCCCGTCAGGACCACTCCTAGTCATTGGCTGTTGCTCAAATTCAAGTGTGGAAATATATTGTTTTAACATATATTTGGTTAAATGTTGTCATGCCATTTTCATTTGGCTTTAGTCATTGGAGATGCATAGCCTACAAGGGATATTGTAGGTGTGCTATGTAGGTAGGTAGTAGGTGCACTATGTGCATCCCCCATGACGTAAGCCAAATGAACATGGCATAATAGTGAATTTAGAAAGAGAGAAGGCACACCTCATCCCCTAGGATTGAGCGATAGGCCGATGGCATATATATATATGGTTCATCAATGGTGGTAGTAGCAAGCAGTGTATTGTTATTGTGGTAAATAAATATACTTTAGCCTCCCTTGAGTAACATTTTGAGGTTTTTGTCACCACCGTCAGACAGTATGTCACCACCGTCAGACAGACAATCTGACGGTGGTGATGTCTGACGGTGGTGACAAAAACCTAATCTTTTACATGATATGCATGAGTTGTTCACATTAGCCATCTTGTTTCCCCTCTGTTGCTAGCTACCTCAGACATCGTCTTAAAAAGTATACATTTGTCATAATCTAATCTAATATGTTCTATACAAAAGAGACGGTGTTGACATGTTATGGTTGTGACAGAAGCAGTCAGATAAAAAATGTACAAGTTTTAGAGAAAATAGCAAATGTACAGGAGCTTGAGTGATCTTGAAGCATGCAGTAAAGCTGAAGGTTTGAAAAGGGGGTCCTAAGGAATGTAGCTGACCTTGTAGTTGCCTGATTTTATTGCTTTTTATAAATATCTGACGGTGGTGACGAATATGTGGGACGCATTTTGAGCAACCACAAAATAATGGTAAATATTGTTCAAAATTCACTGTTTGTAGTTTTTAATACATATTACAATGTACTCTTTCATTTGGTAAGAATAGTATTCTATTAAATTATTACTTTTTGTTTTTTTAATCAAGTTGAAATGATTATCTCCTATCCGAGGACAACTGATTTTGTAGGCAATGGGCCAGCATATAATCATTAAATTAATAAAAAATAAAACTAAAACTATGAAAGAACCATACATTTGTGCAGAAGACCCTCTGATTATAACCTTGATTCTTTTTATTCATGAAAATGTTATTCATTTCCAACAGAATTAGCACTTTTCTTAGTGGGACATGTTTTTGGCAAAGTTTCAAGAATCAGTGATTTGCATGAATTTATAACACCCTATTAATTTGAAGTATCCCTTTCCAAAGCATAATTCAAAAGCTCTTAAAGAGCAACTTGCAGTTTTTTTTTTTACTACATTCATGCTTAACCTTGCCTGAAAATTACAATTAAAAAAAGTTAATGCAGGATTTGATATATAAGATATATATGGAGAAAAAGAGACCGAACCAAAGACAGAACAGGCTTACATGCAAAAACAAAACAGGAGGAGCTGTGGTCAGATGCTCCTCCTTTTAGGTTATCTCATTGGGGGATGCAAAAAGATGGCGTGTCGTAGCGCCACAAAGACCATTGATGATTAACCAAGAACCTCATGGCCCCTAACTGCAACAAGACTTTCTGTAAAACACTTAACGGGTAATCTTTTCACTCAAAACAGAAATCACAAGTGATTCTGCACCTTACCTCCTCACAAATAGCCAAAAAACCACCCTTTTGATTACACATAAAAGTGGAAGAAAAAGACTATTGCGCGAATCTACTTTTAATTAAAAGGGAACATTGTTTCAGGAATCTATAAAAAACCTCTATATTTAAGAGGAAAAATGTACTTTATTCCTTCAACTATTAACACACAGGAATGTATAAAACCACACATATATTAGTGATAACATGATACAACACACCTCTTATATATGGGTGACATTAAGATGAATATAATCTTCAATTCTCCACAAAACAGTCATTTTAAACTGTTTTATTGTGAAAATATTTCTGGTTAGCTTTTGCATGTGGTGTGGAGAATTGAAGATTATATTCATCTTAATGTCACCCATATATAAGAGGTGTGTTGCATCATGTTATCACTAATATAGGTGTGGTTTTATACATTCCTGTGGGAAATAAGGAGCAGGTTTGCAGGACAGGAGACTAGAGGGGGGAGGGGAGCAGAGAGGGAAGTCTGAAGAATGTGTGTGTGTGAAAGCTGCAGAAATACAAGATGTGTTTGTTTTGCTTCAAACTAAGAGACTGTTTCCGGATCATCTCGGCTGGCGCGCGCTGATACGCTACGACACGCCATCTTTTTGCATCCCCCAATGAGATAACCTAAAAGGAGGAGCATCTGACCACAGCTCCTCCTGTTTTGTTTTTGCATGTAAGCCTGTTCTGTCTTTGGGTCGTTCTCTTTCCTCCTGCCGTCAAGACTGATGATGTTCTCCCGGCATTTGGACCAGAACAGGGGGTGGGCCTACCCTTTTGAAAGTGTAATGTATTCTTACCGTTTATCATTAAAACAGATTATTGTTTAACCCTGTATCTGGTGCTTTGAATTCCTTCCTTTATGATTTTACAAGATGCTCACCAAACGAACACGCGGAGCCGAGGTGGGTTTTAAAACCACTCTGCTCCAACAGTGGTTAACGTTTATTTTGAAAAACTATTCCGGAAGAGATACCCGAAGTACCACCAGTAAGCTTGACTTCTGGTTTTCTGTTAAACAAGCGATTACAGCCGTTAAAATGCATTAAATAAAAAGTCATGAAAGAGAGTATGAGGAGAAAAGGCGTGTTTAGTTATGTATTGAATGCACAACGTCTAAATCCTCTTATGCGCGATATCGGACACAGAAGACCGAGGAGGGAGGTCCCCCTACGTCACCACCGCCGCCACTGAAGAGGAGGAACCAAATGATGAGATATATAGTTAGGTGACGGAGCGTTGTTCGCTCTCTTTTCCACGGCCTGGACTGCGAGAGGAAGCTGCAGCCTTTCTCTCCCACTACCTCCTTCTGTTTGCTTTATTACCACGCCACTTAATTAAAGTATGTGGAGATTGATTTAAAGTATTATGGCAAAAAGTTTGATACAGCGTAATTCTGGTATATTCATTTTTAGGTCACCTGATATAGGCTATGGGATGTTAAGTGTTGGTTTGTGAGAGAAATGTATGTGCGTTAATTTCAGGACTCCTAAAAAGAGCAGGAGAATTGAGTCACACACAATTAGAGAGACAATGGTCCTTCTCATTCTGGGTAAGCTGACTTCGGGTGGATGGAAGTTCAGAGATGGCTTGGGGCTATGAAGACAGTTAGGCGTTGTTGGTGAGCTGGTCCTGAGGAGGTCATGAAGTGATGACTGTTACATTTCCAACAAGTATGGCTTTCATAAAGAAACGCATGACTTATGTGATAAAATACATGATAAGATGTGTTTTGTTGCAAAGTGAGCCTGTTTTGTTTTCTGCTGGCCAGCGCTGAGTCACTGTGACACAGCATATGTTGCGTCTCCCAATGAGATGACCTGAAAAGATGACCAGCTGACCTAACCCCTCCTTCTTATTCTGGTATATCTTCTGTTGAGTCCTGGCGTTCGCCCTCTCTTCTCATGCCGCCAGGACCGAAGGATCTCCGCAGCACGCGAACCAGGGCAGGAGTGGGCCGGCATACTCCTTACACATTACAATATAATTGTATTATATTATATTGTATTGTAATGTATTATATTGCATTGCATTATTACCTTTTATAATTAAAACAGATTATTGTTTAAACTGGTATCCGGGTGTTCTCTGATTTCCTTCCTGTTATGATTTTAAGCAGGACTCGTCAAAACGACACGCGGAGCCGAGTGGGGTTGTAAAAACCTCAAAACTCCTACAAGTACCCATTTGATCCTTATGTCATTGGTCTCTTCATTATAAGCTTCTCTCCTGGACGCGAGAATAACGAATACTCAAACACACCACAGCTCCATTTCTCGCTGATGGCCGTTATTTTTTCTATTCCTTGGCTGCTCCTGGTCTCTTGGACGCCTAGCAGGCTCATAATTATATGCATTCGAATATATATTTTCAACCTCTTCTGTGTCACAACTAGCATTGTGAGCCATGTTTATTCATACGTTAGACCGGCCGCTCTCCCCCATGTTACGTCACACGCGGGAGGTCACGTGGGGAGGCTTTTTTTATGCGGAAGTAAAAATGCAGGGTTGCCAACTCTCACGCATCTGGTGTGTGACACACGCTTTCACTCTCAATCTCACGCTCTCACGCTGCCCAAACTATTCTCACGCCAAAACAAGAATACCGAAGACTAGAAACGGTTTTGAAAACTTTTGTCACGTAGTGATCGTCTTCCCAATAGAACATCTTTGATAATGTCTTCTGACCAATCAGAATCAAGATAACGGCGTTGTGTTGTTGCAGGAAGTCCCAACGGAGAATACTTTTGCTGTAGTACATCTCTATATACATCGATGCAACATTACGTGTTGATAGAAATCAACACGTAATGAAATAAGACCCCACAGTTTGATGATTGATAGGTGTGTGGGCTGTCTTTCATTTTGACACACAGAACAATGGGGGCTATCCACCCTTATCCACAATGTAAAGTAATTCACACAGCCTCTTCCCTCTTCTCTCTGTGAGGAGCAGCAGGTTCAGCTTTCAGAACAAAGTAACAAAAAACTAAAATGGCATTCATTTTTTTAAATATGTCGTGTAGTAATAGATGTATTTATTTTTCTTCTCAAGAGAGTACCAGAATGTATATTTTATGTTAGTATTTCAAAAAATCTCCTGGGGGAGAATCCCCCCAGACCCGCCTGCAGGGGTTGGGTTTTCAGCATGTCAACTCTTTCACTTGTGGGGAAATTGCAGGATTGGCTCCAGGTCGCCCTTTTTATTTACTACAAGACAAATGTGCCTTTTTATTTCATACAGTTCAATTTGGATTGAGGAAATAATCTAAACCTCACTCCTGGCGTTTCACTGTCAAGGGGAGCGTGTATGTAATTACATTGCAAATACTGACTTGAGCCCCACCACTGTATGGGTTAGCCGGCCCTACCATAGATTATCCAACAAAAATACTCCGTGGCCGCCACTGCCGACCCGTATTGCGCATGCGCAGATCTAAGATCCAGTAGAAATGATAAAAAAGTAAAAGTTTGCTGCTTATTGTTCTACTAGGCCAAAATAGAGTCTATGAGAGTGAGAGTGTGTTAATTAATATATTTGGCAGTTTGGAGTAAGTCTGTACATTTGTTTGTGTGTGTGTGTTTCATGTAGGCTATAGGCATCTCACGATAATTAATTTTGTTGGATACATTTTCCCGGAAATTATTGCAATAAACGATAATATTGTCGGCACCGTTGTATGACCATTTTAGACCACTGACATCATGATAATATATAATAATAATTCAAGTACATCCTTTCAAACTGCTAGTCACATCCTCATGTAAATGGCAATTTATCGAGTTCATTTTTATTTATCGTAGGCCTACGATAAGTCAACTAATTGCTTATCGCGACAGGCCTATGCACACAATAAAACAGTGGAAACAAACATGTGTTTGACTTTCATTAGTGAATGAAACTGTGTGCCCTTTATAGTCTGTGTCCAATATTGTGTATTTGTATATATTGTATATATATCCTATATATATGCTAAGGTCCCGCTACTGACACGATAGCAGTAATTTCGTGCGCATATGTGTAATCAAACCCATGATACCAAAATCTCACTCCAGCCAGGTACCCAAAGTTGGCAACCCTGCAAATGTCTTACAAAAACGACGCCAGATGTCACTATAGTGTGTATATATTAGGGCTGTCAAACGATTACAAATTTTAATCAGATTAATCACAGCTTAAAAATTAATTAATCATGATTAATCACCATTCGAACTATGTCCAAAATAAGCCATTTATTTATGTATATTGTTGTGGGAATGGAAAGAAGGCGGATATATCCATTTAACATACAGTATCTATGTTTATTATAAAACATTTCTGCGTGTCAAAATGAAAGACAACCCACACACCTATCAATCATCAAACCGTGGGGTCTTATTTCATTACGTGTTGATTTCTATCAACGGGGGAGTACTTCAGGAAAGTCGACAGAGGGGGGGGGGCGGCTAGTGGACTACTTCGTGACCACAGAGTGTGAACGTTGTGATCAGCTGTTTTAGCGCAGTTCTCCAGTGAAGGGGGGAGTCTCCCTCCGCAGCCGGGTGGTGTAGTATTGGCACAATTCCGTTGTACAGACCGACGTTAACAGCAGCCCTGTCTGTGCACACGGAGACCGACTCTGTCATCCGGTGATCTAACCGCCTTCTGGAAAAGCTTCACAAGTACGTCGGTACGCAAATGCGCTTTGTGACACAAGTGACGGTACGCATTTCAGATTACGCACATAACCTGCGTACCAGTTATGTGCACCCCTGTACTACAGCAAAAGTATTCTCCGTCGGGACTTCCTGCAACAACACCACGCCGTTATCAAAGATGTTCTATTGAGAAGACGATCACTACGTGACAAACGTTTTCAAAACCGTGGCTATTGAAATCAATCTGACTAACTGCTGTCTGTGCAATTTACTCCGCGAGTTGGCAGACTTTATTTTTCTTACTTTAACATCATTTTTCATGGAGGGGCTAAGCCATTTATTGGTATGGGTGTAGCCTACCCCAGCGCTGCTACTGGTGGCACACGGAGCGGGCCATTCTGCACATGCGTTAAATATTTTAACGCAATTAATTCAAAAAATGTATTACCGCCGTTAACGCGATAATTTTGACAGCACTAGTATATATACATAATTTTCCTACACATTTATTCACTGGTGTGTCTAACCTGCAAGTTGCTCTTTAACAAAGGAATTATTGGAGCTACAGAACAAGGTGAGAAATATACAAAAAGGGCAAACGGCATTTGTAGGTCATACACAGTGAACGGTATTAGCCTATGACCAAAGTTATTGATATGAGCTTTCTAATTACTTTTCACAGACTTTGTTGGCCTTTATTTACATAATGAAGATATTCAAACCTTAGGCATTGTAGTTAATTGCTGGCGCCTAACCTATAAACCAAAGGGATATTTCAACATGAGCTTTAAAAAATGACAACTATAAATCCTCAGACCCAAATCTACCTTTGAGCAAGGTCCCAGTGGAGCGAATATGAGAAGAAAGCATGCCATCGCATTAACAGCATATACATTTTACCAATTTATATCCTGGTTTCAGGGTGGTGACTGACCGTTTTTCTCCCTTTCTTTAACCAAATGTGTATATTAACAGTCTGCCATGGTGAGGGTGGTGACTGGCTAAATGCCAAACTACTGGGAAAAAACAATGTCCCGAACCAACATATCCCACCAAATAACCTCATCCGTCATCTGAAAAATTGCCAAACGTCCAAGCTAATTCCACAATTCCCCTGCTGGGGAGGTGATCATTATTGGAATTATATCCAGTAGAGAAGCTCATAAATCCCTGTTTTCACACCCGTGGCCTTATAGAGAGGCTGTGCGATTTTAATGGGGTATTAAGATCACAGGAGAAAGGCTTTTATTTTTGAAAAATCGCTGCCGTCTGACAATCTTTTTGTACACTTATATTCTTAAAGTGTATTTTGAATGTTCATGTGTCGTTGGGTGTTTTTTCGTCACCGTCACCTCTCCATGCTCACATCACAGAAAGTATCCCCCACCTCCATCACCTTTAAACAGCAGTGGAAATGGAATCTGCCTGCCTGGGTTTCTTCATTGATTTGGACTAAGAGCCAAAAGATAGAGACTGTAGGGCAGGCAGAGGAAAAAATACACGCATCAGCAATTTCAATGCCAGGAAGACAGACATTTGAAATAAGCCATTGCCCTGTGTTGGCACAACATGGACACTGTTAGAGAACAAAAAGAACACTTGAAACAATGCAGAATCATTTTAAAAATAATTACAATATAATCAATACAGCAGAGCAAGAAGAGGCAAATTGTAAGGTCTAATTGAGCATTCCTCTTGTAATTAATTTGCATTATTGTTTTGGTACTTAGCATTCACAATCTTCTGTAAAAGCATACTAACACATTTATAGGAACATTTATTGTGATGAAGAAGTTGTCTTGTATTTTGAGTTGAATGCCATTATTTAATAACGTTAGCGGTATATTTACCTTAAATATAAAATGATGAGGAAAAAGATCAAAAATACAATTTAAAAAACACATGTTTGATGAGAAGAGTTCCTCATGTGGGGGAATGCCTTTCTTACAATCTCTCATAATTAAATCTATAGAATGACATCAGCCTCTACACTGTATGCACGTCAACCCCGAAGCTGGACTTTGGATGTAGACGACAGGTACCAGCACCTCTGTAGCTCAATAATTGACATGATTCATGTATTTTTATTATGTAAAGCTATGGATGATTAAAGTCTAAAGAGCTGAGACCTTGTGATGAGATTGTTTTTTAGAATGCAAATTGTTGCTTTTTCGTTTTAATTTGTCATTCACATAAGGTACTGTAATTGAGTTTCACGACCTAATTAATTCCTGCTTGGATGTTAAACTTTTTTCATAATCGGTGACATGGGGATAAGGAAGTAGGGGTGCTACGATATACTAGAATCATAAGAACGGCGGACTACTGTAAACACATCTAGATACTTTGCACCGTGCTCATGGTGTTGTTTTATGCTTTATGAACGTGGACAACAGTGAAACGTATATTCTTCATGACCATGGTTGGAATTGAAATGTATGCTTTTCACCCTCCAGTTCACACGAATTCCAATATGGATGATTGTATGAAAATATTTTTAAATAAATACAAATGTATTTATTATAAACGTTTTAGGCTTTAGCATCTATCACTGTGTATATCACCATTCAAGCATGTTTCAAAAGTTTAAGAAACCCCACACAGCTCAGTAAATTCTATGAAATGTTGACTTTATTTGATAATTTCAGTAAAAAAGTGACGTTCATATTTCTCTTTTTGATTATTATAGTGTTGAACGTTCAAAACAAAGCACTTTGGCAAGTTACGGTATAAGTTGAAACATGCTTAAATAAGCAGCGCAACTTTCATGATTTAATTTCTCTGACATGATGTTGTTTCCGTGAACGGCCGAATGTTGTGTCATGGTAAATGCTGCGGCCGCAAGGCATTGTGGGGCAGCATTTTCTCCTTTCCTTTCGTCAAGGAAGGTCCAGTGTTTCCCAAGCTAAAGGAGGTTATAAAGAAAGTTTCAAAGCTCCTTTCCTATCATCTAGAGCAGTGTTTCTCGAACTTTTCCATACCAAGGACCACTTAACCAATAAAAAAACACTCGCGGACCACCTAACTCCACAAATATCCAAAAACACATCGTTTTTTACAAATCGCCTGAAAATGGTACAAACAAGTGGCAACATGTGTGATGAAGGTGTTTATCTGGGCTATATCATGCAATCGAAAGTGAAACTTAAGCTTGTTCCATTGTGGAGATATTCCCGCGAGAGTGCGGAAAACTTAAATCAATGTATTTATTTCAAATGTGAAATGTTACCAATATACTCACGGACCACTAGGGGGCGCTCACGGACCACCAGTGGTCCGCGGACCACACTTTGAGAAGCACTGATCTAGAGCAGTGCTTCTCAAAGTGTGGTCCGCGGACCACTGGTGGTCCGTGACCGCCCCCTAGTGGTCTGTGAGTATATTGGTACAATTTCACATTTTAAATAAATTAATAAATTAAAGTTTTACGCACTCTCGCGGGAATATCTCCGCAATGGAGCCGGCTTAAGTTTCAGGGTTAGGGTTAGCTAACCCTAACCCTAACCCTTTTGATGGTATGATATAGCCCAGCGCAACACCTTCATCACACACTTGTTTGTACCATTTCCAGGCGATTTGTAATCTGTTCTAGAAAAACGATGTGATTTTGGATATTTGTGAAGTTAGGTGGTCCGCGAGTGTTTTTTTATTGGTTAAGTGGTCCTTGGTATGAAAAAGTTTGAGAAACACTGATCTCGAGCAGTGGTTACCAACCTGGGGGGCGCGATTAATGATTAATAATCGCGCCCTTAATAATTAATTAATTAATGATGAATTAATTTGAATAACAATTCAAGTTAGCTATTAAAGGCATAAAAAGACAGAAATGTATAATTTTTCTTTAATAGAAATGTTTCTTCTGCCCGTAAAGTTTCCAAACCGGCCTTTTCTGGATAAGCGCATTTTTAAAACATAGTCATTGTCCATGCCGGTTTCAGTTGGATTATTTGTCACAGTTGCTCTGATCAGATCGGTCTCCTCCATTTTGTAGATTATTTACGACTTTTGAATCCACATAAACACATCGGCAAAATCCGGTTTACTTTGAGCATCTGTTTTAAACAGTTTAATCCCTTTGTGAATTGTTTCCACTTCCACGCCGTCCTTTAATTTCTTCATACAGCGGGAATCCAAATGAATTAATCCTCCAGTCCAATAACCATCAAAGTCACTCCAATAGTGCTCCTTAATTACGCTTTCATCGTCCTTTAAAAAAATACTTCACATTCATCCAGTTTGTGACAGTAGTTGTAGCATTTTTGAGACTTTTAAACTTTAATTACCGCTGTTGTGCCCCCCCTGTGTGTGTGTGTGGGGGGGGGTCGCAATTTCCAACAGGAGTCATTTGGGGGGGGCTCTTGGGAAAAAAGGTTGGGAACCACTGATCTAGAGAATTCGAACAGCTCTCATCATGGCTGCCACTGAGGTACTTCCGGGTAATTTCACTCCGTTAGGAAGGTTCCTAAGCTAAACTGACAATTCGACCGCAACCAGGGTACTCCTGTCAATCATGCTGCCTCACTATGGCTAAAGGGACATATAATGGAACACCTAATTAATGTTATTGCTAACACCTGTGCTTATGCTGCCGTAACAAGTCAAAAGTCCAGCAGTGTTGTGTGTAATAGACAACACACGTAGAGAAAGAGCGTGTGCTTTGCTTTGCTTCAGGGCACTCGGGCAGCAGTTGAAGAATCAGGGTGCGCCGGTTTTCTTCCCTGGCATTTGTGTCTAATTACTTTTCAAAAACATAATTAGTAGCCATCAAGTGAATGAGCGTGCATACCTATATTTAGATTTACTTTCTCTCTCATGTACTCTTGTTTTAACTTGCTCTCTGCTCCATGTATGCTCATAGATTTGACACCATTGCCCTCCCGTGGTTGCAGGGCGTAACTGCAGCAGGAGACATGTTTTTAAAGAGAGCGGAGTGCATCCTTGTGCTGCACTGAATAAAGCCTGTGGATCATCCTCATTTCAGTGGGCTCAGCAGCTTGGAGGAACAGCCAAACGCGCTCCGCCTTCTCCGCTAATTCAAATGGAAGATTTGACACTTTCTCCTTCAATTTGGTTCACTATCTTTCTCTCATTTTCGCAACTCTGCCATCTCCCCTCACTCAGCCATTACTCCCCTGTTTTTCTCCCTCACTCTTAGAAAGTCTAGGTGCACACAGAGCGAGGGAGCCCCTGTGGATGCCAATACTGCTCAGCAGCAAGCTGGCTACACACACACACACACACACACACACACACACACACACACACACACACACACACACACACACACACACACACACACACACACAGAGAGTTACGTTCCCTATTAGGCTAGGGGAACTAAAGGGAAGGAACACAACCAGATTGGTATAATTATAAGTGATTTATTTTAAGTATCAGCGGTAAACAAAATGGAAGGCATGCAGCCTGGAACAAACAAAAGGGCCAAAAGGGCACCGGTTGACAAATAACCAAACAAAGGGAGGACTCTTAAAAAGGAGTCTGTGTACATACAAAGAAATAACACTCACACTTAATAAAGAACTAAACAAAACCTCACTTTAAAAGTGGTACAGACTAACACAGGGAATTTATACAAAACACACAGCTAAACTAAAGGCAACAGTCACAAAACCCTAAGCTACTCTAAACACTATATAAACTACTCTAACCTCTAACTAAGCTACTCTAGGCACTACTAACACACAAGATCACACTAGTTACCCACTGGTTACACATTTGTACACAAACGAGAGCAACAAGCGAGAGGCCTCCGCTTACACAGCAGAGCCTCCAGAGTGGTGATAGTCCGTACCACTTTTAAAGTGAGGTTTTGTTTAGTTCTTTATTTAGTGTGAGTGTTATTTCTTTGTATGTACACAGACTCCTTTTTAAGAGTCCTCCCTTTGTTTGGTTATTTGTCAACCGGTGCCCTTTTGGCCCTTTTGTTTGTTCCAGGCTGCATGCCTTCCATTTTGTTTACCACTGATACTTAAAATAAATCACTTATAATTATACCAATACCAATCTGGTTGTGTTCCTTCCCTTTAGTTCCCCTAGCCCAGGGGTTCTCAAAGTGTGGCCCGCGGGCCAATGGCGGCCCTCGGAAATGTTTCTGGCGGCCCGCGATAGTTAATGTGACACGCTGATATGCATGCGTTATATTGTAATCCTCCATGGTTGTATCTAGTAAGAATTAGAATGAGTAGCTTTCCAGCGGTATCTCCTGTGAGACTGTGACCAGGGCACAGCAGCTTGACTTTACACTGTGTGGGATTGGTGGATTGGTGTGTCCGTCAAGGAAATCTCGGCCGGCAGCCATCATGGTCTGAAATGACCAATGGACATCGAGAGATCACTAAGGGCCTACCCACCAAGTAAAAAAAACTTAAACCACGTGTCTCCCATCAGTTTATGAGAGAGAGAGAGAGAGAGACAGATAAAATGGCTAAAAAAAACGTTACAGTTGCCGACTTCGCTAGAGATTTGTTTCGCTAGCAGCAGTGAAGATAGAGCCTCAGAACCTGAAGTCTTCGACTCTTCTGAAGAAGAAGAATAGAAAGACAACAACAAGGATCCATTTGGGCATGGGTAAGTGTAAATATTACAGTAATAGTGTACTGGCAATGTGTGGGGAATACCGCAAAAATGAACAATAGGTTTATTGATATATATTTTTTATCGATAGTCATGAACTTTTTATTGGGACAAAATAGACTCTCCATTAGCAAACGTTTACTCTGTGTTAACGTTATTTTGGTGTGTAAAAGTGAGATTACATGTGTAGATGATTCAATTAATCATTTATTCGTCCCACAACGGAGACATTTACAGTGACATGTTTTTGCCATCGATTATTTTATCATACTGTTCTGTACAGATGAGACTTTGTCATAGATTTATTTATATGTGTGCCTGTTATTATTTTACCGTCCTGTACAGATGAGACTTTGTAATCAGATGTAGCCTATGTATATGTGTGTCTGTGATTTTATACTGAATGTAAAGTAACTGGAAATACCTGTGTGTGTGTGTGTGTGTGTGTGTGAGATCGAGAGAGACTCCTCCTGCAACCTCCCAAACTTTATTTTTATGTGTGCATTGTTATTTGTGCTTGAGCAAATGAACTTTATTTCAATGAAATTAGTTGTAATTATTGTCCTACACAGGCGGCGTTTATCCAGCAGCCACAACATCCATCTGTGACTGCCCCCAGGTCAAGATCTACCGTGGCTCAAGGGCCTTCACCAGAGCCATCACCACCAAGGACCAGCAGACCATCATCACTACAGCTGCCTCCACCTCCATCTGCGGCTGCCATCAGGTCAAGATACACCTCAGCACAAAGGCTCCACCACAGCCATCACCTTCAACCCAGCCAGCAAGGAGGTCTCGTGGAGGTCTCGTATAGCACTTGTACACAGCAGCCCATGCACCATCACCCCCATCTTCACAGCAGCCAGACCCACTGTCTTGGAAGACAGACAAAGACCTTGACACTGTCTTGACATTTGTAATGAATAGTTGGTTGAAAGTTCTGATGTTCAATATTGTAAATAGTGAGATTTTCCAGTTTCTTATATTTATATAAATAGTTGATTGAAAAAAACATTTATAATAAATTGTTGGTTAAAAAAAAAAAAGGTTGAATGCTCAATTTGTATTTGTACACATCACATGAACCTTGGTATGTAATATGAAGTCATTATTCAGTCCTGATGTATCTCAGTCCCTGTGGTGAAAGTAGAGTTTTCATTTTAGACATGAATAACACATTTATATACAGTGTAATTCAAATATTTCACTGCTTTTGTGATCCTAGGACTTTGGTAACCAAATCTAAAACACCAAAACAATTCGATCACATGAGTAAATTTGTGTTTTCACAAGAGTTTTGAAGATTTTCCAAAAATCAGATTTCACATTTTAAGCTTTTGAGCTACTTATCTCATCAAACAGTGCTCTAAGGTGAGCAATATGCATATATAGCAAGACCAGAGATTGTCCTGAACATTTTGATATTTAACACATGGGGTGCCATGTTAGAAGAAATACATTTAAAAAGGTGATTTAAGAAAACATCTAATAATCGAGAAAATACCCTTAGACTCCAGAGGGTTAAGAATGGTAAAACTGCACCCCCTGGGTCATTCCTAAATTATGAATGACAGCTTGTGGAAAGTTTGCTAGACTACTGGTTGCATGGCAACTAGGCATCTCACGAGTTGTGGTAATTGGTACAATAAAGAAAGGATTTGTTTTGGAATTATTTTGTGTTCCGTTTTTTCTTGGGCGGCCCTCAATCCAATATTGGGTACCTAAATTGGCCCTCACTCATCAAAACTTTGAGAACCCCTGCCCTAGCCTAATAGGGAACGTAACACGTGGGGACTCGTCCGGGATGTATAACTTAATTCCTGGGGTTATAAGTGGTTTTTTATTGCTAAAAACTATTTGGTGGACTTTGTGTGCAGTTTTAGTTGAGGATGGCACTTTTCGATTTTGAGTCGTTTTTGGTCTGTCCTTCTTATGAGCAGTTAGACCGGTGTGGTAAAGATGATTTACATGAGCTAGCGCAACATTTCAGTCTCGCAGTGACTAGGCAAACATTAAAAAAATAATTAAAGGCTCTGGTGGTGGATGAGTTGGTGGAAAGGGGTTTTCTGGTGCTGCCTGCACCAGCTGAGCTCACTGTGGGTAGTGACAGCGAGGGGAACGAGCAGTGTAAAGCACCGGCCGCGCCGTCTTGCTATAGTCCACCGCCTCCTGGCAGTTCAGACTCTCAGGAAGGGAGTAAACTAAAGGTCCGTCTCGCACGGCTTCAGTTGGAGGCTAAAGACAAGGAGCAAGACAGGCAGTTTCAGTTGGAGATAAAGAAAATCGAGGCAGATAAGGAAGTCCGGATCCGGATACGGCAGCTGGAGCTAGACTCCCAACTGCGCGCATCCGGTGCTTTTGACTGCCGGAAAAAACTTGCTATTTCCACCTCCTCCACCTGCCTTTGACGTGAGTGAAAACATTTCGCTAATACCAATCTTCCGTGAGACTGAAGTGGATGCGTATTTCGGTGCGTTTGAGCGCATTGCAGCAGCATTACAGTGGCCGGCTGAAGCCTGGGCTCTGTTTACGTGCATACGTAAATCTGATTACGTGTACATTACATGGGAGAGCTCAGGAGGCGATTTCTGCTCTTCCGCTGGAGGACAGTCTAGATTACGACTTGGTGAAGGGGGCCATACTTAGAGTGTATGAGTTAGTCCCTGAAGCTTACCGGCAAAAGTTTAGACACCATAGGAAGAGTCCTGATCAAACGCACGTAGAGTTCGCTAGGAAAAAGGGAATGTGTTTTGCTAAGTGGATTACCTCATGTAATGCTACAGATTATTCTTCCTTGAAGGAATTGATTATGTTGGAGGAATTTAAGAAATGTTTGCCTGAGCACATTGTTATGTACGTGACCGAGCAAAAAGTAAATTCCCTCTCTGCTGCTGCTGTGTTAGCTGATGAGTATGTGCTGACGCATAAAACTGTGTTTTCCCCGGTCTCTACTGAGAGATTGCGCCGTGTATCAGCCGCACCATCTACTGAGCCGTTGGATGTGTCTAGCGTAGCAAGAGAGGAAAGAGAGTGCTACTATTGCCATCAATTTGGACATGTCATCGCCAACTGCGCAGCTCTGAAGCGTAAAGAGCAGCGGCAGAATATGTCCCCGCCAAAAGGCATTGGCCTGGTTACACACGCACGCACACAGGCAAGTAAACGTGACCCTGATGTACCATTATCTGATCCGGTGATTGTGCCTGTGCTTTCAGATAAAGCTGTGTCCGGGGAGAAGCCAGAAATTGTGGCTCCCCCTCCTCCTCGTGAGGACGTCGCGAGACCGGCGCAACACGCCGGCTCAGGCAAGCCTCTAGACTTCTCGACACTCCCGGTAACCCGAGAGCGTCAGCTAGTTTATCGAATCCTGGTGTTGGTGTTAGCTCTACAACAGGGGTGCCCAACCGGTCGATCGCGGAGAGATTCCCAGTCGATCGCGAGATGTGTCTAAAAATAGAACAACAATATTCTGTTTTATCGTTAATGTCCTATAACATAATCTTCCTGTGCCAGAATAATGCACTTGAACGCATCAAAGCTTTGTGATTGGCCAGCGTGACCCCATGTGTCGGGGCGTGGCTGGTGGGCAGTGCACTAGTTCGCTAACGTTGTCCGTGTCAACAGGAGTGACAGTCCGCACACACACAAGACCGCAATTATGGCAGAAGCAACACATATATAATTTTCACTCCGAGTGGGAGGATGATTATTTTTGCATCTATTCCAATTCAAAGTCCATCTGTCTCATCTGCAATGCGAGCGTGGCTTTATCGAAGAAGGGTCATTTAGGAGCGGCATTTCAAAACAGTGCACAAACGCTACGAGACGGAATTCCCTCCTAATTCTGCCCTACGCTCCAAAAGGGGAGGGGCCTGAAAGGACAGCTAAATGAACAGCAGTCAATTTTCACCAGGCCCAACAACAAGAGCAAGGCTGCTACCAGAGCATCTTATCGTGTCAGTCACGTTCTTGAGAAACACATGAAGTCTTTCAAAGACGGCGAAGTTGTGAAATAAGCTTTCCTGGAGGCTGCGACGCGCTTTTGGGGGACATTAAAAATAACTAGCATTCAAAAAGGTTTTTGATATAATAAAAACTCAAGTTAGATACCGTTATTAATCTGCTGTAAGTTTGAGTTTGTTTGAATTTATTCATTATAATTATTGTACAAAATGGTATAAGAATGCAAACTTAAATTGATTATAGTTATATCAATTCAGGTTAAGAAGCTAGTGTTGCTTGCATCCTATTTTAAAGGCATTTCTTTGTATACTCTACTAAAATATAACAAAAAAAGGGTTTGATTCTATTAATTTTGTCTTTTTTATTGCACGTTGGCAGCAGATTCCTGAGTAGCTTCAGATCTGAGTTGTCTTATTAGTAAGCCTAATTTATACTTTTGTAGCAACACTATTTGTATATAATGTCAAAGAAAGGGTTCAGAGTATTTTCTTTTTTCCCTGTGTCATATGTGGCAGCACTGTTCAATGCTTCTTGAAAACATGACCACTGTAGTGTGACTTGTGAATAAACTCCAACTCTGTATCAACAACACTGTTGTGTAACTTCAGTTAAATACTTGTATGTGTGTAGATTAGAAAGAGGTAAGATAAAGGATCTGAGTATTTTATTTTAGTATTAATCGTACAAAGGTCAGTTTTATACAAGGAGAAGTGTGTATTTACCTGGTAGGAGGCTGTCAGTAAATGCTACGCCTCTATTTGGACTGGTAGATCTCGGCAGACTGGCAACTTTAAAAGTAGCTCTCGGTTCAAAAAAGGTTGGGCACCCCTGCTCTACAACATCTTAAGATTCATGTTGGACCCAGCCTTTGGCCAATTGTGATGTTTACCTGTTACGATTCATTTATATTCTGCCCCAGCGTGTCCAAGCACAGGCAGCGTCTCCTGCACTGGGCTCTGATTGTGCGGGATTACCACAGTAGACACCCGTCATTAAAGGGTTCAGAGAATGTGTTGGCCGATGCTTGTCCAGGTTGAGTTGAGACGTTAGTGTGTGTTATTAGGAGTTCGTTAGTGTGTTAGGTTCACAAAACCTGTGGGTTTGTGCCTTAAGGGGGGGGAGTGTTACGGTTGCTCACACACACACACACAAAGAAAGGAAAAGAGAAAAGATTGAGAAGACAATGAGAGACAAAAAGTAGGGGGGAGGCAAAGGACAAGATATAGAAGGTGCAAGGGGGAACGAAATAGCAATCAAAGAGGTTTCAGAGCCAAATAAGGACCTGTTTTGAGAGGGACCCAAGTACAGCCACACCTGAGGCCTGTACTACGAAGCAGGATTTTCGCTTAGCGGCTAACTTCAGGAAAAACTCGGCGTTTCCGGTCCTACGACGCTGGTTCTCTTTTTAGCGGACCAGGTTAGGTTGCAGGCTAAGAGATCAACTCAGTGAAAGCACTGCCTGCTGACCAATCAGAGCTCAGTGTGCAGAATTTAAAGCGATCAAGTCATATTACAGGAGAAAGGAAATACAGAAAAGCTGCCGTTGCTGGAAAGACGGCCGGCAAAAATCACTGACTGTGTGAACGTGAACATGAATAGAATATCACCTCCATCTTCAGAGCAATCTGACTATTATAACATTAGCGTTAAGAAAGCTTACTTAAATATCTGCCACAACATAAGTAACCGGATCAGAGTAACATTAAGTACAGTCCGCGGCATATCACATCATAATGTATCATATATCTCCTGATCTGAGTCAGCTGAGCCGTATCTGGCCATGCAACACTCACAGTGTCACATACTATATGCAGAAGTATTATTTTAAGCAACACATTAAGTTGACGAAACACTCGAGACAAATGTAATTAAAGTCAGATCGTGTCTTAGACGGCAGTGATATCATAAACCTGTTAATGTACGCATTCAAACACTTTTTCTTTTGCCAGCTGTATTCACTGTAAAATCAATCGACAGTAAGGAGAATACTTACTTCCGGGTGTAAAATTATCCGTTATCCAATGGGAATGGACGCTCGTAATACAATAAAGGGGACATGATCATTATCTTTTAAATAACGTTAACTAAAGGGAACAATCTATTTGACACAGCTGAAGCTCTGGCCTTCCTTAAAAACTAACTAATTTAATAAAAATCACAGTTGTATTACACACACTGTTTTTTGAAAACAAAAATTCGTAACTAATATAATTATTACATTCTGACGAAAAATAATAATAATTATGAATACAAATAAAATAAAAGAAGCCTCCCGTGAGTTACTACAAGCTATAGTAGATTTTAAAAACGTTTTATAGAATAAAAGCTCACTGCGGGACGTTGTAGAAATGCGTGTGTGCAACACGACAAAAGAGCCTCATTCACTTTACATTGGGGTTTTTTGCGTGGTGCCGACACGTAAATGTAGCAGAATGCGTGACTCTACCACGCAATGCGGTGTTAAGGTGTCGTGGTGGAGTCACGCATTCTGGTGAGATCAGGTTGCTTCTTCCATAAACTGAAATACCTAGATGTTTCAAGCACCACATATTTCACACACTATAAAAGAACGTCCCCATATTTTCTCCATTACTTTAAATCTCACTGTTATTTAGAACATAAGTAAATGCAATGTAATGTAATGTAATAAGTAACTTTTGTGACTGGACATATCTGCAATGTCGCCACAATCTGCTGGGGAATTTTGTTCATAGAGTTTGTACGTACAAAGCTGTACTTGTGGGTTAGTAGCCTGTTTCTACTGTAATCATTTTCAATAATTGTGCTCAGGTCACCGGTTGGTTGTCCATAAACTTAACAGGGGTGTTTCTGGTACAGACTAAAACATGGATCCTGTGTATTTGGAGATTCCCCTAATCTGTAAATCCCCATCACTTACATATCCCAATCACTTAAACCCATCTCATCATTTGATACAAGAACTGCATATATGGGGGGTGAATCATCTTGATTGTAATCGCCTCACCTTTGGGACCGAGTATTTCTAACTCCTCCTCTTGTTGCTCAGCTGATCTTTTGGCTCTGGGGATAAGTGAAAGTCTCTGAAACACAACTGTTGTTTTGTTAGTGATGTGGGCATTCTCTATGAGTGGACTAATGGATCCATGTCTTACTTGATATTGTACTCCCCATCCAACCAGAAAGGTGCCAAGTGTAATGAGCACAATCAACAATGCTATTCTGACTCTTATCCCTAGGGGACCCCACAATTGCTTTGGCTTTGTTCTTGACATCATCTCTATTTTCTCCCTGGTTGTGTCAGTTACAGAATTTAAATAATGAGTACTATAATAACGTATACAAAAATTGGACTCTTTTTCAGATGTAAAACAAAAATAGGTTTTCACTTTAGTGTACTATCTATAACAATCTATAGACAATTCGTCTTTTGAGCTGTTTCTATCTTTATCTTATTTCTATTTATTGTTTTGTTCCAGCTCTGCCAAATCAGTCCTAACTCCCAATAATGTTCTGGAAGTTGCCAGTGAAGGGTGACAATGTGTGAGGTGGTGTCAATTTGCTCCTTTTTATTTACCTTTAAACCGGAGCACGTGTGAAGTTCATTACAACTTCTCACTGTTCCGTCCATCGGGATCAGCTCACTGTCTTTTGTGAACTTTCACCCTCACCCAATCACCTGGCCGAACAGGAGTCTCTTCTGGTGTCTCGTCTGGTATCTCTGTAGCTTTCCTAGCCTGTGTAGACAAAACTTGGATAATATTACTCAGAGTTCTGACATATTCATCACTTCTATTCGTCTAATCTCTAAAACTGGACCACTCCCTTGGAGAAGGCCCAAGCTTTGGCATACCTTTTGTCGTTATGAGACCTATTATTAACTACATGTTATTATTTATTAACTACAACGTCACTGAAAATATCTGTATAATCATGACACTCCCTCCTTTGACCATAACATGCTCAATTAATATTGCAATGATTACCCTATTCTAAACAGGACATGTAAAACCCATAATGTTGCACAAAATAAATATAACTTCTCCGTGTACCCATAAGGTGTACAAAAAATATTGTATGATGTGTGGCTTTCTGATGGTATAAATGCATCTTTACTAAAATCTGCCATTAGCACAACAAATTGTTTACTTGTTGCAATAATGGCTTTTGTCCTGGTATTATGCATCATTGTTGCTGCGAAAAACAATACCCCTGGTGTCGCTAATGCGTCTCAATAATTCTAGGATTAGAGGATTGTTTGATACTGCTGAACAAAGATATGATAAAATAATATTTCTCTAAACTAGAGAGAAAATACGAACTATTCTCACAGAGGGTGACATGCATGAAGGGCTGGTGCCCCTCACTCAAAAAGAGATAATGCCTTACGCACTACAATATAAATCAGTAAAGTTACTCAGGAATAAATAAAAACTGATTCTTGAAACTGTTGTAAAAACCCTACAACTTCTTCATCCAAGCTCTCAATCAGTGTTATGTCATTTAATCTGCAGCTCATTTCCTTAAAACAGATACTTCAGACCGATAACATTTTGTTTATGAGAAAAATGTAATCTGACTCCATAAATCACATAATTGTTTGACTAAAAAAACTACACTTCCACTAACAATAAATGAAGTTCCCCTTTAAACACAGCCCCGGTCTTCTGACGGGGTCTATCTATGTACTGGCTGGAAAATGTTGTGGCAGTCTCTGTCGCTCTGTCACTGTTCTCCCGCTAACAGTCACTTTCTAGTTCTGCTGGGTTCTTGTTGACTTCTTCACTGGTTTGAGACAAGCGACCCTATCGGACACCTCCCTTTGTAGCCAGACTTCGCCACAGCAGAATCGAGTTTCTGTTTTTAGGTCTCAACAGCTCCACGTCAGGTGTATCACCGCCCCTTGAACTGCAGTCGGTGTAAAAAGGAGGACTTGGTAAGGATCCTCCGTCTTGGGCGAGTACTAGGTTTCCGTCTTCATATTTTTGGTGGAAACCTGTCGTCTTGACCTCACTAGCTGTGTGGACACAATAGTTTTCTGTGTAGGGGAACAACATCACTCGTAATCTCTTTCCTTCTCATAATTACAAAAATAGTCTGCTAAATGTTCTATTCTGTGGATGCTTTATGTGTAAATGCAAATGCTACTCTCGATTTTGTTTTACATTAAACATTAAACCTCTCCCTCCTGTGGTGACAGATATGGCTTAATGTAGCTGGATTTCAAAATACCCTTGTGCTGAAGATGCATCACCTGGTGGTCTGGCCCTCTGAACTTCCTTATTGTTGTGGTTGATACCAGGGTGTCAGTGGCATTTGGGTCATGTTTGGCGATGCTGTTCGTCTTTGACATCCTTGGGACCCCCTACTTCTGTCGTCATCATTGAAACCTCCCTTGGGTTAATGCATGGAGGGCCGTTGTTTGGTGCATGTGGTGGGTATTTCATTTGTTGTTGTGGACAATCTCTAGCCCAATGGCCCATTTGGCTGCAATGGTAACATCCCTCAAACCGTAAACGTCTTCTACCTGTGCCTCCTTGGAAACATCCTGGTTGTTGGTTCTGCTTCTGATTCTCTGGCACTATCTGAGATTTAACAGTTTGAGGTGTCTGCCCTGCATTCTCTGGTTCTTCCTGAGCTTGAATTGTTGGAGGTGTCTGCCCTCCCTTCTCCTTGTCTTGTTCCTACAAGCTACGGTGTCTTTTGTTTTTTCTGCTATGTCTTCCCTCACTGGCAGGTCTGCTACTCGGACCACATTTATGCTGTGTGCCAATAGGCTGGCATATTCCAGATGGAGTATCAGACTTGTAACTCTTATACATCTTTCTTCAGCTTCCCTCCATATTGGTCCAGGTTGATCATCTGCTGGAATCAGTCCTCTTTTTTGCCACTGTTCCAACAGTTTCTCTATTTGGTTCGATGTCTTCTGTCTTTTAATTGGAAAGGTTAAAGCATCTGATCTGATTTTTACCCTTTCCTTGATATCTGCAGTTGAGCCTGGCTCTGCGTCTGGTCTCAACTTAGTTTATTTCGGTGACATGCTCTCTTCCTATTCGAATGAATATTATTAAGTTATCAAAGATTGAAACACTAATCCTCCGACTAGCACCTTCGTTCCTGATAAATAATATCCTATGTCATCCGAACTTAACTTTAAAACTGTTTTTCTTTTCTTTTTAGTTGTTAAAAGCTTATTTATAAAAAAAATGTTTTAAGTTATTGTTTTTTTTTTTATTATGATTTAAGTTTTTTGTAAAATATTAATAAATTAAAAGATACAAAATTATGCAAATTTTAAAATCTGAAATGTTAAAATTCAAATGTATGGTTTTGACTTTTGAAAATAGAAATCTGGTAAAAATCTAAATCCAGTGTGTACAGTGCATACCAACGTGTATGGAATTATGCAAATGCAATAATTTGTGTTATCTTCAATCGATTGGTGTTTGAATATTCTACAGTCTAGTTTGAAAGTCTATTATGTAAAGTTTCTCATCTTTTAATTAGAAACCACTTTGTAATTCTATCCTGGCGATTGGCGCACGTGTTCATTCATAACACTTAAAATCAAGCTTCAAAATGTTATAGTATCTTTGTAATAATTCTGTATTACCAGCAGAGTGCGCTGTTGTAATTTCCAGCTCAATCCACTAGGGATAGCTGTTGCAAAACTGACCTCTTTTTAACAAGAAGAAGCTTATTTCCTTAAAAATGGGAAGAAAATTTGAATATGGTTAAACAACACAGCACATAATCGCCAAAACACATTTGCAAACAAGAATATTTTTAAAAAAAACGACAATACACACTTGCAAACAAGAATATCTCAAATAAACCGCCAATACGCACTTGCAAACAAGAATATCTCAAAAGAAACCCAATACACACTTGCAAGCAGAAATACTTCCAAAACCAGACTCCTACAAATACCAAACTTCCCACGGTAAGATAACCGGTCTATTTTATAGTTTCAACTCTGCCAAGAGATATGATTTGTCCTTCTCAATATGGAGTGCCTAGCCTCATGTGAGTGCGACTGAGTGTGTAAAAACAGAGTACTTTCAATTAGCATTTCACGAAATGGCGACTGCCGTGTGGCTTATTTTCAGCATGAGGGCAAGATAAGATGGCAACTGATTTTCCAACCTTTAACCTGAAGAACAAAGGGATTTGAAAACACACCTCGTGTCTCTCACAGGGGAGTTTAAATAATGGCGGGGTGGTTTTTAGTATAGAAAATTCAACACAAAACAACACTGCAGTTTAAAATAACATTTCTATCTAGTTTACTATGAAAATGGGCTTTATCTTATTGATATCATCACTTAAAGTTAGGAACCCTTACGCATAAGCTATAAACCTATCTACGTATTATTTGACTTTATAGTCCACTATTGGTCAACTGCTGCCATTTAGACACGTTAGGTGGGAGTAATATGGAAACCTATCAGCGACTATTAAATGACCGTCGTCAATTTAACGTAATGCTGCTGAAACCCCAAATACCGTATTCCACCCGCAATATCTTGGTTGAAAATAGAACAGTTATGACCACTGATAAAGGCTTACACCTTAATCAAGCCTTTTCCTCGAATAGGACTTTTTTAAAACAGTTCTCAACTGTTTTCGACTAGCACTGTCTTCAGTTACTCAACCCTAAGTTGATTCGCTATGCCTTGTTGGTTTTCAATTACTTGGTCCTTAACCAATTCGCTATGTCCCATAGATCTTAACAATAATCGTTAAATGGACTTATATATCCTTACGTCATAGGCTAACTAACTACTAACGTAACAAGAGACACCTACATGAAAACACAACAAGACACCTACCCGAAGTACAATGACCACACACATTTTAAAATACAACACACATACAAATTAATAGCATGCAGGGTTAAATGTAAGAAAAAGAAGAAATTTGAACTCACCTTGCTTGTGACAAAGCAACGCCCCAAGGTATATAATTATTATTGTTATAAATTTGGTTGTTTTAACATTAAATGCACAGCTATTTTCAGGATCCGCTGGCCTCCGTCAGACACACACATTTAACATTGTCCTGCATAAACTATGAGGAATTCGACATAACAGGTTTCCTCTTACCAAGTCTTTCGAGCTCGTTGTGTGTCTGAACGGACGCTGCGTCCCCGGAAAACAGCTGGTTCTTAATCTCTCCCGGTCCAACGAAGATCACGTCAGCGGGTCACCAGATTGTAAACCGTGATCGTTTTTCTCGTGTCCAGGAGAGAAGCTTAAAAAGGAGACTAAATGGAGTCTCTGAGAAGGTTCAAAATTGGTACTTTAATTAATAAAAAGCGCGGTAATGTTACAAACAGGATATTGTTCAGTCAGGAGAGAAAGACTGCAGCTTCCTCTCCCAGGTGCCGGCCGTGCAGAAGAGAGTTTACAAGCATTTGTCCTTCCCGCTTGCTAGCTGTTCGCTCCTCCTCTCTGGGAGCTGTGGTGACGTAGGAGACTTCCCCCCTTGTTCGTCTGTGTCCGATATCGCGTTAAACAGAGGATTTCGACATTTTACATTCATTGCTTACTTCCACATGCCTTTTCTCCTCCTTATCTCTTTCATAACTGTATATGTAATACATGTTAACAGCGTCAATAGCCACTTTAATGATACTAATGGGCGGTAGTCCCGGATGTCGTCATGAAGGATTTTCAGAATAAAAGCTTAACAACTGGTTGTGCACAAGAACTTCTGGTTTTTCAGTATAAAACTGCATTTAAACTGACGGTATGTTTAAAGTACATTATGCTATCAAAACATTGATTTTAATTTCTAACACACCAAAATACACATTTGCTTAATCTGAAGGTTAATAGCAAGTTGCCGGTGCAATGACAGTAACCGTTGCTTTTGTCGTCTTACCATTACATTTGTTAATCGTTACAAATGTTTTAACTAGTAACAGTTTAAGTAAAGTAAGTAAAGATGTATTTTCTATGTTTAATACAATACCATAACATATTATTTAATATAACACTGTTTACATTTTAACCACAATACAATCACTTTATAAATTAGTTGTACATATTTTTTAATTCAGACAAATACCAAATCCTGACCAGCTCCAGTGAAATAACCATAAGAATGAAAATATATAATATACACACACAAACACACGAAATACACAACAAATACAACACTTTGAATAATGCAATTAACAAAATTACTACTTTGACTTTTGATACTTTAAGAAGAAATACCTACTTATATTTGTGCAAGTAAGATCTTTTAAATGCATGACTATCAAATCAAGTTTTATTTACAGTGGGGCAAAAAAGTATTTAGTCAGCCACCAATTGTGCAAGTTCTCCCACTTAAAAAGATGAGAGAGGCCTGTAATTTTCATCCTAGGTATACCTCAACTATGAGAGACAGAATGGGGGGAAAGAATCCAGGAAATTACATTGTAGGATTTTTAATGAATTAATTAGTCAATTCCTCGGTAAAATAAGTATTTGGTCACCTACAAACAAACAAGATTTCTGGCTCTCACAGACCTGTAACTTCTTCTTTAACAGCCTCCTCTGTCCTCCACTCGTTAACTGTATTAATGGCACTTGTTTCAACTCGTTATCAGTATAAAATACACCTGTCCACAACCTCAAACTGTCACACTCCAAACTCCACTATGGCCAAGACCAAAGAGCTGTCAAAGGACACCAGAAACAAAATTGTAGACCTGCACCAGGCTGGGAATACTGAATCTGCATAGGTAAGCAGCTTGGTGTGAAGAAATCAACTGTGGGAGCAATTATTAGAAAATGGAAGACATACAAGACTACTGATAATCGCCCTCGATCTGGGGCTCCACGCAAGATCTCACCCCGTGGGGTCAACATGATCACAAGAACGGTGAGCAAAAATCCCAGAACCACACGGGGGGACCTAGTCAATGACCTGCAGAGAGCTGGGACCAAAGTAACAAAGGCTACCATCAGTAACACACTACGCCGCCAGGGACTCAAATCCTGCAGTGCCAGACATGTCCCCCTGCTTAAGCCAGTACATGTCCAGGCCCATCTGAAGTTTGCTAGAGAGCATTTAGATGATCCAGAAGAGGATTGGGAGAATGTCATATGGTCAGATGAAACCAAAATAGAACTTTTTGGTAAAAACTCAACTAGACGTGTTTGGAAGAGAAAGAATGCTGAGTTGCATCCAAAGAACACCATACCTACTGTGAAACATGGGGGTGGAAACATCATGCTTTGGGGCTGTTTTTCTGCAAAGGGACCAGGACGACTGATCCGTGTAAAGGAAAGAATTAATGGGGCCATGTATCGTGAGATTTTGAGTGACAACCTCCTTCCATCAGCAAGGGCATTGAAGATGAAACGTGGCTGGGTCTTTCAGCATGACAATGATCCCAAACACACCACCCGGGCAACGAAGGAGTGGCTTCGTAAGGAGCATTTCAAGGTCCTGGAGTGGCCTAGCCAGTCTCCAGATCTCAACCCCATAGAAAATCTTTGGAGGGAGTTGAAAGTCCGTGTTGCCCAGCAACAGCCCCAAAACATCACTGCTCTAGAGGAGATCTGCATGGAGGAATGGGCCAAAATACCAGCAACAGTGTGTGAAAACCTTGTGAAGACTTACAGAAAACGTTTGACCTCTGTCATTGCCAACAAAGAGTATATAACAAAGTATTGAGATGAACTTTTGTTATTGACCAAATACTTATTTTCCACCATCATTTGCAAATAAATTCTTTAAAAATTAGACAATGTGATTTTCTGGATTTTTTTTTTTCCTCATTTTGTCTCATAGTTGAAGTGTACCTAGGATGAAAATTACAGGCCTCTCTCATCTTTTTAAGTGGGAGAACTTGCACAATTGGTGGATGACTAAATACTTTTTTGCCCCACTGTATATGGGCCATTCTACCGAATTGGACCAAAGTAAGGTTGGAAATATTTTGACATTTTGTATGTTTTTTCCCCAAAAAATTGTCCATATATATTTTGTCCCATATCTAAATGACACATATCTAGTAAAAGAACCGTACATGTTTATATCGTATTTTCAGACTGTATTGGAATGTTCTTCCTCTCCCAAAAATGGTCACTACCGAAACATAGTACATACACTGTAGTAAAAAGGTATTATATGATCCTGTTAAGTTTGTTTTACCTTCCCTTCTCTAAATAGTATTTTAACAAATATTTCTTGAAGGTTTTCACAATTAAATCAATAAAAGTGAATTTTTAATCAAATTTCAAAGTTCAATTTATACAATTCATAAAAATCTTAATGCAATATTTATTTGTAAAATGCATAATACTGATCATATTGATTCCAGAGTTGATGATTGTTGAAATTGAACATACATTAAACCAATCAGTATCATATCATTTTAGTTGATAACTCAATATACTTTATTTTTTACAAAACATCCAGTGTTTCGGTAGTGACTGCATTGTTTCGGTAGTGACCACAGTATTTTGTTCTCAAGGTTGTATCATATTCCCTCAACCTTATTGCTTAATCTTAAGTCATTACTGCCTTTTGTTGGAAATATTACAAACACAAATGTTTTGGGGTCAATAGAATCATTTTATTTTTGAAGACATAACAATTGTTCATCCATAACCACTTAAAGTACACATAAAATAATTACCCAGGTGGGTTCAGAAGAAAACATTGACACAATTGATATTATGCTGTTGCTGTCAGGCTTCTGAACGCTAACCAATGTATCCCTGAACGGTTTGTAACGAATAGATTCAACATCTAAAAGAAAAATACACAAGAAAGTGATATGTACTAGAATCTGAACTGATCATGAACACACATTTCACCACTTGCACGCGCACAATTGTAACAGATCAGTTGGTTTTAGTACAAGTGCAGTGAACATACAGTATAATAGTAGTATAATTCTGAGAGGATTCCCACATGACAGCCACCCAATAACACACACACAGTACTGTATGTTTAAGGGGGTTTGTCAGACATCATCACAAATCAATTTACAAATTGAGTTTTTTTACATACTGCGGCGAACACTCTTGGGCTGATCTGGACATGCCTCTGTGTTACATTTTCTGGTCGAGGGATTAAAGGGATAGTGGAAATGGAACTTCAAATAGTTTCGTTTTAACTTATATACAAGCATAATTACGTACCAAAACAATCACACCTGATTAAAAAAATATAATAATTGCCTTACGCATGTTAGAAGCACTTTATTGCAGCTTCCCCGAAGTTTTTTAGAAACGAAATGTTTCTCAGCCTAACCGGAAGTGACGAAAACTCAGGAAGACGATACGATAACAAACCATGGCGTCTATGCAGAATGAACGTGGAAGGGCAAATATACCAGACAAAGAAGAAGGATTGTACGAGGTATCCAGTGATGATAGCGAGTCAGAAACATCCTCTCGGCTTTCCTACGAAAATGTCGTTTTAGGAACTGAATCTGAATCCGGTTCAGTAAGCGACGATGGTGACAATATTGAGCCAGACGATGGACCATTACGTCCTTATTTGTTCGAGCCCGAGCCCGAGGTGATGGTTCACGGCATGGGCAATGGCGAGGATGACCAGGACCAGGCGCCAGATGATGCACCCCTACGCACAAATAATCTTGACTGGTAGGTCCCTAAGCATAGCTCACGCATCTTAAGATCACCTGTAGCCTTTACAAATATTAATCATTGTTAACCAGTTAGCCCGAAGGTCCCCCCAGTGGACCCCTCCCACAGTTTTTTTTCTCTCACATGTCTCAGGGCTTCTTAACATTTATGAAACTATTAATGTTTCATACCCTTTTAAAGGTAAGAAACGCCGCTAACTGACAATAAGAACAATTGTTAGCTAGAAAAAACACAAGAGTAATACCAAGCCTTTGAATTAGCATTGAGCGAAACAATGCTAACTAATGCTAACGCTTTTTTACACACAACACACGGTAGAAATGCCCTTATTACTATCTTAACTGCACAAACAAGATATACGATTTAAAGCTGAGACTCCACAGATGTAATGTCATCACTGTAAGACCTCGAATTCCTGGAGCTATCAGCCAGAAAAGAGAAAGTAAACAACATCCGGTTCCAAAAATATTACAATAATTACGTCTTACCTTTTTTGATTTGTGATCAAAAGTTGTGTTCAACGGAATAAAAACGCATCTCAAGGTTAATCCAATGTCGTTGTGTCACGTAGAATTTTTCTGTCGCACTACAGCCATACAAAACACATCTATTCACCATAATAAAGGTCGGCTATTCACATGCAAATGCTATTGAATGTCCGCCATTGTTTGTGCCCATCTTCCTGAGCTCTCGTCATCACCCGAAGATTCCCGACGATTCCCGAAGTATTTCGTTTCATTGAGAGGGCGCAGTAAAATTGAAAATAAAATGAAACTAGGCGGATGAAATTAAAAAAAATTGTTTAATATGCTTCTTTTTAATAAAAATACATAAGTTAAACCCACAATTCGCGGATTTCCACTATCCCTTTAACACAACCTTGTCCACTGTGTACCAGATCTTGTCCTCTAGTCGCGGCCAAAAAAAAAACGGTTTCGCCCAATGTAGTGCATGACTTTGACCTCAAGGCCACCTGCAGACAGATAACGGACAAAAAAGGACATTGAGCGAGACATGATAAGTTTTGCTTGTATTGCAATCTTGTAATACTATGAAGTTAAGTTTGATTAAAAGGGAATGGGAATATGAGAATAGAAGATGGCCAAGTGAGAATAAATTGAAAGAGAGAAATATCATGCAATGTAGCTAAATGTTGAAATGTCAAATCACCTTCTGCTATGTCTGCAATGATTCCCGGATATGGGTTATCGTCATATGTGATGACACACCACTTTCCAAGAAGGTCTTTAGTGATGTCATCAACTGGACAGAGAGTCCCTTCATACTCAGAGCTTGGGGTGGAATGGCTTCCATTTTCTGGGGCTGTTGGTTCAGATGTTATCACATCTCTTCCAGGTTGTACTTGAGGTGCAATGTTGGTGGACGATGGGTGGAAACAGGGACAGATGGCCTCTCTGTTGCAGAAGCAGCTCAGCACTCTATAGTGGATCATGCCAGGCGTAGTGCAGATAACCTGATGAATGCTCAGTGTACCTTTGATGGTGGTCAGCTCTTTTGGAAGGAGTGTGCTCACTCTGTTTATCTCGTCTTCCTCCACGTAGAAGAGCTTGACTTTTGTGAGAGGAAAGAGTGTGTCATAGAGGGCTTTTGCTGTGGGTATGTCAGTACCCCTTTGCTACCTGTGAATCCGCAGTTCTCTTCATGGTGGCTCCAACGCCATCGGCAGGCCCTTTCCCGTGACCAGCTTCCAGGAAACTCCAGTTTACTGCGGTCAATCCCATCCGGAAAGGAATGGTGCTCAAGAGAAAGAAGTTCTTCTTTCCTCTATATTGCATGGTCGGCCCATCACTGATGAAGAAGAGCTTTTTGATCCTTGCATGGTTCACTTTCAGGAACTGAAGAACTGGTTCAAGTTGAGCCCAAATGGCGGGAGGATCATGCTTCATGGATGGGGACAAGGCACAGAATGTCAGTGTACCATCTGTGGTGTACACAACAGCATTGTGCAGTGTAGTCTGCCTGTGGGATGCTCCAAAATGGACTTGCTGCACCTCCTTTGCATATTTGCACTGCCAGTTTTCTGCATAGTCAATGTGAATAATAGCTTCGTCTTCTTTCAGAGATTTGTGCAGGAATTGGAGCTGTGTATACTGGTGATGGATGTTGAAGAGGTGCTTGCACACTTTGGCTTTCATTTCTCTCTCAAAATCTTCCAAAAGGTGCTCTGGGCTGCCCTCACATCTCTGTTTAACCGTTTTTGTCACAGTGATCTTTTGTCTTTCTCCGTCCTTTTCTTTTTCATAATCTTCTTTTTTCGTGAGCCACTGGTACCACCATGTGACTTCTGATGTACCAGTACTTGTTGTGTTTAAGAGAGACTTGTTCTTACATGAAAGACATTCCCTGTACATTTCAGTGGGTCATCCCTCACTCTTTGTCTGTATTCTCTCAGCCTCTCTGATCCACTTTTTCTAATTCCTTTTGGCATGTTGGTGTCTTATGATTCTCTCTCCCTGAACAATTTCAGACAGAAATTAGCATTATCTACATGTTTAACCTGTTAAACCCAGAGCCTGTTTTTCAGGTTTCAGGCTCGAAAATGACATTCCCAGAACAAATGACCATATCTTCCCTTCTAAAAGGGTTAAATTAATAATCTTTTTTCTCAAAGTAATGATAAACCTGTGAGTTGGATGTAGAAAAGTCAGATTCAATATAGATGTTTTTATTTTAAAGAAAATTCAGATTGAACATGGTAAAAAACTGTAAATTATAGTGTCCCTCCAAAAAATATTTTGTACTTATAGTGAAAACTAACCTTGGATGATGAGTTAGTAGACTAAAAGCTTTAGGAATCCAAAGTACAACATATAATAAGTACCCTGTATCAAGATTGATGCAAAACAAGTGATATTTGACCTTTTTAGACAGATTTAGCACAAAAAAACCTCTTCTGGGGCCATTTGGGTGGATTTTCCATATCTCTGGCCCCCCTTGCTCGATTTTGACATGTGACATCTCTTTCTGACAGTCAGAGCCAATGGAATCGAGGGGAACTCCCACATAGTCCTTATTTGGTCATGTGTATGTGTGAGACTGCTGCATCGCCGAGACCGGAAGCAGCAGCTAGCTGTGGTGGCTACCATTAGCAGCTAGCATTTACTCTCCGATATTTACATAAAAATGGAATTATGGATTATAAATTCAATCAGTTTTTTATACATGGACGTTAAGAACCTATGGATTAACAGATTCAGCCGCGTTTTTTCTCATTTTAAAGCCATTGAACACGTACTTTGATCAGATTGACAGCTACTTGTGAGACGATCTCCCTAGAAGCTTCGTAAAGGTACGTGTTGTGATGACTGTATTTGCTTCCCCTGTCGCGAGTCCGGATCACTCAGTGATGATACTATATACCTACATAATCTATGGAGTCTCAGCTTTAATCGGATATAGTGTATGTGCAGCTATGATAAGTAATAAGGGTACTTTTATCTTGAGTTCTGTGCCAATGTCCGTTAGCATTTTTCGCTCAGGGGTAATTTAGATGCTTCTTGTGAGACTTGTGTTTTGTTTTGGTAAACATGGTTTGTATCGGCAGTTAGCTGAGATTATTTCCGTCTGGTATAACACATTAATAGGTTCTTAAATATTAAGATCCCCTGAGACACAGTATCGTGAAAAAAAGTCCCAGGGTCCCCGCCAGCGGGGACTTTCGGGCTTAACAGGTTAAACTTT
Organism: Gymnodraco acuticeps; assembly: GCF_902827175.1. NCBI lineage: Eukaryota > Metazoa > Chordata > Actinopteri > Perciformes > Bathydraconidae > Gymnodraco > Gymnodraco acuticeps. Next base: position 970,691 of record NW_022990313.1, read on the forward strand.
AGTCCACAAAACATAGCCCAGCTAATGTTAGCCTACATAGTTACTTACATCAGAAGACATAGACTAAACTGTGGTCACACTACTTAGGTATGTAGCCCTAAACTAGCACTTTAGTAACAGGGCTGAAATAGAAGGGGATGAGGCTAGAATGGGTAATCTGTTTAGTATTTTGAGCAAAACACTTCATAGACTTGTTTTTTATATATCCAAGACCTATAATATATGCTTAAAAATACTATAATAGGAGAACTTTAAAACATTTATTTCAAAATAACCTGCTTACCATTCATTTTTGTCACTGCCGAAATAATCATGTCACTACCGAAACGTAACCATATGTTTCGGTAGTGACTGTTTTGGTAGTGACGATTCTAGCTACATTTGAGCATAACTAAAGAATGCTAGCAATTACATGGCTAGCATACACGTTTTTGAAGAGGTTTACACACATAAAAACCTAATACTTTGCATAAAACCCCAAAAAAGTTTGCTTAATAGAAGAGAATATGTGTTCGGTAGTGACAATTCTTAAGGTTACACACAGATTTTTAGATTTTGGAACAGATTTATATCAAAAGTATGGGATCGAGCTACTTACCATTCAGCCATGAGGGACAGGGATGCAGTGTCACTGCCTTGCTAAAAACCAGGCTCAGCCATTGGACTAAAACCCCTTGTGTTTCGGTAGTGACATGAAAACTGGGGACATGATTTTTTGAGTATAGTTTTTTTATTAAAAAATTAAACCCACAATAAATCTAAATATTCCGACTTCTGTTTGAATGTAATCATAAAGATCTTCTAAATACACCATCGAACAAAATAAAAAAAATATTTTAAGTGTTATTTACAGAACATGAAATTTAGATGTCAGGGTTGGGGACAGCTACTTCCCAATAGAAAGTACCCTATAAATGATGTTTTTGTATATATTAAGCTTATCACTATCTAATTTAATGCCTTGTGTTTAATAGAACATAACATATTCTTAGTAAATATCTATGTCTGAATACTTAATTGTTTTGTTAAATAGTTTTTATTGTTGTGGGACTGCACTTTGCACAAATTCGGTAGAATGGCCCATATAGCACATTTTTTAACTATTTTTGGTCGAGCCAAAGTGCTGTAGATATAATAAAAATACCCTACAGTAAAGACACTTTACAGCAAATACAACAGCACAGTTTGTGCAGAATATCAGTATGAGAATACGACACCCTCTGTCCTTAGACCCTCACATCGTTCCAGAGAAAACCCACAGTTTAAAGGGGAACATGGGAGAAACCTCAGAGAAACCTCAGGGAGAGCAACAGAAGAGGGATCCCTATAACTTGAAACACCGTATTCTTTCTTTGTGGTTTGGCTATTTCAATGTAAACTAAAGATATTACTACTTTTTCTAGTTCTCTACTTGAACAATTATAATGTGTTACTGTATTTGACCACAGAGTGGCAGTACAGGTTTACACATGTCTATAGAGTAGTAGGTAACACACTCTGTAATACTTTTTTTGCAGCATTGCAGTCCAACCTCAATCTCTAACACACACACACACACACACACACACACACACACACACACACACACACACACACACACACACACACACACACACACACACACACACACACACACACACACACACACACACACACACACACACACACACACACACACACACACACACACACAATGCATACATCACTTCAGGGGACATTACATTGACTTACATGCATTTCCTGGAGACTTATCCTAACCTTAACCATAACCAACACATGCCTAACCCTAACCCTTAACCTTACCCTAACCAAGTCTTCACCCTAAAATTAATGATTCCCCTCATGGGGACCTCCAATTTGTCCCCATAAGGGAGGCGAGTCCCCACACGTGACTGTCTAAACATATTTAGGTCCCCACAAGTATAGTAATGCTAGGCCACACACACACACACACACACACACACACACACACACACACACACACACACACACACACACACACACACACACACAGCTGTATTCTTCTGTATCACTCTCTCTGGCTTTGTCTATTTTTCTTTTCTTTTCCCTTATACTTCCCTCTCTCGATCATTTTCTATCTCCCTTTATTCTTACAGTACAGCAGTTTGTGATTTTGTACAGCAGAAATATTGCAAGGTAGTGTGTGATGGGTCTGTAATGATTTCATTTTACTTTAGCTTTGCTTAGGTACAAAGTTAAATAACTTATATATATTATTATAAACAGTAACCTATATTCTTTTAAAAAACCTAAAAACTTCCTGATATTCGTCCTCTGATTTCTTTAACGTTACATGCCTTTTGCCAAATTTCATGAATGGGGATTAATTTGCTAAAAATCTTTTTAAAATGCGATGTGAAACAAGCACAAGATAAATCATCAACTTTTAAACTTGAACTGAAGAGGTAATTTAAAAGGTAAATTAATGTGAACAAGAAACAGTGGAAAATCATCTCTGTCCACACTGACACAATCTGTACATGTGCCTTGACCTGTTGCTATCCATCTGCTTTGTGAATATGTATTTTTGTTTTGTTTTTATATGCTTTTATCATAATATAAGCATCTCTGTTGAATGTTGTTTTACTGATTGTATTTACCTGTCATTTGAAGTGCATTTTTTTTTTAGGACGACTTTCAACATCTGTCCAGGGACTGCAGATGAAACTCTGGCGCATTTACAGAAATGTCAATCAATGTGCACTGTCCCTGCCAAATAAATAAATAATAAATAAATAATAAAGTGCTGACTTCAAAAGCTCATTGAGTTTTATTTGTATTATCTTTCCAGTCATTGAGAGATGTTGCCTTCCTCCTGATATACAAGGATGCAACAGGGACAGAAATTGATGCAGAAATATTCAGCGACCTCGTTGGACAAGGCAATGTGGTTCTCACAGTTTTCTCGAATGACGGTAAGATATAAAGATGGGTACTCGGTAAAGTGTCTTTGAGTTTCAATAAAAGCACTCTATCAATAAAATGCATTATTATTATAGAATAACATTTTCTGAATGCTCCTTGTCCTCTGCCTCCGAGAGTTCTGACTCAAGCTTCAGCTCAAGTGCTTCGACTGTAATCCTTGAGGATGTCCCGAGTAAGAGACAGAGGGTTGACGATACACGAGAGGTTGAAACAAAGTTTAATTTTAATAATTTCTTTTTTGGTTTCAAACAATTCCTAGAAATGGTGTTAATAATAATTGTTTGCATTCTCTCTGGTTTTGATTTTTGATAGCTGGTTGAAACTGTGCTAAGAGGAAAATCCGGTGGTGAAGAGGTTCTATAGGAGTACCAAACAACAGGAACCATAACAGATGCTACAAGAAGAAAAATGGTTAACATATTGGTGGCTCACATGATTGACATTGGTATGTGTTTTATATGTATCTATTATTGTGCCAACAACGGCTGGTAACCATATTAACATAAATAATGTCTCTTTTTAGGCACTGCCCCACTAAAGCAATCAGAGAAGAGTATGCTCTTGGGATAGTGATGCTGTTCCTTCCCTCAAGGATCCATACTCCAAAAAGGCTACGTAAGTTAATACTAATGTTTAATAATAATGTTTGTATGACACTTTCATGTCAACCTCAGATTGAGGAGGAACAATGCGGATTCCGTCCTGGTCGTGGAACGACGGATCAGCTTTTTACTCTCGCAAGGATCCTGGAGGGGGCCTGGGAGTACGCTTATCCGGTCTACATGTGTTTTGTAGACTTGGAGAAGGCGTATGACCGAGTTCCCAGGGAGTTACTGTGGGAGGTGCTGCGGGAGTATGGGGTGAGGGGGTCTCTACTCAGGGCCATCCAATCTCTGTACTCCCAAAGCGAGAGCTGTGTCCGGGTCCTCGGCAGTAAGTCGGACCCATTTCCGGTGAGGGTTGGCCTCCGCCAGGGCTGCGCTTTGTCACCAATCCTGTTTGTAATATACATGGATCGGATTTCGAGGCGTAGTCATGGGGGAGGGGGTCTGCAGTTCGGTGGACTAAGGATTGTACCACTGCTTTTTGCAGATGATGTGGTTCTAATGGCTTCATCGGTCTGTGACCTTCAGCACTCACTGGATCGGTTCGCAACCGAGTGTGAAGCGGCTGGGATGAGGATCAGCACCTCCAAATCTGAGGCCATGGTTCTCAGCAGGAAACCGATGGACTGTCCACTCCAAGTAGGGAATGAGTCCTTACCCCAAGTGAAGGAGTTCAAGTATCTCGGGGTCTTGTTCTCGAGTGAGGGAACAATGGAGCGTGAGATGGGCCGGAGAATCGGAGCAGCGGGAGCGGTACTGCAGTCGCTTTACCGCACCGTTGTGACGAAAAGGGAGCTGAGCCAGAAGGCAAAGCTCTCTGTCTTCCGGGCCATTTTCGTTCCTACCCTCACCTATGGTCATGAAGGATGGGTCATGACCGAAAGAACGAGATCGCGGATACAAGCGGCTGAGATGGGTTTTCTCCGCAGAGTGGCTGGTGTCTCCCTTAGGGATAAGGTGAGAAGTTCGGTCATCAGGGAGGGACTCGGAGTTGAGCCGCTCCTCCTTCGCGTCGAAAGGAGCCAGTTGAGGTGGTTCGGGCACCTAGTTAGGATGCCACCTGGGCGCCTCCCTAGGGAGGTGTTCCAGGCACGTCCAGCTGGGAAGAGACCAAGGGGTAGACCTAGGACCAGGTGGAGGGATTATATCTCTTCGCTGGCCTGGGAGCGCCTTGGGATCCCCCAGTCAGAGCTGGTTGATGTCGCCAGGGAAAAGAAAGTTTGGGGCTCTCTGCTGGAACTGCTACCCCCGCGACCCGACCACGGATAAGCGGGAGAAGATGGATGGATGGATGGATGACACTTTCATGTTATTCTTGCATGTTGTGACATGAAGTCAAGTTAAATGATGCGATTATCAAATCACAAAGCCTGCGATTTTTTTTAACATTCTTTTTTTGTTTACATTCTTTTTTTTTCCTTCTTGTGTGTCAGTCATCCACACCAATCAGAAGTGCTGTGCTCCACATGTACCAGCCATTGTTAACCAATCAGAAGTGGCCCATGATAGAAGGTGATAGACAGATTGATCCAATCACCTGCCAAGTATCTTTGAAAGTGCCTGACCTTTCCAAATGGCTTCCAATGGAGCTCTCCTAGATGGTTTGGTGAAACAAACCATCTGAGTCAGGTCAGTCCTGCTCCATCACATGTTTCTATTACAGGGTGAATCTTAAACTGGAGCTTGACTTTAAAGCAACCCAACGGAAGTTTCATGTAAGTTTAGTTCTTTCACTCGTAGCTCGGCTGCGGGGGTGCTAGAGACCATATCTTCCTAGCCGGAGATATGGCCGCATTTTACAATAAACTTCCGTTGGGTCGCTTAAAAACAAATATCGCGAATCGCAATCGCAATATTTGTCAGAAAAATCGCAATTACATTTTTTCCCAAAATCGTGCAGCCCTACTGTGATGCAGTGGAGAGACTTGTAGTCTTCTATAAGGTAATTACATTGAGGCAATCATAATAATTTGTGACACGTCATCTTCTCACTTGAGGGTTGAATGAGGGTTGTTGAAAATGAAATGGATTAATTCACTTCTTGCACAAGCCATTGCCAAAATATTAGAATAATCACTTTTCTCTGTGTCTAATTATCTGTTTCCTTATTGCGTGTTTCAACCCTAGTCATGCTGCAATTTGGAGGAGCATCTCCGCAACCAGCAGGGTCGGCAGCCTAACCTCCTCACTGTTGGGCGGCAGAAAAGCAAGATTGAGCTTCTACATCGCCATGGATACGCATCTCATCTTGTGCCAGGCAAACCGTGCCCTCGGGGCATTTGACGAACTTTTTAAAACACATTTTGTGTTTTTGGTATTTTCTATTAGGGCGGAAGTTGCTTTAAAGATTGAACCCAAAAAAGTTGTGAAAAAAACCTTTTAATATAATGGTTTTATCAAAGTCTTTTGCAGTGGACATTTTTGTCTCGAATGACTAATTTGCGTAGTCCAATCGAATGATACCGGAGGGTTAAAGCATTTGATTGTTGAACATCACAAACTATTTAAGCTTTTGTATCCACATAAAAACTTGATACCTAAGCATCATTTTATGATCCATTACTCATCCTCTATAAGAAAAATTGGCCCCATATTATATATGTGATGCGTGAGGTTTGAGGCCAAACACAAGCTGTTTAAAAATTCGAAAAACGAAATCACTTGCTAAAAAGCATCATTGCATATCATTGGGAAACATTCACTGAAAACATTCACCAAAAAACGAGTATGGGCCAATTAAACCTTTTTCCCTCAGAGGTGAGAATGTGATCAACAATGAAGTGATATTGTCAAAAGATGTTTTCTCATCTGGTTGGGTTAAAGTTGATGGTGTAGAGCAGGCATGGGCAAACTAAGGCCCGCGGTCCATATACGGCCGTTGGGCTTTTTAATCCGGCCCGCCGAATATTGGTACAAAATTGTCCAAATTATAGTAAAGACCGCATTCATTTTCCTTTTTCCTGCAATACCCGGCATTTCAGTTGATCCCACTAGATGGCACACTCTAGACATAATTGACCTTTGCTGGAGTCTGGTCTATTCTCTCAGCTGGCCCCACTCGGCAACCCGGCAAGATCAAAGAACCAAATACGTCACGCTTACATTGGAGGGGGTCGAGATTAACCTGAGCAATAACAGTTCATGGCGAGTACGGCGAATACAAGTTGTAACAATTAGTAGCGCTGAGCAAAGTGACTAGAACGCGACCACACATTTATTAAAAACACTTATATAAAGTCAGGCAACACTAACCAGGCTCAGTGTGATTCTGTTTATTTTGTGTAGAAAACGGTTTATGCCACAATATGATACGAGATAGCCTGATTAGCTTTGGTTGCTATGCTAACATCACCTGTTGAATGCCAGAGAAACTTTCATAACAGCGTTGTGATGCCAAACAGCTTTCAGACTAAAACACATTCACCGATGGAGATGGGGAATATTTATCAGCTGCTTGTGTGACAGTCGGACAGTGAATACTTTACAGCGGCCGCTGCCGTGAGTTAACGGGAGAATAAACTCCGGTAGACGAGCAGCGGTAATGCCGCTGAACCACATTAATAAACAATGCACCACACCACTCTGGAGAAAGGTGTAAGGTTGGAGAAGTAGTTATTTAATTTAATCTGGCTTCGTATGATTAAAAACTACCCGACGCAGTCCTCTATTGATGTTGTTGTGAGCAAGAAAATCAGCGACGTAAAACGCCGTGTGGGTCATAAGAAGGCACGTAAACGATGACGCAATGACGCAATAACTCACCTAATTCACCTTTGAACCTGCATCTGTAACAATGGGTGGACCAAAGAAAAGAAAAGTCGACAATGAGTTCCGAGTGTTTAATGAGTGGACAGCTAAATATTTTTTCAGCGATCTGCTACTGGCCCGGCCCGTCTGTTACATTTTAAAACTCATAGTGGCCCCCGAGCCAAAAAGTTTTCCCACCCCTGGTGTAGAGTATAAAGCTGGACTTGTTATTTGCAGTGCAATGGAAGAAGACATGCCAGTCTATTGTCAAATTAGTGACATTCTTTTGGTTGAGAATGACATTTTTTTGTTGACTATCAAGCTTAGATTGTTGTGAGCTGGAGAGGACAGGTTTATACTAAAATTGTCTGAGCTGAAATGTCAAAAGCCGTTAGACATACAAAGCTCTTACGATGTTTCCAATGAAAATCAATATATTGTACCTTCATCTACAATGCTTTAATTCAACAGATTGAATGACTATTGATGAAAAAAGGCAAATATAAATATTGTTGAAATCAATTCTTTAATGTAACTCATCCTTGTGTTTTTATATAATACAATATACAATTAAATAATTTTAACACTTTCTCAGTGTTAAAACTGACACTGGAGAAATAGTTACTCAGAGCAGTGTTATTTGTTTAATGCCTTAGTGTTACTTTAACTCTGTTTTGACAGTTAAAGAAGTAACACTGGCATAGTGTTGAATGTTTAACTATTTTGAAAGTGTTATTCTATAACACATAGGTTTGAGCAAGCTCTCTGATTGGTCAATAGGCGTGTTTGATTCCACGATCAAACAACGATCAAATAGAACGTGCCTAATCACAAAGTATCCACTAGCCTACCGAAACTACTTCCATGAGCCTACATCGTGTGGTTTCCATAGCGACGTTTAGCGACACACAGCCGTTACACTGTTATACATTGTCTCTCGTTGGAAATCGGCCAGATAAATCATGTCCGTTAGCGGACATAAAAACGAGTCATCGCTTCGCAGCTACTGGGCTCCATCTCTAGACAACAGAAAGATGTGGAGCAACGCGCTTTTTGCCGGTCCGGGACACGCCATGAAACGGCCACTGGAGGAAAGCTCTTCCTATAACGTAGTCCTACCCGGGAACACCACAGCACCATCTGTAAAAAAGTCTGGCATGGAGTTCATGGAGAGCTGTTTCAAGAATTGCACTTTTAATGGCAGCATGAACATCCACCTTCATTCTGAACCCAAAATGTTTCAGCACCATGGACAGCCTGATTTGATTTGTTCCGCTAATCCCACACAGTGATTACTCAGATATTTAAATAGCCTAATTCAAGAATTGTTTTCAATAAATTGGTTAATAATATATTATTTACTATAATTATATCAATAACTGTAAGCGGGGTAGCAGGAGTGTTCGATTGATCGGCTATCGTTACCATGGGAACTACTTTCTAGGAACTACTTTCTGACGGAGATTAACTCAAGAAGAAAGCGTAGGTTTGGGAGCAAATTAGCCCACATTATGACATTATATGCCTCTCGTGTATGATTGCTTAAATTTAACTCTACAGAGTGTGGAGCTGTATAAACTCAGAAAAAGTTTTGAAATCAACTCTGTAGGAGTTCATTTAACACTGGACTTTTTGCTGTGTAGAAAAGTCAGAATCAATATAGAAGTAAATTCAGATTGAACATAGTAAAAAAATGTAAATTATAGTGTCAGTGAAAACCACCCTTGGATGATGGTAAGGTAGACTAAAAGCTTTAGGAATCCAAAGTACAACATATAGTAAGTACCCTGTATCAAGATTGATGCAAAACAAGTGACATTTGACCTTTTTAGACTGATTTAGCAAAAAAACCTCTTCTGGGGTCATTTGGGTGGACTTTCCATATCTCTGGCCCCCCTTGGTCGATTGTGATGATTGACACCTCTTTTGAACCGTTAGAGACAATGGAATCGAGGGGAAGTTCCTAAAAATCCATCTAAACATTACCCAAAACCGGAAAAACAGGCTTGGGGCTTAACATTACATTACATTGCATTGAGCTGACGCTTTTATCCAAAGCGACTTACAATAAGTGCGTTCGACCAACAAAATACAAACTTGAAGAAAACAGAATCATATAAGTACATCAGGTTTCATAGAGCCTACTCAAGTGCTACTCAACTGGCTATAGATAAGCCAGTCCTTTGTTAGTGTATAAGTGCTTGTTAGTAATTCTATCGCTCGAAGTGGAGTCGAAAGAGATGAGTTTTCAGTCTGCCCCGGAAGATGTGTAAGCTTTCTGCTGTCCTGGGGCCTCATTTATAACGCTGTGCGTAGGATTCACGTGGGAAGGTTGCTTACGTAGTAGAAATCCAAAAAATAGGTACAGAAATGTTCCGACATTTTCCGATTCACCAAACATTGCGTACCGGCGAGGAAAGTGCGTACGGCACTTCCTACGACGGTTTCCCTTTTATAAATCACAATCGACTCGAAATGCGGTGCAGCTTTCACGTAACGCCCATATTTGCCTATAAACAGTCAAAGAAACGCCCATTCATTCATTTTGACTGACTTTATGAAGAAGATCGCAGGAAATGACGACATAACAGCTAAAAAAGACATCTCACACCGTGTCAGATTCTGGTTATTTTGGGGAGGTCGAGATAAATCATATTGTTTGGTGGATGCAGTTTGAACCAGAGTAGCAGCATGGAGGTCGGATCGTCACCAAAATAAATAAATAAGTGGTCCGAAAAAGGTTAATGACAAAAACAATACACATAGCCTTCCTCAGGCAGTGTGTTTGTACCGGGGACAGGAGACACCCCCTTGATGAGAAACTAAGAAATGATCGGGGAATCCCTCCGGAGTGGAGTCATGACGACTGGATCTGAATTATGTTTTTGTAATTGGTGGTTTGTGTCCCAGCTGTCGATCAGCTGTCGATCAGCTGTGCGCAGCGTCTCCACTGCAGCCTGTGCGTCTCACCCCCCCCCCCCTCCCTGCAGCAACTCTATATCCACCAGTTAAAGGAAATACAACTAATGTGTTGTGTTATATTAGCTGTACAATTTACCACATATGGTGTTCTTAGTTTCCATACCTCCTGTGTTTTATGAGCGACTTATCAAGTCTTGTCAAACGGCATAAAACACGATTAAACGTGATAGTATATAAAACCATGCTCGTATCTACAACCTATAGAAATGCAAAACGGCGTCAGTTTAGACGTAATTCTGTCCTCCTGCTTACCGCATCATTTATGAGAAAACATTAACACAACATATTCGAGGTGGTTTTAAATAACATATCCGTATTTATTTATTTCTCCAAGTTATGTTTTTGTGTGCACTGAGGAGTCTCAAACAGGCGTTTGTTAAATCATTTTAAGATTGGCTTTAATCAATGTTTGAAAATGAATTCTTTATATATAATAAATGAGAGGTAACATTTTGTTTATGGTATTATTTCCACATATTTCTCTCCATTCTTCCTTCTGCCAACAGTGTCGTAGTTTCTCGTCTCTCCCGTTGTTGTGCTTAGTGCGTACGCATGGGTTAGAGTTTGCGTGGAGGACCGCACATTTTCCCGTCAAGTTAGTATTTTATAAATCGCAAACATTGCGTAGAAACTGGCGTACGCCATCTTTTGAGTGTATATCCCTTTATAAATGAGGCCCCTGATGTCAATGGGGAGCTCATTCCACCATTTTGGAGCCAGGATAGCAAACCCACGTGTTTTTGCTGATGGGAACTTGGGTCCCCCCTCGCAGTGCGAGCTTAACAGGTTAAACCCTCTCATCGGCGGGCCGGCAAATCACAGCTCATCTCATCCTTGCTTTCAACTATTCCCTTCAGTTCCATACCCAACAAGAGGATATTAACATTTGAAAATAAAAAAAACCTGCATTAATTAACATAGTGTAGCAGAAAAGTCTATACAAAAGTGTGAGGGTAGCACTTTTTAAAGTTGGCAGGAAAGGTAGATATGGAAAAGTCCTTCCCAGACTTTCTTGGGTAACTATTTGCCACTTGGAATGTGCTGATCTCTGGCGTGGATGAATCTTGTTTAACTGCCTATTTGCATGAGGCTTTGGAGTTCTTTGGCTTTTTTAAACCTACCAAAGTTGAGATAAGTCTTTTACTGAAACGCTCCCTGTTTCTCCCACTCTGACCCCCCTGATTGTTTGTGTCAATAAAGAGAAAGTGATTGTGATTATGCTCCTGTCTGGTGTCCAACACTGGTGTCAACTACAAATCTCCATTAACCTGTTAAGCCCGAAGGTCCCCGCCGGCGGGGACCCTGGGTCTTTTTTTCACGATACTGTGTCTCAGGGGATCTTAATATTTAAGAACCTATTAATGTGTTATACCAGATTAACGGAAATAATCTCAGCTAACTGCCGATACAAACCATGTTTACCAAAACAAAACACAAGTCTCACAAGAAGCATCTAAATTACCCCTGAGCGAAAAATGCTAACGGACATTGGCACAGAACTCAAGATAAAAGTACCCTTATTACTTATCATAGCTGCACATACAATATATCCGATTAAAGCTGAGACTCCATAGATTATGTAGGTATCATCACTGAGTGATCCGGACTCGCGACAGGGGAAGCAAATACAGTCATCACAACACGTACCTTTACGAAGCTTCTAGGGAGATCGTCTCACAAGTAGCTGTCAATCTGATCAAAGTACATGTTCAATGGCATTAAAATGAGAAAAAACGCGGCTGAATCTGTTAATCCATAGGTTTTTAACGTCCATGTATAAAAAACTGATTGAATTTATAATCCATAATTCCATTTTTATGTACAAATCGGAGAGTAAATGCTAGCTGCTAATGGTAGCCACCACAGCTAGCTGCTGCTTCCGGTCTCGGCGATGCAGCAGTCTCACACATACACATGACCAAATAAGGACTATGTGGGAGTTCCCCTCTATTCCATTGGCTCTGACTGTCAGAAAGAGATGTCACATGTCAAAATCGAGCAAGGGGGGCCAGAGATATGGAAAATCCACCCAAATGGCCCCAGAAGAGGTTTTTTTTTGCTAAATCTGTCTAAAAAGGTCAAATATCACTTGTTTTGCATCAATCTTGATACAGGGTACTTATTATATGTTGTACTTTGGATTCCTAAAGCTTTTAGTCTACTAACCCATCATCCAAGGTTAGTTTTCACTATAAGTACAAAATATTTTTTGGACGGACACTATAATTTACAGTTTTTTACCATGTTCAATCTGAATTTTCTTTAAAATAAAAAACATCTATATTGAATCTGACTTTTCTACATCCAACTCACAGGTTTATCATTACTTTGAGAAAAAAGATTATTAATTTAACCCTTTTAGAAGGGAAGATATGGTCATTTGTTCTGGGAATGTCATTTTCGAGCCTGAAACCTGAAAAACAGGCTCGGGGTTTAACAGGTTAAACAACAAGCAGTTCTGTATTAGGAAAAATATCCGAGCATCATTTGAGGTCTCCTGCATTTAGTGGTTTTGGCAGAATCCAATACCCTACAAATTAATTTAACAACCACTTACAATGCTATAAACCAAACAGATGCCTGCTTAGCCCTGTAAGACTTGCCAATTATCTCATGCAGTGTCAAAATTAAAAGAAATATTGCTGAAAGCTGCAAGGATTATCAGTTACATCAGATCTAAAAAGGAAATGTTGTGCTTACTAACAACAAATAGAAAACGGGTCCATTTGCTGTCCCTCAGTAGTATAGGTGGAATTTGCAACTAACCGGCCAATTATTATTTTTTGCTGCATGATCTCTTTCAAGTATAAAACGTATTTCATATTGTTCATACTGCACACTTTCCACAACCCACAAATCTGCCCCTGTGGTTCCTAAGCATATGCTTATCTGTCTTTGAGAGATAACTACTTTTTCAAAGCAGCAATCAAAGATCCAAGGCAGCAATATATTTATTAGGTATTTGAAGTTAAATAGGGTGTTGAGGTCAAACTCATTGTGAGGGAGAAGCGAGCTGATTGGCTGATGCAGATCGAAACTAAAGGGGAACAGCAGGAAAGGCAGACAGGAAGTAACACTAAAGGCAACAGCAGAAGAAGACAGACAGGAAGTAAACACTAACAAGAACATGGTATGGGCTGAAGTCGAATAGTCAGTTTAGCTTAGGAACCTTCCTAACGGAGTGAAATGGCCCGGAAGTCCCTCAGTGGCAGCCATGATAAGTGCCGTTCGAATTCTCTAGATGATAGGAAAGGAGGTTTCAAACGTCCTTTATAACCTCCTTTAGCTTAGGAACCACTGGACCTCCCTCACCGAAAGGAGAGGAGAAAATGCAGCCCCACAATGCATTGCGGCCGCGGCATTTAAGGCGAGGGAATATTCGGCCGTTCACGGAAACAACCGATCATGACAGACAAACGAAGATCATGTAAGTTACCGCTGCTCTCTTAAGCTTTTACATTCTTAAGCCATAACTTGGCAACATGCTTATATGAAATGACTGTTGTGAAATTGTCCAGGTAAAGTTAACATCGTACTAAAACCTTTATGCTCAGTTTGCATTAGGCTATTTCATTCTTAGTTTCCTGCGTTGTACCATGCAAGCCTAATATGATGTATTTATTTCAGTCACAGATGCTGAAACCCTTGCCCTAATTAGTGCAAGGGTTAAGCACATGCTGCCAAATCAGGCTGGGAGTAAGTACATCTATATTTGTCTGATTAAATGTTTTAATAAATGTGCATGGTGAATTGAGATAATTAAACTAAAGACAGGTTGTTAAAGAGATGGGTCTGGAGGGCCAGGTGACTGGTCCACAGACAGCAAAGAAATGGGACAACTTGAAAACAAGGCTAGGCACTGTGGTGGGTTAGTATTTGAAGATATTATGCTACAGACTTAAACTGGCGACCCCAGCCTCCTATAATAAAATGTGAATTTGCTCACTTAACATTTAAGGCGTAAGCAATTATACATTTCTAATTAGTACAATTTTTCGTTTGCTGTGCATTTAAATACTAACTAAGCACTCATATGCTAACTAAGCACTCATATACTAACTAAGCACTTATATACTAACAAAGGACTGGCTTATCTAAAGCCAGTTGAGTAGCACTTGAAATGTTTTGGCTCTATGAAACCTGATGTACTTATATGATTCTGTTTTCTTCAAGTGTGTATCTTCCTGGTCGAATGTACTTATTGTAAGTCGCTTTGGATAAAAGCATCAGCTAAATGTAATGTAATATAATTTTCCCCTCACTGCCCTTTCACTAACAGTCTGTTATCTGTGTTGTCAATAGGAGTTAAATAATCCCCCAACAGGGACATGAACAGACAGGGGAGAAGCCTCAGCAGCTACCTGGATGGTTTGAGGCCATGCATGAGGCAATTGGGGGAAGGCCATCATTTCAGCCTCCCAGCCTAGTTGCCTCATGCCCGATGTCAAGCCATGGCCAGACTGCTGCTGAGGCCTCCACCTCTGCTGAAGAAGGACCTTCCCAAGTGTCCCTCAGCAGTGAGGAGGAGCCCGTGCCCTCCACCAGCTTCCAACCACCAACTAAAAGGCCAAGACGAAGAAGCAGCGTTTTGGCCTTCCTGAAAAAGCAGGCAGAGAAGGACGAGGCCCGTGATGCAGCGCTCTGAGCAGAATGAGCGACTTGTTAATTTAATTTCAGAGCTTGTGAAAAAAAAATAACAATAAATGTTTAAGTTGTTGTGAAAACACTAAAGTGGAGTTCTTCAGTTGATGATTTGGATAACACTCAGAGACAGTGCTTCAATAAACAAGCACTTTACATAAAAGGGAAAATTGCCCAAAAGCACCACATGTCATAGCAGCTTTTTCAAATAAAATACAACAGTTACTTTCAACAATATTTGTGCTTTAAATACAAAATAATGACTGTTGTGTAATGACAAACACTACATGCAAAATGACAGACCCACTCCAGTGAAATATCTCAGCCAAATGTTTATTTAACAACCAAAAACTTGCCTCAGGGGGCTTTCTAATGTGTACAGTGTACGACACCCTCTGTCCTTAGACCCTTGCAGCCAATGAGGAACAACTCCCAAAATAAAAAACTTTTAACAGGGAAAAGAAACCTCAGGGAGAGCAACAGAGCAGGGATCACTCTCCCAGGACGGACAGATGTGCAATAGATGCGTATGTACAAATAAACATGACAATAATTCAACATAACGGGGTGAACATCAACGAAAAAGATGGAGCTCAGTTGCTTCCAACTGGAACATGCTGCAGCAGCAGGAGTAGCAACAATCCAAGCATGGCAACCTGCACCACAAGAGACACATAACGTGCATTAGTAACATGTATTCATGGAGAATGATTGCATATTAAAAAAATTAATGATGTAAGAAAGCCATTAATATACCTACTATATAAGGAAATAGTCATGGTCATTTAGGTGTGGAGGACGCTGATGTGACACGTGTGCTGCCAGTCTGTCCCTATAGTGCTGACCAGCATGTTCATCTGCACAGGTCCCTGTGGAGGTAGCGGCACTGGATCCCCTCCCTCAGTTGGCTCCAGGATGTCTCCAGCAGTGAGGCAGATGTTGTGGAGCACTGCATACACTGCTATCACCTTGGGGGAAAAGCTGTGATCCACTTCCAGGGC
This sequence comes from Gymnodraco acuticeps, assembly GCF_902827175.1. Classification (NCBI taxonomy): domain Eukaryota; kingdom Metazoa; phylum Chordata; class Actinopteri; order Perciformes; family Bathydraconidae; genus Gymnodraco; species Gymnodraco acuticeps. The sequence goes on from NW_022990313.1 coordinate 986,613, forward strand.
CTTGAAGAACATCCCTCTCCACCGTGCCTTCATCATCCCAAAAGCCCTCTCTATAACCGATCGGGCTCTGGCATGGTGTTGGTTGAAGTGCGCCTCCACTCTACCCCTCAACGGTTCCCGGTAAGGTGTGATGAGGTTAAGAGGTTTCCCTCAGGCACGGGTAACCTCCATCCCCCACAATGTAATGGCCAGCTGGTGGGTAACAGCCCCTCACGAACACTGGACTGTTCCTGAGCACCCTGGTGTCGTGGACCGAACCAGGGTAGCCAACAACAATGTCCAGGAATTTGCCATAGCTGTCACAGATTCCCTGAAGCTGGACAGAGAAGAACAGTTTCCTGTTCAGGTAATCCTGGGCATGGGGGCTATTGGGAGCCTTGATGCGGATGTGGCATCCATCTATAGCTCCCACACAGTGGCTGAAGGCTGGGCTGTTGGCAAGGCGATGAAAGCCATTGCCAACTTCAGCACACTTCATAAAGGGACGCAAATAGCTTTCAACTGATTTCAATGTATTCCCATCTGCGGCGGGATTTGACGCTCATGGAAGCATGGCATTCGTTTGTGTCAGCTGCCCTTAAAGGCAATGTGAGCGTCCATTCCCATTGGATAACGGAGAATTGTACACCCGGAAGTAAGTAATCCCCTTACTGTCGATTGATTTCACAGTGATATCTGCTCTACTCATCGACTAAAAAACACCAGATTATCTTTGTTAATTACACAACATTGATTGGTTTAAATTGTGTGCAATGCTTTTGTATTTTTCCCCTTCGATTCGGAGAAACAAATATATGTTTTTGGAGTAAAGGATGGGAGAATACACTACACTACCCAGAATCCCCAGCTATCGTTTAGGACTACACCATGTGCTCTGTTTGACAAGCCCCGTTTTTTTCACCATTCATTCCAATGGCTGGCGTCTGTCACGTGATCTTCAAATTTCTCCCTGCAGAAAAAAAAAACATGGCCGAACTTCGTTTTATTCTCGGTGGAAAATGCCTATTTAAAGTTAGTTTGGCCATTAAAATGCGCTTTGATGTCATTTGATGCGAGAAATATGAGTTGTTATTTCAGATTATGTGTGCAGTGGATGTATATGATCTTTAGTTTGCTAGTTATTACAAAGATTACTTCAGGGAATTGTGTCCATACAACGTTTTCATTGTTACCAAGGTGGTTGCTAGGGACGCTGCTATCGATATTATTTCTGTTATATTGTGTAACTGTTTAATGGTGTTATCTTTATTGCTAGCCCCTTCCACGTCAATGTATAGTGTTGGTCCACAGCGCAAACGTATTAGTTTAACAAAATCCGCATCTAAAATTGTGGCATAGATACGTTATTTTCCCCTGTGCAATTCTCCAATCCAGTCTCACATCACATCGTCATAAACAAATACCGGAAACAGACCGAAAACATTTAAAAAAAAAAAAAAAAATACTTTATTCCGAGTGTGCTTGCTTTTGTCTTTGAAAGTCATCACATAACGGCATTGTAATACACGGTTTGGCTGCATTAAATATTACATATCTGCCGTAGTTCTTTATTTATAGAGCCCTGATGAGAAGACCTTTGGACAAACTTGAAGAACTGCCGCCGAAACTGAAAACGTGACGTGGATCATAAATATATCAGCAATTAAACAACATCTTACATTTCTTTTCACACAATACGTCTACTTGCAGTATCAACACTAATTCGGCTGACTTTTATATTTGATCCAATTGGTAGATAGGCTGTATTTACACCATAACGGTGCACAGCTGATAGAAAGGGACACCTGGTGGTTAAAGCAAGTTATTGAATTTCATTATTTTTATTATTAGATATTATTAGGATCCCTATAAAGTATATTCATTACTCGTTATTCTCTACTAATAGTTAATTAAAGACTGTATATAATTGTAAGGGAAACTTCTGTGTAGCAATGCTGTGGGAGTCACCGACTCAGGAAGGAGACACGGTAGGAGCAGTAGCTTTGATGTCAAACACTGATGGTTTATTTGAGTTTATTTGAGTTACGGCCAGAGGAGTCACATCACAAGTCCAAGAGCCAGAGGTTCTGACTTCACGGTAGAGTTGCCACGTCAATTCTGGAGAGCCTCTCTCTTGCCAGCCCATTTAACTGGTTCCACAGAGTCATCAACATGTTTTGATAAGATAGCTTTAGATAGTTATCACTTATGGCCTTGGATATGTCATGCCCTGGAGTCCTCAGACAACAGAGAAGGAAGTGTCCCAGTGTACCCACAATACAGACCATCTGTGACCCAGTATTGACCGGTCACAGAATGGGAACAATAACATTATTGGCTGAAACAGCCTGTGTCCTTAAAGGAGGTAAACAGACGTCAGGGTTGGTCCTGTACGTCATATCTAGGAGTCTAGGACAATTATTTCCCTAACAGTCCTCTCTTTTGATCATTTATGATAACCTAAAAACATTAGTCTAATAATAATTTGGTCAATAATTAACTCAATAGGCGTCTCCAGATTTGAGTGTGGTCTCACCTTACATTAATTACATCACAAAGTAGAATAAGATTGAAACATTCAATCACAATGATTGATACAGCCAATCATAATAGGAAAAATCATCTCTCATCAGTGTTTAATCATCTTTTGTCAAAAGCACAATAATGAACACACATAAAACACAGGTGCATAAATAGCTAAATATTTGTTTTAAACTAATATCCTTTATCATTTACCATTAGTTAATTTCACTTATCAAACTATAAAATCAAAACCAGCTTGCCGCTTTAAAGATTTACTTCAAGGCAATCACTAGTCAAAAGCATTTTAAAACTCAGGATCGTAAGAGATCCAGCTAAACATTCACAGTTAGAGTATAGAATTCACACTGGTGATTTGATCAATCTGTAATCTGCAAAAGTGCAGTGTCCTCAATTTTAGGATTACTTTTACGTTTACTTAAATACGCTTTAGTCAAGAGTAAGGCACTTAGTGAAATCAATACATTCATTTTAGTCAAGTACATTGTTCAAAATCTGAAAAGGAAAAGTTAGGCAAATATTCAAAGACTTTTGTAAAAACCTGGAAAGGAAGGATTAAACATTCTTAAAACTTGAATTATTACATTTGTAAATGCTACCACTGATCTGTACCAAATTAAGTCTATCAATGATTCCTATTAGCCATCCTTACCTGAGCATCTACTTATGGTACTTGGAAAGGATTCTTCTGTGTTTATCTAATGTTGAATATAGAATATCAATTTCTTTAAATTATACTTCTCTAATTTGAGGATCAAATATGCTACATAATTGTTATATGAAATATTATAAATATTAGTTTTGGGCCAAAACTGAAATTAATCCAGTACTTGAAACATCATTGTAGGTCTTTCTGTGCATGGATAATACATTAAAGAGTAGTGTTGTTAAGCCTGATTGCTGGACGATTAAGGATATTAACATTATCTGTGATAATAGTAGAAATATCTTATGATTCAATACTTTATAATCTGAATTAATTTAGTTTAGTGCGAAAGTGTAATCTGATCCGGCAAAAATATATTAATCACCACTATTCAACACATGTCTGGTCATTGGAAATATAAAGACAGTCAGTGATTGTACATATGTAACCATCCAAGATATAAAATCAATTCAAAGTTCATCTTTGTACGAGAGCTGGAAAAACGTGTCCTTCAGTCTTTCTGACTCGTTCTCCTCCTCTCTTTATGACAAAGAGTGTCTGGTGTGTAAAGGCATCCTGATACTGTAGATTAGCACTGAGGTGCTGATTGGCTCAAACTCTTCTTCATCAGAGCGCCATATTTAAACCCAACAATGGCTCTGCTTTTGTGTGGCTCATCAGTGAGCACTGTAGTTGATCCCCCCAGTGAAACGGAGGCTCATCCGCCTGCATTCCTTCTGCTATCTGCTTGAGAGCAGTGCCAGACAAAACTGCGTATTCCAAGTGGCGCATCCAGGTCTCCCCCCGTGATGGGAGAGGTTAGGAAGACATCTGCTCCTCCAAGAAACAAGGAACCTTGTATGAAGCCTCTGAAGTCCTCGCTCGTCCCGCAGGGTTGTCTGCCTGAGCCCACCGAGCAGAATGGTGAAGAAGCATCCCATCTCCTCAGATAGTTGAAGATTAGAATCCTCTCATCTCGAACGACCTCGTGCCTCCTTGCCCGTGGCTGGGGGTGCCCTCTGCAGCCGGAGAGTGTGACCCTCTCTCCTGACCCTTGGCCTTCAGAGCTGTCCTAGTTATTGGGTTAACACTTGATAGGGATGTTTTCCTGAGTGCAGACAACTCAAAGTAATGGATTAGCACATTATCATTTAATTACAAAAATAGGATAGGCCCCTCAGAATTATTTGGGAGCCTTCCTGACACATGTACATGCATAAATGTAAGGTTTGTGTTAGTCATTTAACATGCAAGAATCATATACTCATCAGTCCAAAGCAGAGAAATGTTATTGTAATTTAAAGGTGAGCTAGTCCCTGTGGATATCACCCCTTCTCAATGATTCTAAATGTTATATTAATTCACCATTTACCGTTTGATCAAAGATTAGTTTATCAGAAATATTTTCCTCTTCCATAAAACAGGTTTGAGAAATAAATGTTCCAATATAAAATCAATTACTCAATATAATTGACTCTTCCCTCCCTTTTCTTACATATGTCTCATATGAAATAATAACTTAGGAGTCTATTTAAGCATGGTGTAATCTATTACTCGAGAAGACTCAGTATCACCTGTGTGCAGCTTACAAAAAAACAATTGTGAGAAACATATATTATGCAGGAACTGTATACCTTTGTTGAAAAACAAAGCATATCTGATTTGGGAGGAAAAGCTCCATCCCCCTTAACATCTGAGTTACCACTGAAGGCATAGCATGAATGATAGTGGGTGCCTGAGGGTGTTATTACTGAGAAACGTCAAACAAATTCAAAACCTTACATTTGAAAACAGGTTTGCATTCCTTCTCTTAAAATGACGTTATCATTGGAAACAATAAAAGCTAATTGTTTTGATGTAGAATCTATCAATTGAATCGTTAGAGCAGAACAGAATGGTCGTATTGTAGCCTGAGTTCCGTGCAGCCTCTAGTTTCACCAGGTGGAAACATTGTCCATATAATGTGAATACATGTAGAACTAGACATTAAGAGGCCCCTGACATTAGGCCTATTTTTTTAAATAGTAGGGGCTTTTAACAGCTTGCCAACCTACAGGCATCCTCTGCATAGCAGTATGAATAGCCTTAAAAAAACAACCCACTCTGCGGTAACGAGAGTCATATTTCTGAACCAAATGCCCTAAGTTAAGCCGTTAGTCCCATCTGACTGACCCAAGGGTTGGTGCTGGTGTGACCGGGAGGCTTCCAGGTGTTCAAAGCAGATGTCAAGCTTTCAGTTCATGGCTTGGTGGGGGGAGTGGCCCACGTGAGACAGTATTGTTCAGTTTGAGGAGCGGCATTGTCTCTGGGAATGTCATTTCATGTAGAGCAGCCATAGCATCTCTGTGACTGCACTCAGCCGGACTGTCAGAACTGGGTGACTCTTAGTGAAATCGTCCAAGGCCATAGATAGAATGGAACCACGTACCAACAAAAGGGACACAAGGTCATCTCTGTCTCTCTTTACCATTGGCCTAATTGTAAGTTAAATGAGTGGGGAAAAGGAATGTGGACCACTAATCCATCATGTGAAATGTTGAGTTAATCTAAATAATTACTTATGGGTTGAAATCAAATTAACATTAGAACTAAAGTCAGTCAAAATTGGACTTGCACAGATCAGATTCTAAGCAATACACCATTTTCCCAGCTCTGTAATGAAAAGGATAAGAAGATTAGGTACATTACAGGAGTGTTAATACACCCAAACATGCACACGTATCTTATTCTAGTAGAGATTAGAGGACAAGGTCTAATGTTGTGAACAAAATCATCAAATCAAAGTTATTTTGTTTATTCTATGTTATGTACCTAATTTAATTTAATAATTAATCTTGAATTACTAATAACTTTAAAGAAGGCAACAATTTACAATTTGGATACAGTGATTACTCATCCAAAGTGTGTGTGTGTGTGTGTGTGTGTGTGTGTGTGTGTGTGTGTGTGTGTGTGTGTGTGTGTGTGTGTGTGTGTGTGTGTGTGTGTGTGTGTGTGTGTGTGTGTGTGTGTGTGTGTGTGTGTGTGTGTGTGTGTGTGTGTGTGTGTGTGTGTGTGTGGTTGGTTGGTTGTCTGCCCAAGGTTTAAAACATTTGGGACAGCACAGCAGTGAGAACGTTATGAGAACCAATCTGTTGTTTATACTAAACTCGAAGGAAGCTAGACTGGAACATTTTAAATAAATCAAAACACTTGCACATTAATTAAATACATTTGACATTTAGCTCGAGCTGGGTTCAATACTTTTCTTTATGGTATTTAAAATTGGACTCAAGTAGAACCCCTGGATTTGGCTTGCAACTCAAAATGATACTGAGTCTCTGTAGGACTTGGGAGTGTTATGATTCAAAGTGTGGGCCTGTGAAAGAGAGGCCCTTGGAAAACAACATCTATGTTTTAACTGTAATTACCTATTTTAAAGAGATTGCAACATTATATATTTTAAATAATTGCTCAATTAATTTAACATTTATTATGCACACAATAACAACTTCAACAAATATATTGATCCTGGCTTAACCAGCGACCTTTACTCCGTTGTTCATAAGCTCGGTTTCAGAACACTTTAACAACTATTTTCATTTTAGTATTGTCTCTGGAGACCAATTGGTTGATACGAGAAATAATTTGAAGCAGTTTAATAAAGAATGTTAAACTATTTTTAAAACTGTAATTGAACTTCAACTTATATTAATTCTCTGATTCCAGTGGCCAGTTGTAATAGACAATTAACACAGTTTCCATTTTGCAACAACAGTGCAAAAGTTTTCAACAACAATTAGTAGTCTGAGCCTAGTTCTGCTTATCTACTTTGTTTCAGAATGTGTTCAATACATTACGTTTTTATTCATTATTACCATACAATATATAGATTTAAGAATAAATGAAACAAATAATACAACATTGACCTAAAAAAACAGATTTTGCAACCCTGATCTACTCAGGAAGGTCTCTGAGGGTCTCGGGGCGCAGGACGGGCATAGGGTTTATACAAGGTCACAAAGATATCTTAACATACCAGCAATACCATTTAAGAATGGATTCTTAAAGCAATATAATCTTCTTTTCTTCCTACACCTAGCGCTCACCTTGAACAGTGTGCTTCTTGTTTACATTTTCCCCTGCACACTCAGAGGCAGGACATAAAAACACTCTTTTGCTATTTATTTTCATTTTGCAGCACATTTATACGACCATAATTTTGCTTTACATCTTTATATTTTTCTCAAGTCATTTACTTTTGGTGAGATAACTCAAGTTTAGTTCATTTTACCCTGGCTATGGACTGATTCATTATTAGTTGTTACAATACATACACAAGACGGCGGGTAGACAAACCAATATAGACCCCCCACACAAACAATCAGACAAACAAAACATGAACTCGTAATAAACACCAGCGCGACAGCAAAGCTCTTCAGCTCAATTTAGTCCGGATTTAAGAGAGATCTTAGAGGGGGTGGGGAATTATCTCCAGTGGGGCGTCTTCTCACGCCTCACCCTTGTATACAAGTGATTTATCGGTGCCTGAAAGCCGTCCAAGAGCGATAACTAGCTTATCCTCTTGCGACAACCACTAGGCTATTTGTTTCTAGTGGCGCTGTGCCCCCCCGATCGGAGCCCACAGACGTTTTTCCCTGCCCTTTCTATCCAAACAACAGCTCAGTTGACTGTAGTCCGTACGACCAGCCTATATATACTTGCTATCAAGTTCACCTCAAGGTGAAACACAGTTTGCCTATGCTTGCTTGCCACTACACACCTCTGATCAATTAGCCTATAATTGTATGTATGCACTCCTGACCGCCACCTGCTCCAGGGAACCGTGGCGCATCGGGTGATGCACGCACTTTGCTCTGGCCCGTCTTACTATGAGAAAGTGGTCCTAAACAACGAGTGCTTTTAGACCGTCCCGATTGAAGGACGGCGGTGCCGTGAGTTAAAGCCTAGACAAAAAAACTGTGATTTTCTCCCTCTCAGCTATACTGCCCCAGCTCCACAAACACGGGGGAGGTATTTTTACACACACTCCCAAGGCTGCAGCCGGAGCCGTTTTTACAGAGAGGTGATAACAGTATGGTATCTCTTGGCTGCTTATTTTCAACTGCTATGTTTGGCCGCTAAAATCCTCAGAATCCGGCGATTTGTCCAATACAAATCTTTTGCATTGCTTTCAATTCACACAGAAGCTCCACCTCACTGATGCCTTTCTTTAAGGTATCTCTAAACATGAGCTGTGTATGCCTGTATGGCACTTCCGTCCCGAGCAGCACACACAGAGGAAATCAGCTAGGACTGAGTCCCCAGACACTGATTCCCTGGGTTTATCATCCCCAAATGTTCATTAACCAAAACGAAACACAGCCGCTCAGTTTCACAGGTAATTTTAGGATACCGTCAATCACAGATTCTGGTAAAGCAATGTCCAAATGGAGATTTGAAAATCACACTTACCAGAATCTGAAGATCTATTGGCATCCTGCCGACAACGCCAATTTGTAAGGGAAACTTCTGTGTAGCAATGCTGTGGGAGTCACCGACTCAGGAAGGAGACACGGTAGGAGCAGTAGCTTTGATGTCAAACACTGATGGTTTATTTGGAGTTACGGCCGGAGGATTCACATCACAAGTCCAAGAGCCAGAGGTTCTGACTTCACGGTAGAGTTGCCACGTCAATTCTGGAGAAGCCTCTCTCTTGCCAGCCCATTTAACTGGTTCCACAGAGAGTCATCAACATGTTTTGATAAGATAGCTTTAGATAGTTTGGGCACACTAAGTTACCAGCTTCCGCCACTTATGGCCTTGGATATGTCATGCCCTGGAGTCCTCAGACAACAGAGAAGGAAGTGTCCCAGTGTACCCACAATACAGACCATCTGTGACCCAGTATTGACCGGTCACAGAATGGGAACAATAACATTATTGGCTGAAACAGCCTGTGTCCTTAAAGGAGGTAAATAGACGTCAGGGTTGGTCCTGTACGTCATATCTAGGAGTCTAGGACAATTATTTCCCTAACAATAATGACTGTTTTGCACATCCCTTTCAATATTTTCTAAGGTTTATTGACATATCATATACACAAACGGTGTAGTTATGCAATGAATGAAAAACGTATAAAATCTATAGAAAAATCTATGGACGAATTCTATAGAAATGTTCTGTAGAATACTACAGGATTTTTGCGGATATACTATAGAAATTGCCTACGTGTTTTACTATAGATTCTGGGAAATAATCTATAGAATACTATAGAAAACCCCATGGATGCTTTCTATAGAACTTCTTTGAAGAATACTATAGAATGTTTGCAGATATTCTATAGAATTCACCTATGGATTTTACTATAGATTCTGCAAAATAATCTATAGAAAAATCTATTAAGATTCTATAGAATTTCTCTGTAGAATATACTGCAGGATAGTGGCAAATATTCTATATAATTAATCTATGAATTTTACTATAGATTCCACCAAATAATCTATAGAAAGCTATAGAAAATTGCTATTTTCTATAAAATTGTTTTGCAGAACAGTACAGGATTGTGCCATAGAACAAAAAGTCTTAGTTTTTGTATGTGTTTTAGCTCATGTGAGAATCGTGTGAAAACAAGAATACATTTTACGAAAGTAAACTGAACAAGTGTGCACACTGCAGACAATGTCTAGAGCAGTTGCATGGCGGTTTGGCCAGGCAGTTGGAATCTTTGGTACGATCTTTGTTCAGATTTTGCGCTTTTACAGCGGGAAATATGACATGTTTCTTTAATAGTCATAGAACATGGAGAATATGTGAAGCAAAGTTTAGCACAAAGTAGAAACAAACATTTGCAGGGGAAGCCGAAAGGTCATGAGAAGGAGCCCATTTGATAATTTCACTACGTAATCTCACTACGTAGTAAAAACGTATCTGGCAGTCCAGAATTTCTACTAAACCACTACGTTGTAACTACGTAGTTAATACGTAAATTTGTTAGCTGGGACTATTGCTACATATCAACAAATCTTACCAATTATTTCAGCAACCTCTTCTTGTGGAATGGTGTCCTTCCTCTTGCCAGCATCAGACTCCTTACTGGCCTTGTAGCCAGTAAGTGAGTGCTTGGCCATGTAATCTGTGCAATACAGGCCATGGAGGAGGTCATTGATGAATTTCTGAACGCCTAATCTGCCACTTTGCTATTGGGAACTGCAATGAAATCCAACGGCATATATTGTATTTTATTTATTGACTGACAAGTAACTTATAATAATAATTATAATAATAAAAAAATAAAAAAATAATAATAATAATGTACCATCTAATATCCACACAGACTGAAGCAGGTATTACAATTGATGATATTGGAGTTTGTAATCGGAATTGATGCTGCTGTAGGTTACAGTAGGTGGATGATATTGGAATTTCAACGTATATTATAATGGTGATGGCGAAATGGATCTTTAGGCCACCATTTTGCACAATATCCAGGCCAATTAAGAGATCTGGAATAATGAAATGAATGATTAAACAATTCTCTACTCTTTTGAATTGATCTGCCGCTGACTGTACCAACCACTTCGCCACGGAGGCTCAATTTTGATATAATTAAAATTGAATTGGATATACAAATTGACACAGGCACTGCACCATGACACTAGTCCAGCTGATGGGTTTGGAAGTAATACATCTGAAATTCTCTTCCTACTTAGCGGAAACATCAAATTGAAAAGATAATTCCTTACCTTTTTTGCTGATGGGGAACCAGCAACCGATGCATCTCCATCATCTCCATCTCTGTAAGGCACGCAAGGTAATAACTAATTAACTTCCCATCCCAATAGTATGCAGTGTTTGTTAGAACAATTTGCTCAACCCTTTTGGTGCTAATTTTATATTTTTTGTGCATTGCTCAGCGCTGGATATATCATATATATTTCATATATGTATTTCAAATAATATGTATTTCATATATGTATATATTTAGTTCATATATATATATTTGATATATATATTCCATTCATATATGTAGGCCACGAGTGCATTAAGGTCAAACGTCGACTAGTCGCCTGCCGCGCCGAAAGGGTTAAACAGAAAAAGCTGGTTTGTTGTAAATAATTAAACACTGCATGGCCCAGAGACATGTACAACCAAAATCCAGTGTGTACTAGAATCGTCACAATTATAACAGAAGCCCAAAACACAGTAATAATTATTCATAAAAAATGTAAAACTCATTAATTTACCTCAGTGTACTTGACTCTCGATTGAAGGGCCTTGGAGGTGTCCTCATGGGCATTGTCATATCTGGCAGCTTTGGAGCTGGCGTGTGACATAGCAGCTCCAATTTGGCAACAACATCTCCAGCGACTGGAAATATTCATTGGCACATTTCTGACATGGGGTCGAAGTACATATTTTTTCTAATGTAAACTTAAAACATATTCATAAACATTTTATATAAAGGTTTTGGAACACAACAGCATTCAGTTTTCATGCATTAGCAGAAATAATGCAAATCACCCATCCTCCATGTTTTGGACTGCTACTGCGATCAGACCCGCCAGACTCTCTTCCCCCCAATGTAATAAAACAATTATCTGTAATGCTGAATAAGTGAAATTGAACACTTACTTTTGTTCATTCTCAATGACGCCAGCAATGTAGCTTTCTCCTCCTCAAGGATGTCTATTTGTTGTTGAAGTAGTTTGCATTTGCTGCATTCCTGGTCGGGATGCGAACATGCGGCTTCGGACGGTCCACTATTGTCGTGGCTGTGTGAATACTTGTCCTGCAAATAAATATTTATTAATTATTTAAAACTAGGTGATGTTTCTTTTTGCCCATGGCATGACACAATTTTGGGTAGACATACTTACATACACACCTACATACATAAGCAAATTACAAATAAAGGTACCAGAAATGTTGGTGTTTAATGGTGTATATAACCAAATATAATGGTGTCAAACGGCACAAAAGTTATACTTCTCCTATATTTGTTACCATTACACCCTGCAATACCACTACGCTGACAACAATGTAGCCATGTGCACCAGTATCAGAATTTCAAAAACCACTAGTCCTGCTGGCGAGTTGTAAATTATCTTGAAGTTCTACCCTTGTAAATAGATATTGTATATATGTTGTTTTTTTTTATTGGACCGCAGACATAAAATGATAATACATATTACATAACACAAACAATAGTGAGTTGCATGCTTACTATTGTATTGAGAGTACACTCCACTTAGTTGAGCTTATATATATATATATATATTTACCTTCAGGTGTTCCAATACCGATGATGTCATGCTACTCATTGTCTTCTTCTTCTTGGCAGCGTTTGAAGGTGGTTTGGAAAGGGATGGTTCTTCCTATAACATAGAAATAAATGTATTGCCTTATATATATGCAACTTGTCATGGCTGATGAATATAAGTTATAAATGGTGAATATAATGTAATATGGTGAAATGTTGCTATGGATTAACTGATTTCCTCAAAAGCTAGACACTATATTAACTGTATCTCACTTCCACAATTTAATTAAACAGGCCAGCATATATGCATGGTACGTTAGATGAAACCCAGCCGGCATGGCAGTAACCATCACTCCTAAAACTAGGATGCAATTATAAATTATATATAAACACGTTTATTAAACTGCCATATACTGCATATGACTGACAGTATGATGCAGACAAACACAAACCACCAAATCTAAAATGGAGAAATTTAAACAAATTAAATTACATCATGGTCTTCGATGTCCGAGAGAAGCTTCCTCTTCGGTTCTCTCTTCCCTCGGCCCAGTTCCGGTGACTGCGGCTCTGCACTGCCTAACCGCACAAACTCGTCCCTGTGCCGCAGAAGATGCTTACGTTGAGCTGAAAAGAACAATAATAATATAATATATACAGGAGTGCCTATATATGTACATACATCGATGCCGGTAGTCTGAGAATATAGACATTGCAGTCTAACTGGGACCCTCAGGGTGCTTAAAAATATCAATGTTTCTCACCGGCTAGCACACACACTTTTTGTCCAACATTTGTTTCTTCTAATTATAAATTACCACAAAATGTACTGGACAATTTACTCCATTCCCCGTATACTACACATGCAGCCTCATCTATAGCAAGCTTTATAGGATTATAGTCTACTAGATCTATAGTCCTTTCCATTCTATTGTGGCGCCTCATTTATTTAGTCTTAAGTCAATTAAGACAGTTACATGTAGGTACATTCTTGCACAATACTTCAATATTACTTGTTGACTGCTTATTTGTGTAATGCAGCAGTCGAACCACACACTAATTCGATTTTTTGGAATTAGCAAAAGTTATTTGGCAAAACAAGTGCCCCCCCTAAAAATGCCAAATAACTTTTTCCAGACACGCAAGACATGTGGGACTTTTGGTTCCATGATTCAGAGCAGAGATTGATCTCAAAAGATTCAGATCAGACTCAGATTGATCTCAAAAGTGTGAGTAATTTCCGATATTATAAAGCTCATATACTATTTCCAACATTATTTCATAAAAACGAAGCTATGAGTGAGGATACATTATTTAGACCTAGCTCTAGTAAAATATCTATAGATACAGGGCTCGAAATTAACTTTTTTCCTCAGTGTCCCACAACTGTCCCGAATTCTACTTTGTATTGTCCCGGATATAATCAGCAGTGTCCCAAATTTAAATTTGTATCGTCGCCCCCCAATTATGCAGAATACATATAATTTGATACTTTTTTGTCACTTAATCATCACACCATAGACTCTGGTCCACCATGTAAGTTTAAAATACTTATTCTTTTAAACATATGAATATTAGTCTGATCTGTTGCCTCTCCTAGAGTAGAAGGGAAGAGAGTTGTTTTAAGACATGTGTTTCTATTGTTTCTCAATATCCAGACTAATTTATCATTGTCATGTCAACATTGAAGAATTCTGATTTGTATTTTTCAATTCAATATGGTATGGCTGTATGGTCTCTGTGTTTTATGATCGGAACCCTCTATCTGGCAATAAAAGTGGTATGAATGATAATAAAAAAACAGAAGTTCCATAATACAGTTTAATAAATGTATCTGTTTTCAGTTCTAATTACAAGTTATCCTCACAAGTCAGTAGTACTATAGGAATATAAATTGATCTTCTATCTTCATTCATGAATGTCAATCATCTTGCTCTCACTCATTCAACCCCTAGGCCCAAAAACAACTGGAACATTACTCTCTCTTAACATGACACATTATTCTCATACCAGAGTTGATTGACAAACAAAAATTACCTTGCGACCCCCTTTCTAATCGTCACCCAATCTGACTGACGTTCTTGACCCAAAAAAACTAAAACACTAAAAAAAGATGAAAAGCTAAATGATTAGCTAAATGCCTTACGTTTTTGCAGCTAAAGATTCTAGCCTGGTCACTGACTGGCTGACAAAGAAAACACAAAAATGATAGGCTACACCTCTTATTCTGATCAACTGTATTTCACATCATTTTTCACAAACTTCAAAAGAACATGACACCGCATTTTAGGACATTTGTATGCATTGTAAGGCACACTTCAGTTGCTAGCTAACGCTAGCGCTAGCTAACATTGACACTTAAGACAACTAACTTACCACAGTGGAAGACGATGCATCATGACCAGGACTTGGGATGTTTTCGTTTCGGGAGTCGGCAGAATTGGGGCTTGCATCAGGGGCTGTTTATTCAACCACCTCAGCATTTCTTTCTTCTTTTTTTTTAACTGTCGTGACCGTTGCATTGGCGCGAGTCTAGCAGCAGTCAGCAGCAGAGTGGATGACGTAGAATGCATTCTATGATTTGACAGCCCAATGACTTTGCAAATAACACCCATTTTGAAGTTTACTTTTAATTTTTTTTTCACTGTCCCGAAATAGTCCCAGACAAAATAGATTTGTGTCCGAGTAGGAATTGTTATGGTCCCCGGGACATCGTTAATTGCGAGCCCTGTATAGATAGATATATATTTATTGTGTGGATTCTGCTAACTTGACCACCTTACCCCCAGTTTCCACTGGGTCCGTCTGCGCCGCGTCACGGCTGCGCCGCGGTTTTGGTCCGACCTCCTCTAGCGCCATAACCCACCGGACGCGTCCCAGAAGCGTTTCAGAAGCGTAGCGTCGTGCGTGCAGGCTCGCAGTTTTGTTATTGATTCGGGCATCCTGGACATTTGTACTTCTACAAGAAAGTAAGTAGGCTACGTAGTTAAATGTTTTATTTTTGTGTCTGTTTAAATTGTGTTTATTGAATGGCTCTGTACTGTACCTACAAGTATTAATTAACTTTAAAACATTAATATGTAGTTGTTACCTTCCACTCCACAAACTGCAGCGACTAAAAACCAGGCCTTTCTGATGTTGTCCTTGTAGTAAGCATTGGTTACATCATATAAAATAGTGTGTTTTTCCACTTCCATGATGAAAACCTCGTCGTCCATTGTGCGTATCGTAGTGGAGATGTTGTGATGAAGGAGGGGGGTCTGCTAAATTAGTATATGTGGGGGATGGGCCTGGCCCGGATGCTCACCTTTCCACTTCCTGCGAGGGGGGGCTGCCTGCCCGACCTTATGTTACGGCTGCGTCGCGGCAAAAATAGGATTCATCCTAATTTTAGAGAAGCGCTGCGCCGAGCCGCTTCTGGGACGCGTCTGAGCAGTAACGCGGCGCATGTGGTGGAATAGCACCCATTGACTAGAGTGGCCGCGATCCTTACGACCTCCGCGGCGCAGCCGTAACACGGCGCAGACGGACCCGGTGGAAACTGGGGGTTAGCCAGTGACAATTGGGTATCGCTCCCCTTCACTCCGCCTTTGGGCCACGCCACTTTAAGAACCGTTTCATTCACCGACACGGATTCCATTGTCGAAGACGAAGGCTCTTGGATCCACGACACCTTGCCGATGTCAACCGCATTCTCATTAAAAAAGTCAAAGAGAGCGAAACCCATTTTCTTTGCCATCTATATCTATTCCACAACTAGTTCTTCAATCTTTGTAAAGCTGATACAACATACAAATACAATAATCAGTGATAATGCGTTCAACTTCAAAATGAATATATCTCCAGCGATCAAAAATCCCGCTAATATACTGCATTGAACTCTGGGTACGAGGTTTCGGATTGTCCAATCACATTTAGGATAAGTCCCGATCCACTTCCGCCGGATATTGGATAAGAGCTACGCGCTCATTGGATGATCCATACCTCGCCCGCCAAATGCGCAATTCGGCATTATCATCCATACACGCTTGAGAACACGGCCACGGTAAACGTTATTTTCTTGATCCTGTTCACAATATATGCGTCGTAAAAATCAAAATCGCGTGAAAAAGTGAGTCTTTATCATGCTTAGGGATCCATAGTACTACTACTAGACCCTATATATTATGTGAACTCTATAGGCCAGACAGATTCTGCGTTGCCCGAACGAGGTCCTGGGCGATAATATGCGCTACGCTGAAACCGCAGAGCGCGCTACCATGCTCCGCGTCTGAAGAGCTGAAGACCATCGACGCAGCCACATCTGTCACCCGTCATCGCAAATGGATAGACTTTATACAGTCATCAATGTGTAAGTACATGTATCATATATGCAGGGATGGATCTACCGGGGTGGCATGGGGTGGCAGCTGCCACCCTAAAACACATCCTTGCCACCCCAGCTGCCACCCCAGTTGGCAGCTTTGTTTTGAAATAAAAGTTGTGGCTCATCGGACATTTATGAGAAAACATCTCTAATGTCCGAGTGCAAGTGAATGCAGCACAAGACGCGAGCCAGTTACCCCCCTCCCTGGCGCGAGCTGAAATGTGATTGGCGGCGATTTCATTTTGAACGGGACAGAACAAATAGAGAAGCATTCGGTGAAGTAGACGGAAGGAATGAGGTAAGACTGATCAACTACGTCTCCTGTGAAATAAGTGAAGAACAAAGCTAATGTTTTCCAGTTACAGAAAAGAGAGAAGTTAGATATGTCCATGTGAATCATAACGATAATGGTGATATTGAAACGATACAAATCCGGTTGAGTAACGTTATTATCAGTAACTCTTTACTTACTGTACAGTGTGCGTGGAACATTTGCTAGGTTTTTGTTTAAAAAAATGTCATGCATGAAATATTTTTATATTATCAATCATTTAGCAAGATGTACGACCGGATCAAGGCTAAACAATTCCGCTTTTCAATAATAACTTTGAATCTTATTTCAGGAATGTGTTTGGATTGCAAGCAAAGATTGGGCCGCAAGCTGGAGTTTGAAGCACACAGTAAGTGGGAAAACAACAAGCATTTGCTCAAACAGCATTTTAATTTGAACACCATTATTAATAATGATTACTGGTAATATAAAAGAAAACAACGTAATAAATGGACTTTGAATCTTATAGAAATGAAGAGGAAACGTGGCATTGCAAGTTTTTTCTCACCAAAGAGGATAGAAAGTGAGGCTGAGCAACAGGGAAGTGACAAGGTAAATGACCAGGGACATGAGGAGGTGGAAGGAGATGAAGAACAGCAACAGGAAAGTGTCAGTGATGAGATAGAAGGCAAAGATGAACAGGGACAGGAGGAGGAAGGAGAACACAACAGAGAAGAAGAGACGGAAGAGGGAGAGCATCACATAGACAAGGTGCAAGAGGGAGAGAGCGAGAGACAACAAGACGGCATGCAGAGCTCAGACAGTGAGGGGGAAAGGAATATTCCTAAGCCCTTGCAACCATCGAATTGGTCCACATGGTATGAAAATTGTTAATACAAAGTATAATGCATCTGAATAAGATGCAAAAATCACACAAAAGGACATTTTGCAAAACAGTTTATTTAAGAGACAGGGCTAGCCTCAGTCTAATAAATATATTATTAGTTTGCTTTCCTTAGATAGTTTTGAGTATGA
This sequence comes from Gymnodraco acuticeps, assembly GCF_902827175.1. NCBI lineage: Eukaryota > Metazoa > Chordata > Actinopteri > Perciformes > Bathydraconidae > Gymnodraco > Gymnodraco acuticeps. The sequence goes on from NW_022990313.1 coordinate 1,004,689, forward strand.
GGAAAAGGGTAGATTGTGAGTATTTTGTGTACAATGTATTTTAGACCTATTATAGCAGCTGAGGTTGAAATTCAAAAATTACCCAAAACAATACACACCCGGCCAAAATGTTGTGCTGCACGCATTAACACAGCCAGTAGGTTAAACACATATTGAATAAATGACAGCTCCAAACTGTGTTGTAATCAGTTAAGCTCTATTACAGTTTGAATATGTTTTACTCCCATTTTCTAGACATATCCAAGTCCAGGTGTGAGGAGCCAGCTCAGCCGACACAGGAGAGTTTCTCCAAGACCCTTCATGGAGGAGCCAGAAGAAGCTTCAGAACGGACTGGTACAAAACTCATTCATGGCTCACAGTCCAATGATTCAGCGTATTGTTTCCCCTGTAGACATTTCTCTGTACCTGATGCCCCCAAGACCGTTTTCACCTCAATTGACGGGTATCGTAACTGGAAAAAGGCCACAATGAAAGACAGTGGTTTCTAATAATAATAATAATAATATATTAATTTTATATAGCGCTTTTCTGGACCCAAAGACGCTTTACATTTGGGAGGGGGGGTATACAAACAAAACAAAACAAAAAAACAAAACAAAACAAAAAAAAAAAAAAACACAACAGAAAAGCAGTCAGGAGGAAGTTGATTAAGAGGGGGGGGCTTTATAGATAAAGAGTTGAAAAGGTGGGTTTTGAGGCGGGACTGGATCAGGGTGAGGGACTCAGACTCACGGAGGTCTTGGGGGAGTGAGTTCCAGAGCTTCGGGGCTGCCACAGAGAAGGCTCTGTCCCCGAAGCTCCGGAGTTTGGCCTTGGGGATTGAAAGCAAACCGGCTGAGGTGGATCTGAGGGACCGGGGTGGTTGGTAGAGGGTGAGGAGGTCAGTGAGGTAGGGGGGGGGCCAGATGGTGGAGGGCTTTATAAGTGAGGACCAGGAGTTTGTAATTGATGCGGTGTGTAACGGGGAGCCAGTGGAGTTCTTTGAGGACAGGGGTGATATGATGCCATGATTTGGTGTGGGTGAGGAGTCTGGCGGCTGCGTTCTGGACACGCTGGAGTCTACTGAGGGAGGTGGAGCTGATGCCGTAGAGGAGGGAGTTGCAATAGTCAAGGCGGGAGGAGATGAAGGCGTGAATGAGTCGCTCAGCTGCAGGGCGGGTGAGAGAGGGATGGAGTTTGGCAATATTGCGGAGGTGGAAAAATGAGATTTTGACAACATGACGGATGTGGGGCTCGAGGGAGAGGGTGGGGTCAAATATCACGCCACGGTTGCGTGCCTGGGTGGAGGGGGAAACAGGGGTGCCATCAATGGTGATTGTTAGGTTGGGGGTTTTGCTGAGGGTGGATTTTGATCCGATGAGGAGGAGTTCAGTTTTATTGCTGTTGAGTTTGAGGAAGTTGTGTTGCATCCAGGATTTTAGTGCAGTCAGACAGGATTCGATGTGGGTGAGGGGGGGGTTGTTGGGGGATTTGGTGCTGAGGTAAATCTGGGTGTCGTCGGCATAGCAGTGAAAGTCCAGGTTGTATTTGCGGAGAATCTGACCAAGGGGGAGGATGTAGATGATCCTCCCCCTGTGTTTTCTGTTCTCATGCCCGATCTGAAAGCCATGTAAATGCAATATTTGCATGGGGAGAAAACAAGAAAATGAGTGACAGAAATACCTCAATGATGGGAATAATGGATGAGCAAAATAAGAAACAGGTGATTGAAAATCAAAACTACATTAAAACACTAGCTGAGATACTGATTCTAACTGCCACAGAAAACACAGCCCAGCGGAGGGAGCCCAGGGAGAATCCTGACTCAGATTTTTTTTATTTTTTTTTAGCTATGTTAGATTTGCTGGGAAACCATGATCCTATGATTAAAAAAAGACTTGAAAAGCAAGCTAAAAATGCAACATACACCAGTAAAACTATCCAAAACAGGATACTGGAATGTTTGGCTGCAATGGTTAAGGAAGAAATAATTCAAGAGGTTAAAAAGAGCAGGCAGTTTGCAGTTATTGTAGACGAAACTAAAGATCTTCTTTTTGCGTCAATGTGTACTATCCAGTTATGGATAACATGATTGGAGAAATAGAAAGACGCTTTTCTCACACAAATTGCAACATAATGCAAGGTGTCCAGGCACTAAATCCATCAAGTGCTACTTTTTTGAGTGAGGAGGCTGTTCTTTTATTGGCTAATGCCTATGATTCTAATATTGAGGATCTTAAACACGAATTACATCAGATGAGGAGAGTACTAGAAAGAAAGAAGAAGGAAAAGGGGAGTCCTACCACTCTGATGGAGTTTGCTCCATTTTTGGACCAATACCAGGATGTTTTTTACGAGTTGTCCAGATTGTGTAAAATAGCAGTAGTTTTACCGGTGAGCAGTGCATCCTGTGAAAGAAGTTTTTCAACTCTTAGGATCATTAAGTGTTATTTGAGGTCTACAATGACAGAAAAGAGACTGTCAAGTTTGGCTGTACTCAGCATTGAATCAAAACGCAGTAAAGCTTTGGATCTCAATAAGTTTGTGAGGCGTTTTGCTGAACAACATGGAAATCGCCGCATTCAGCTGTTATAGCCAACTTGATGCTCTGCTTACGAATGACTCGATGAGCATAGAAAACTGTTAACGTGATAAACTTGTGTTAAGGGAAATGTGTACATTTGTCCTCAGTTGTTAAATATATATATTCTGTATATTATGTACTCAAGCTCACAAAGGGATGTCAAAGGGATGTCATGTTATTATTGTACCACTGTGAGGCAATAGGTGTTGTTATTCTAAATTAGCTCGGCTGAGCGAAAGGATGCACCTGCAGTGCATAGTAAAATAAACCATGCCTAAGGACTTAACAGTTCATCATCTCTGTCTCAACTATTTCTCTCCGAGTGCAACGTATTAGGAAGCTGCCATCCTTAACCTCTTTGTGATTGTTAACATTGATTGATATGACTGCGATTAAATCAGCATATACTTCTGCCACCCCTCAAAATCTCCTGCCACCCTCTTGCCACCACATGAATATTTTTCTAGATCCGCCCCTGCATATATGTCCCTTTGTCTGTAGATCTCTACATCTAGATCGATCTAGTGCCTATATTTTATTTGGTGATTGGGTGGAGGGGAGGAGAGGGGGGGTGGTGCACTTGTCACTCAGTGCTTGTATTATCGATAGCTCGATAGCCTCCAGTTTTTGACACCCCATGCATGAACATTACCACAATTCAATATAATTATGTTTATAAATTCGTAACATATATGTTTCTTGCATCATCTTGAATAGTGTGGTGTGCATTTGCTGTCAACATGTTTGCATTCGGTTAAAAAAAAGACATGTTTGGGGATCTCCATTTCAAGCTTGAAAGCAGGACCTACTTCACCACATAGAAACCTGCAGGTGGTCAGATAAAGATGAATAAAACACGATTACCGCCCGCTTTAATGATATTGCGATCGCGCCGATACTCAATCTTTATTCAGGTAGAACAAGTTTGCTACCACGTAACCAGCTCAAAAAGTTAATATCTAGATCCCTCCCCCCCCCCAATATCCCAATGGGCCCTATCAGGGTGACACCACTCCCCCTACCCGCCAAGGTGTGGGAAAGGGACAGGAGAGCCTTCGAAGTTAGAATGCATTATGGATCATCCAAAAAAGCCCTGGCCTGACCCCAGGCTCCTTTTTGCTTGCAGCTATCCCCCTTTGATCTCATCTGTAAAATGATTGTCCCCCCTCCCTTCCAAATTCCTGTATCCTCCCCTGTAGTTACACAATAATGCTTTAGTCATAAGAAATATGACAATGATAATAAATATAATCGGGTGAAATTGGCAAAAATTTGATTTATCAATTGAACCAAAATATTTCATTTATACATTTTACAACTCAAGCCATTTTTGACAGACAGAATTAATTTATAAATACTTGATAGCATAATACATGTCAACAGGGTGGTCATAGTAGATAACTTATTATGCAGATTAAGAGTCGGTTGCCAAAAATACTACAATGTCATGATTTGAATGTATTTTATTGTTTCTTTGCACCTTAGATGTAGACCATGGATGTGCCGAAGAACCCGACAAAGAATCGCTATAAACAGTATCTAACAGATGACTCGTTACAAATACCAGAGTCCACAGCACGATACAGAAAATCACCATGGCAAAAGAAAGGTGGGTAATAATATAATTCCTTCACAGACAGCCAGAAGACGGGACATTATTTGTAATCTATACCAGGCTCCAGTGAGACTTTGGGCAGGACCAGCATGCATACTGCATAACTGGGAGTTGGGTGGCTGGATAAAAATTACAATGGTTGATAAAAAAAACTGGATTTATAATTTAAAACTAAATGGATTATTTTAATTAATAACGATTTTAATTGATGTAAATCATTTATTTTAAATTAAAGTTGTGTTACATAACAACTAAATGAGTTATTGTTATAAGTACCAAATTATGTTCTTATCAACAACTATACAATTCAGACTTATCAAATTATTTGAATCAAACCACCCTGTTGCAGTGTTGCTCATGTCTGGTGTCGTGGGAGGAAGGGGGGTGCAAAAGGCAAGAATCACTAGTTCAAAACCTTCCTCAGATAAGGAAATGTACAAAAATCATTTGCCATTGTTCCTTTTAACAACCATCATTTAATGCAAATTTGTATATTTTAGTTTGCCGCCGTGAGCAACCGATAGGCCTAGATGTTGACCCTGAATCTGATGACGAATTGTCACAATCTGACAGTGCAACACATCGTGGTGCCCATGGACAGAGGCTGCATTCAGGACCCGTGGCTCATGCCAGCTCATCAGAGGGCAACTGTCATTCCGGAACATGCCGCGTGTGAGGCAGTCCCAGGATCACCCGACAAAGGTAGCAGCTCTGCAGAAGGTGCTGGGCAATGTGATATCTCGAGTTAATCAGTGAGCCCTTGTGACATATCAGGTGGATCATCTGACAGCTGTGATGCTGCATGTGCATACAGCGATATACCATTGAATACAGAGAAGAGGCCAATGTTGACTCATATTTGGATGCAGTGGATCAGCAGCCAGATGTTGCTGAGAATGAACAAGGGATTGGTCCTGTTGGAGACAATAGAGTGAGTAATTTTTTCTACATGTGTGACGGGGCTCTATTTGTCCGTTCACAACACTGGCCTAGTCGGTTGGGTTAAGCTCCAAAACTTTAATAACAGCAACAAAACAAAAAATAACGAACCAGCACAACTTAAACAAAATAAATAAATTTCCAAATCAAACCGTCCATCACTCATCAGAGTAAACATGCTCTGGTGTTGCCTTCTTTGCAACCATCTCCTGAACATGTCCCAGCTGTTGCCTTCATTGCAACATTCTTCCGAGTCCTCCTCCAGGGCCAAAAACCGTCCATTTTGAACCCATAGCCCCTCCCACAGGCTTACCGTCAACAGGTGACGCAATTACCTCAAACCACATTGTCAACATAAAAAATCCAACCCAAACATAAAACAGGTTAACCACCTCTTAACATAATCATTTAACAAATTAACAAACACACAATAAATAATAAATTGCATGGTTCATTTCAGGAATTTAAAACACGGAAGTGATGCGCCTTCCCCTTTTCTCCGAAATGTTTGGTGTGTGTGTCGGCTGTCAGTGGCGGAGTCAGTCACTCTGTGACCCGCTCCGTCACATTATCCTCCCCCTCCCCAAGGTTGGCGATGTGCGACAACCTGGAAAGGTAATCCGCCACCTCCACGCTTTGGCAATGCGTCCAAAACCGCAACAAACAGTTCTCCATGTCCTCACCGCACTGGTACTGTGAAATCTCCGCACCGCACAGTGCCTCCACCCAGGCGCCGGCCAATCAGGCTGGCCACCGGAGTACGATTGAGGAAACGGACCACCAACCGGAACCGAAGTCTGTAGGTCCCGTAGCTCAGCCAACAGGAACTCCTCTCGCCCTGGTTCACTGGCCGACCACGAGGCCACAGGAGCCGCTGGGCCCACCCAGGACGCGTCCTCATCATCGTCATCCGTCTCCCATGCCTGCTCCGACCCGGCAGCCACGCTCTCCTCCTGCTGCTGACGCCGGGATCGTAGTCCCGTGCGCCGTTCCGCAACGCCGCCCAATTTCCTCCGACTAGCCATCCCACTTCTGACACCATATGTGACGGGGCTCTATTTGTCCGTTCAGAACACTGGCCTAGTCGGTTGGGTTAAGCTCCAAAACTTTAATAACAGCTGTAATGGCAATTTCCTTTTCCTATGTCCTATATATTTTTGCCGTTACTTTCACAGAAGGGTTGAAAAGTGATCCAGACGCAGACACAAACAGATGATTTTCCGGTCCTTAGTTGTGGTTTATGATGATGTTTATTCGTCTTTACATACCAGGGTTAATTTAGCGTTCTAGTGATTCTATGAGCATCTGCCGGGCTGGTGGAATCGGTATGCTCTTCTCCTACTGTGTCCACCCCTCTCCTGTCACCTATGACCTCCTTATATACACCCGGTGCAGCTAAAACCCCGCCACCCAGTGTTCATAAATAATATTGCACTATACATATAACTCAAATAAACTGACACACCAACATCACCCACAAAATGGCTCCTACACACCGGCCCCTAATTGGCTTTAGTATGAAAACAAAAACAATTACTAATAAATAATAAAGGAGCTATACAAATGGTGTGTATGTGTTAGCATGTAATTCTTAAATAATTTTTAGTTTATTTTCTTCTCCCTTATTTTAAGGGTCATCAGTAGGGATGGGTATCGTTTGAAATTTATCGATTCCGATTTCGATTCCGGTTCTGCTTATCGATTCCGGTTCTTATCGATTCCCCGTTTCGATTCCAAAATTGTAAAATAAAGAGGTCAAACGTTTAGATAACAAAAATATATTTATTCTTAAAAGCTTTAACTGAAATTGTTACTAAAAAATATACATGCAATACAAATGTATTGCACAATAGCTGTGCTTTATTTTAACTGAGCTATGCCTGTGGCAAGCTATTAACAGGCATTACACTTTGCCTTTTCTTTTTCTTTTTTAGTGTAGTGGAGCCTCACTTCAGAGTGTTTACCGCGACCTATCTTTGGTGTTATGAAGTGACTGAGCTCGTGAAATGTCTACGGGAGGGCGGGGGAGCATCGCTGCGGGGCAACTGTGGACCTCTGTCGCCTGTCAGCGCAATTTATATGATGCCGTTTAAAAAAATGAAGGGCGGTGCCGGCCGTCAGCGTACCGAGCCGGCCGTCAACGGCCCGCTGACGACCGGCCGTTCTGTGATTCTCCAGGTCCGCCCTGTATTCCACCGGGTCACCGCAGCACCGCGGTGCAGACGGACCCGCTGGAATACAGGGTCTACCGCGTTTAGGAACCGTTAAGCAGAACCGAAATTGTGTATTTTGTATGGGTATCCGGTACCCGGCATTTTCTTATCGGTTCTCATCTGGAACCGAGTTTCGGTTCCCAACCCTAGTCATCAGTCTTTGCTGTTCTTAGGTTGAAGCAGTAGTGTTGCCATCCCGTCCAGCGCCGAGAGAACCTGTGGGTTATATTTTCATCCAATTCCAAGCCTCTCCTTATAGGGCTCCTGCATTGATGAGTCAGTCACTTCTTCAGGTCTGTCACTTGGGTTCAGCCGGTGCCCTGCTACCATAGCAGCAAAATCGCAGATGAGCTGCTCGGTAACGTGTTTGTTGTTAGGCAAGCTGGGATTTTCTTGTCTGAATGGCAAGTCTAGGCAGTAGTGTCCATCTGACATTTTCACTTTCTCGGCCACAGGCTTGGCTTCTTCCTCAGGCACTGCGTCAGATTGGTGTAACTCGACATCTGCTGTGAAGTCAGGCATGCTGTGACAGGAGTCTGAAGTCGGCTGGCTTTCAAAAGGCTCGTCTTCTGCCTCTTCATAGTAATCGCCTGAATCCCGACCCTCATCTTCTTCTTCTTGGGGGGCCTCAGTTTTGCCTTCAACATCCCTATCACTGTCTCCTTTGGCATCTGCTACAACATCGCCATCCTCTTTGGCGTCTGCTACAACATCTCCATCCTCTTTGGCGTCCGCTACAACATCGCCATCCTCTTTGGCGTCTGACATGTTTGCAGAGTGATTCATAATGTTCAGGAATTGTTTGTCTTCTCTGGACATTTCCTCTGTTTCCTTGCTTGTATTTTCCTTGAAATCATGCTTGTATTGTTTGACCAATAGCTCCTCTAGGTGTACCATGGCTATCCGATTAACAGCAGCAGCAGGGTGGCCATTAGCATCTCTGCTGTCGTTGCTTCCTTTTAGGGGACCATAGAAGACCCACCCCAGTAGGGTCTTTGCAGCGTACGGTCCTTCTCCTTGGCTATTGATCAGCTCCCAAGGTTCCAATACCTTAGGAGAATTTGTCCCAATGAGTAGGTCAATGCCAGAAGCAATTTCATTAATTTTTATGTCTTTTAAGTAAGGCCATTTTTCCAGATCTTCTTGTAGAGGAATATTGTGCTTGGAAACAGGCATGGTTTTATGTGTAAACACATCGGATAGTTGAAGGAAATTGTTTTCGTCCAGACTCGATATTTCCAAACCTGAGATATGATGACTAGACACAATCTTTCTCTGATTCATTGTCTTTAGGAGCATGTTAGTCCTTTGTCCTGTAAGGTTTAGCCTCCTCATTAAACTTTCTGAGCAAAAGGTGGATGAACTTCCATGGTCCAGAAATGCATAAGTTTGTAACACTTTGTCCCCTTTGTGGCTCTTTACTTGTACTGGTACAATGGAGAAGATGGAGTTTTCATCACCGGCCCCAATGTGACCACATGTATGAGGTGAGATGACACTATTACTTTCCATTGGCTTCCCATTCTGGTTTGTGTGTTCTGCTTCCTCTCTTTTGCCTTTTTGTTCAATGTGGAGTATTTCAGGATGACTTTGATTGCACACATAACATGTCAAACGACTGTGGCAGTGTTTGCTCATGTGTCCTATTTTTAGGCATCCAAAACACACCCCTTTTCCTTTCAAGAAGTCCATTCTTTCTCTGTGTGTTTTCTTCAGGATGTGTGGACACTGCTCCAATGAGTGACCACTTCTTCTGCAGAACAAACACAAATGTAGGGAGTTGTGGCTTGATGGAGGTATTTTCATTCCATTCGTTGTTACATGTTCTAGCACTGGTGGTCTTGGGCAGGTAATAATTGTTGCAAAACTACTTGCTCTTAGGCTTGGGTTTCCCTTTGAAAAGGTAGAGATAACAGTTTTGATAGCTGTAGTTGGTTTATCATCCTGGATGCTTCCAAACAGAGGATCTGACAGTATCTTCACTTGCCTCTCTATGAAGCTAACAAGGTCAGGAAATGTAGCTCGATGCCCACGCTCTTCCTGTAGCTGACATGCTCTATTCCTCCACTTGTCTCTGAATTTGTAGGGTAGTTTCTGAAGTATGTGTTTCATGTTTGAAACAACATTCATTTCATCCATATAGGTGAGATGTTCCATTGCATTGCAACAACCTCTTAGGAACAAAGAGAAGGCTTGCAGTGCTTTCACATCTTCGGCTTTGATCATTGTCCAGGTAAATGCTTTGTTCATGTATGCAGTGGCGATCTTATGTTCATTACCAAAGTGCTCTTTAAGCAGCTGTTTTGCCCTTTGATAACCTTGAGCTGGAGGCAGATGTTGGCAGCTGCGCACTAGGTCCTGTGGTTGTCCTCTAGTGTATTGCTCTAGGTAATGCAGGCAGTCACTTTCATCATTAGTTTTCCGCTCTACTCCTCTTTCAAATGCACGGATGAAAGCTTCAAACTGCAATGGGTCACCGTCATAAACAGGAATGTCTCTTGGAGGTAAAGTAGAAGTGAGATGTTGTTGAGCCAGCATAGCAGTGTTGTCATTTTGCCTCTGGATTAGGTTATAGATGTCACCTTGATTACCATTGTTGATTACAGGTGGTGTGATGTCAACATGTCCCTGCACATGTGTCTGTATACTTTGTCTGGGAATAGAGGTTTGGGCTTGATGAGGCAAGAATTCAGTGGCCTGTACGTTAAATCTTGCTGTAGGGTTTCTGTAGTAAGAGCTCATCCCATCTGATGCTCTAAAGGTGTGTCTTGATCCCATGCTGAGCACGTTTAGCCTGGCATTGGCTTCTGCCAGCTTAGTTTGTATATCCAGTTGTTCCTTTTTCCGTTTCACCTGTTCTTCCTGTTGTTTCTGTTGTTCCAACTGTTGTTCCTGTTGTTGTTTCTGTTGTTCCAACTGTTGTTCCAACTGTTGTTTCTGTTGTTCCAACTGTTGTTCCTGTTGTTGTTTCTGTTGTTTCTGGTGTTGTTTCTGTTGTTTTAATTGTTCCCCTTCTACATCAAGCTCATGTTGTTTGTTCAGTGCTGCCGCCCTTTCGATTAAAGCCGCCCTTTCTGCCTGGGCTTTAATTCGAGCAGAAGAGGTAGATGATGCGTGTGATGAACCAGGTTTGTATTTTGACTGAGGGTGTGATGCCTTTGAAATGCTGTCATCAGGTCCGATGTCATCTGAGCTGACACTTTGTTCTATGGCACTTCCCACAATAGAGTGTCTAATTGCCTGTCCACTCTCAGATAACCACACATTTGCATCTTGTATAAATCCATCAAATATATGCATCTTTTCTTGCAGCCACTGCCTTTGCTTTCCCATTTCTTCTTCAGGCAGTTGAAGGTCAGTTAATGATTTGTGATTTTTTTTTAGTTCATCACACAACTTCTTAAATTCAACCAGTTTCAACTGTATTTCCTTTGCATTGTCTTCTGAGCTCATAAGCTCTTTCAGTACTTCCATTAACTTCTTTACTTGTTTGTAACTGAAGTTTCTTGCTTTTTGGCAGTTTGCAATAAACAATTCCAATCCTTTGGCAGTGTGAGTGATAATCCTTTTTTCTCTCACAGATTGCAGTCCAACAGCGCCATCTTGTGACGTGACGTCAGATGTCACAGACATGATTAATGTTCACTGTCCCTTTAAGTTTCGTTCTCAGGAATTGTCCGTTAGCTGACAGCGCGCTGTTTCAAACAGCTGACAATGTTGCAGCACCACATCCATTTACTAAGCCATTGTCCAATACAGCTTAATATCTCTTTTACAATCTACTTATCATGCTGCACGGTGCACATACCCGGCCGCTTTCCCAGTCCTCTCTCAGCCTCTTCGGTCCTCGCAGGTGGGAACAATCTCCAGCTGATTGTGGCGTGTGCAGCTGATCCGTGATGAGAAGTCGATGGTGCAATAATCCAATTATTTGTTTTCCCCGAAAACGATCCTTAATCCAATTTGAAGTGAATCCAATTGTCCAGTTTCACTCAAAAGTACGATTCCACTTAATGTAATGGCAATTTCCTTTTCCTATGTCCTATATATTTTTGCCGTTACTTTCACAGAAGGGTTGAAAAGTGATCCAGACGCAGACACAAACAGATGATTTTCCGGTCCTTAGTTGTGGTTTATGATGATGTTTATTCGTCTTTACATACCAGGGTTAATTTAGCGTTCTAGTGATTCTATGAGCATCTGCCGGGCTGGTAGAATCGGTATGCTCTTCTCCTTCTGTGTCCACTCCTCTCCTGTCACCTATGACCTCCTTATATACACCCGGTGCAGCTAAACCCCGCCACCCAGTGTTCATAAATAATATTGCACTATACATATAACTCAAATAAACTGACACACCAACATCACCCACAAAATGGCTCCTACAACAGCAACAAAACAAAAAATAACGAACCAGCACAACTTAAACAAAATAAATAAATGTCCAAATCAAACCGTCCATCACTCATCAGAGTAAACATGCTCTGGTGTTGCCTTCTCTGCAACCATCTCCTGAACATGTCCCAGCTGTTGCCTTCATTGCAACATTCTTCCGAGTCCTCCTCCAGGGCCAAAAACCGTCCATTTTGAACCCATAGCCCCTCCCACAGGCTTACCGTCAACAGGTGACGCAATTACCTCAAACCACATTGTCAACATAAAAAATCCAACCCAAACATAAAACAGGTTAACCACCTCTTAACATAATCATTTAACAAATTAACAAACACACAATAAATAATAAATTGCATGGTTCATTTCAGGAATTTAAAACACGGAAGTGATGCGCCTTCCCCTTTTCTCCGAAATGTTTGGTGTGTGTGTCGGCTGTCAGTGGCGGAGTCAGTCACTCTGTGACCCGCTCCGTCACAACATGTATTAAGCATATATTTTAACAGGCCGTATAGTCAAGTAGGCAGTAATAATACACAACAAAAAAGACAAGATAACAAAGACAGTGGTAAAAAACCCACTTGAAACCAGGGTTGGCTCCAATGCCTCCAAGTGCTTGAACGTGTACAGTGCCTGTTAGTACTTGTTGATACTTGGTACCTGATGGTTACAAACATTATTTACATGTTATTGGACTTTTACTTGATGAAAGTACATGACAGAAAGGTATTTCTGACAGGAAGGGCAGAAAATAACAGAAACCTGTTTATGGCATATTGTGATATTTATGTGTCAGACCTGGAGGAAAATATTTTAATGGAACATTTACTGCCATTCCTATAATCCTATCATGATAGCTGATAATTCCTGTGCTAAACTTGCTATCTGTTTGATTCAAAGAAGTCCAACAATCCACTCCATATATAATTGGGTGTTATGTACAATGTACACTACAATAATACAGTAAACATTTTAGGAGCCAAATGGGCTCCTAACTTTCTGAAATCTAGGAGCCTAGGTGGCAAATCTAGAAGCCCAGATTGTGTTGGCATTTATAAATGATTAAATATGTTTTTTTTTTAAAAACAATAACATACATTTGCGTTATTTATTTAGGCCTATTCATCACAAAGTTTGTGGCCACCTTTCATATTGGTGGAGCCACATGTCCACCCTCTCATCTTCTCAATCACTATCCATCCCACTGTCCTCACTCGAAGACTGTTAAAAAATTATGGCAGTATAATTTATGTACCAAGTATCTTTGACACAGAAGCACATGTACATGTATTCAGCACGTATATGCGCTTCACTTTAACGTATATTGCTAGAATTATAATGTTTTTTTTTCTTTCTTTTATAGGATGCTCCTCGTGACTTTGATGGTTTGGAGATGGACAGGCCTATTTATGACGAGGCAGAAACCACAAAAGGAACCCTTGTCCTGCTTGCCATTGGGTATGTCCTTCGACATGGACTTAGTGGATATGGACTGTCAGATCTGCTGAATTTGTTAGATGTAGCTATGCCTGGCTGTGTGCCTGCCACAAAGTACTTTTTGGACAAATCATTTTTCAGAATGTCTGATTTTGCAGAGCAACATTTCTACTGTCCTGATTGTCAAGCCTATCTAGAAATAAATATAGCGGGACAATGTGCTGAATGCGAACAGGAATTTACCAAAGAAGCTTTGCTTGCCAAGGGGAGTTTTTTCCTAGTGATGCCCCTCTCCAAACAGTTAACTGACATCATGCAGAGAGAAGAGATACAAGATGCTCTTGCAGGAGACCAGAGGCAATGTATGAGTGATGGTAAAGAGGGAAGTTGTTATAGAGTTAGGAGACTGGGTAAGAAACAAAGACAATTTGACATTGACATGGAGCTGTGATGGTGCACCTGTATTCAGGTCATCAAATAAGAGCATTTGGCCCATACAGTGTGTGATTAATGAATTGCCGTTTGAGTTGAGGAAAAATAATGTTGTGCTTCACACCTTATGGTTTGGAAAATCCAAACCACGGATGGACACCTATCTTAAGCCATTTGTTGATTAAATGAATCACCTGCATGAAAATGGTTTTGTCTGGGAGGACAAAGGTGGCTTACGACACGTCGGTAAGTGTGCCGCAGTAGTATCTGTCTGTGATGCCGTGACCAGGGCCATGTTGGAATCGTTCAAGCAATTCAATGGCTTTTTTGGCTGTGGCTTCTGTGAGCATGAGGGAACACGAGTGGAAAAGGGAAGAGGATCAGTCCATGTCTATCCACAGACAGAAGATATTCCAAAATTGCGCACACATGATAGCACAGATGAATATGCCAACATTGTTGGAACAACAAACAGGGACTCTGAGAGAGGAGTAAAAGGTGCAAGCCCTTTACTGTTGCTTCCCAAGTTTCACATCATCAAAGGCTTTGTGCCAGAATATATGCATTCTGTTTGCCTTGGGGTGGTCAGACAGATTACCGAGCTGTGGTTGGATGGGGCCAATAACGACCAGCCATTTCATTTTAAGCGACAGCAGCTCGAGCATATCAACAGCACTCTCACAAAGTTGAAGCCGCCATCAGATATTACAAGGACTCCGCGTTCATTGAATGAACGCCAATTCTGGAAGGCGTCAGAATGGAGATCGTTTCTCCTCTGTTACTCGCCAGTTGTCCTGAAAGACGTCTTGCCAAGGGCCTACTTTGTTCACTGGCTATTGCTTGTGCATGCCATAAATGTGCTCATGGCTCCTCTTGTGTCTCCAGAGGATATCAATATGGCGGAACTGTATCTGGTGAAGTTTGTCACCATGATACAAGAACAGTATGGAGTACAATGTCGTACAACATACACACACTGACACATCTGGCCAATAGTGTGAGACCTAAAAAAAAAACATGTCTCAACCATGGTCCGCATGGTCTCAGAGACCCAGGTCGTCGCACGCATCTCTGCTTGTCTAGCTGACATCTCTCAGTGGATGTCTGCTCACCACCTCAAGCTCAACCTTGACAAGACTGAGCTGCTCTTCCTCCCGGGAAAAGATTGTCCCACTCTTGACCTAACAATCAACATCGGCACCTCAGTTGTTTCCCCGACTCAGACTGCAAGGAATCTGGGTGTGACCCTAGATAACAACCTGTCCTTCACTGCAAACATCGCTGCTACAACCCGTTGCTGCAGATACACTCTTTACAACATCAGGAAGATACGTCCCCAGCTGACCCAGAAAGCGACACAGGTTCTGGTCCAGGCTCTCGTCATCTCACGCCTAGACTACTGCAACTCCCTCCTGGCTGGTCTACCTGCATGTGCCATCCGACCTCTGCAGCTCACCCAGAATGCAGCGGCTCGTCTGGTCTTCAACCTTCCTAAATCTTCCCACACCACGCCGCTCTTCCGCTCCCTTCACTGGCTTCCAGTAACTGCTAGAATCCACTTCAAGACACTGGTACTTGCGTACCATGCTGTGAAAGGTTCTGGCCCTTCCTACATCCAGGACATGGTTAAACCATACACCCCAGCACGTGCACTCCGCTCTGCATCCGCCAAACGGCTCCCTGCACCCGCACTGCGAGGGGGACTCAAGTTCCCATCAGCAAAAACACGTCGGTTTGCTATCCTGTCTCCAAAATGGTATGAATGAGCTCCCGATTGACATCAGGACAGCAGAAAGCTTCCACATCTTGTGGACGGGTGGCACAGTGGTCTGTGCATCCGATCATCAGATCAAGGGGGAGTGCTGGGGAACTCCAGTTCGAAACCCGGTCCTGCCGCCACTGCGTCAGGCCGTTGTGTCCTTGGGCAAGACACTTCACCCGGATTTGCTCCTGTGGGTATTGTCCACAGTACATGTATAATACCAATGTGTACTTGTAAAAGCGCCTCGATGACATCGAGGCGTGAAGATGGACGGTGTGGCGCAGTGCGCTGTGCAATGATCATCAGATCAAGGGGTGAAACCCGCCGCCGGTGTGTCCTTGGGCAAGACACTTCACCTGAACTTGCTCCTGTGGGTATTGTCCACAGTATCTGACCATTGCATGTATTATATATGTGTAATGTGTGTATATGTAAAGCGCTTTGAGTCATTGATAAAGCGCTATAATAAAATGTAAGGAATTATTATTATTATCTTCCGGCGCAGACTGAAAACTCATCTCTTTCGACTCCAATTCGAGCAATAAAATAAAAATAACTTATGGGGCTTTCACACCAACGTGGATCCAGGGCCGGTTCGGAGCTAGAGCCTGAAAGCACTGTTTTTTCCTGTTCACACCGCAGCAGAGCCGCCTCTAAGCTCCGGAATCCGGTTTGTTTCAAGCACCAAAAAATTGTCGGCCTAGAATAAAAAACCGCATACATCATGCTTACGTCGGAGGGGGGCGATATTAACCTGAGCTAACAGCTAAAGGCGAGTACGGCAAATACAAGTTGTAACAAGCAGTAGTGCTGAGCAAAGTGACTAGAACGCAACCACACACTTATAAAGTCAGGCAACACTAACCAGGCTTCATAACTCTTTATTATCAGGGTGTACCAAGAAGTCAGTCAAGTCGCTTCTGCTGATTCAAAATGCTGCAGCACGTGTACTAACCAGAGTTAGGAAAAGGGACCACATTACTCCTGTTCTGGCTGCCTTACACTGGCTCCCTATAGAACACAGGATAGAATTTAAAATTCTTCTTCTCGCCTACAAAGCCCTTAATGGGCAGGCGCCATCTTACCTTAAAGAACTCATTATACCCTACTGTCCTACTAGGGCATTGCGTTCCAAGAATGCAGGGTTGTTGGTTGTTCCTAGAGTCTCTAAAAGTACAATGGGAGCCAGAGCCTTTTCTTATCAAGCTCCACTTTTGTGGAATCAGCTTCCAGTTTGTGTTCGGGCGGCAGACAGCCTATCCGTTTTTAAGAGTACGCTTAAGACCTTCCTTTTTGATAAAGCTTATAGTGATAAAATAAAATAATCTAATAAGAGTGCATTGACGTAGATACGTTGTGCCTCTTCACCTATACATTTTAGTTCTTACTCTTTCACTTAAATCCTAAAAACTTAGATCTTATATTTAAAACTTTATCCAAACCTTTCCCCTCTATGACCTCTCGAGGTTTATTAGAGGGTAACAGGTTGCAGAGAACGCCTAGCCCGGCCGGGGAGTGTGGAACGTAGTCACTGACCCACTCCTACCTCTGACAAATTCAGGTTCCAATGGGGACCTTTTTCCCTGTGTGTGCCTCTCCACCTCTGTTTCCTACTTGCTATACTTTTCCCTCAACCTATCCTAAGGGAGTGCATGTATGTAGACACGTTAGTTTAGCTGCTATAGGCTTGGACTGTTGGGGGGGGGCACCTTACTCCGTCTTTCTGGCTGTTTGTACCTGTGTACTCATGTTCCGATTAACCCAGTTTCCCCCAAATCTCTTTTTTGTGTCCATATATACGCCGGGATCCTGAGTCGAGGCTAATCATGTTGCTGTGGTCGTGTGTCCTGGATCCTCTATCCTGAGCACTGGATCTGAGTCCTGGACTTCGAGTCGTGGCTGAACCTGTCTCTGCGGTCCTGCCAGACTCTCACCATACTACTTCACTGATGGCTCCCACAAGATTGCTGACATCCTCATGGATTCATCTTCTTATTATAGACACATGCATTTCCAAACATTTGGACTACCTATGTTGTAAATGTATTATCTTTTCGATTTACATACGGCATCTATTGCACGTCTGTCCGTCCTGGGAGAGGGATCCCTCTTCTGTTGCTCTCCCTGAGGTTTCTCCCATGTTTCCCTTTAAACTGTGGGTTTTCTCCGGAAGTTTTTCCTTGTACGATGTGAGGGTCTAAGGACAGAGGGTGTCGTATTGTCATACTGATATTCTGTACACACTGTGAAGACCACTGAGACAAATGTAACATTTGTGATATTGGGCTATATAAATAAACATTGATTGATTGATTTGTGTGATTCTGTTTATTTGTACCTTACTTTGACCATCCGTTCGCTGTTATTGATCATTGTGGAGAGCAGGCAGACGTTTTGTTTTGTATTATAGCAGCTATCAGAGGGAATCAATACATGGGCTGCACAGGTTGTCATGTCCGACTATCACAAGTAGAATCATAATGAAAAATACGCCGGTAAAATGTGCCTGTACAAAACCGCGTTGGTGTGAAAGGAACATGACTCATGAGATACTAACAAAGCACTTATATACTAACAACAGGCTTTTCTAAAGCCTGTTGTTAGTATCACTTGAAATTGTTTGGTTCTATGAATCCTAATGTACTTATATGATTCTGTTTTCTTCAAGTTTGTATCTTCTTGGTCGAATGCACTTATTGTAAGTCGCTTTGGATACAAGCGTAAGCTAAATGAAATGTAATGAGATGTTGACTTTACTAACATTTGCATTGCAGTCATTAACTCAAATTTAGAAACAAAAATGAATAACGCGGTTTCATGTTAAGAATGGGTGTTTCTCCGGCACAGGTGTACACAGGTTAATTGAGGGAGCTGTGAGCTAATCACTAATACATGCTAACTTGTTTCTCTAAAAACGTATGATATGGGCGTTCAGGAGGTTTTTACCTGGAGCCAATAAGTCGGCGTAAGTCCCTTCCTCTCAAAAACAAAGAGACGCAGACATTTAAACAGGATATACAAATAAACAAGGTCGTTTTACGTTTAAAATGTGTCCTTCTCCGACTGTTTGGCGAACACTGAATTGAGGGCGCTGCGAGCTAAATGCTAACAATTGCCTAACTTGTTTCTCTAATAATTTAAGGTTCAAATGTCTGATGACTAAAATCCTCAGGTTGAAATATAGATGTAAAAAAAATCTAGATCTAAAAAGTGTCATAGAATGAGGCTTAAAACTAAATAAAAATGTAATATATGACGTATTTCTCAGGGTTTTTACAATTGTTGGAAAACATTTCGGATACATTTACATTCAGAAATGAACAAAATATATAAAATGGGTCTTGTATACACCACATAACCATTATCTCATTGATTCATACATGCATGCACATACACTGTAACTTAGCCTCTGACTTTGTTATTATTGCTTTAACCTTCACATTTAGCAGAGGTTAAATCCTTGGCACGGGGACACTATAAATACATTTGTGATTCACCACATGGTGCACAAGCAAACAGAAGGTCGCCGCTTTGATGACAGCCCATTATGGCAATACAATACACCAATAACTCGCAGATGAATGTGACCCCAACCCGTCCCAGTATCCACCAGAGCCGCTGTAAACTCCAGCTGAATGCAGAGGTGGAAACCAGAGTTAAACTGTTCTGCTGGGACTGACATGCCCAGACGTCAGGACACTTAATGTGACAATATAGCATCAATCTACGAGACAAAAGATGAATCTGCGTACAACCATGCAGTAACACACATCCCAGTTGTCCTTTTGTCACTGAAAGGTCCGATTGATCTTTTCAGTGGAGACTGGCGTCGCCTTTGTGTGACCGCTGACTGAACTCGGACCGCTGGGTAAAATACAGACCTAGTCCACAACCCAACGTCCTAAGAAAGATGGCGGAATGACAGCCGAGCGTCCAGAGTGCAGGTCCCAGGGGCTAATGATCAGATCTGCTGCCAGGATATTAATATTTTATAAACAGGGATGCAAACTCATCAGGTATGAAAAAGGTGACAAGGATCCGATCCCCCGACCTCACAGAATATCGGCTTTAAAATTAGGAATACCAGAGGATGTTAGCAGTCAGAACAACTAAATCAAAAGAAAAAAACGTTAAAGAGTCACATCTAATAGAAATATATAAAAGCATTTATTTTAATTGTGTAGCAGTCAGTTTATTATTTTGGCAGCACTGTTGAGCATTTTGAAAATGTATTTTCATGCCTCTGTGCAAGGCTTAGTCTTTCTATCTTTATAGCCAGTGGTGTAAAGTAACTAAGTTCATAAACTCAACAAGTACTATACATGGGTACAATTTTGAGATACTTCAATGTTTTGCTACTTTGTTCTTCTTCTCCTCTACAGAGGTACATGGTGTACTTTTCCTCCACTACAGTTCAGAGGTACATGGTGTACTTTTCCTCCACAACATGTATTTAATACCTTTAGTCACTCTACAGATGTGGATGAATGATGTGAAATATAATCAAGTGTTAAATCAGACTGTAGTTCCACCTGGAGTAAATTCACAAGCTACCCTGCAGTATACAAAGTCATTCAAACTAGCTGCACCTTTACCAGCTTTGAGAACACTTTAATGATCAATCATTATAAAACATATCATATATATTATTCTGAAATGGATCAATCTGCACAGTGACTACTTTTACTGTCGCTACTTTCACTATATTTTGATGAGAATACTTTTCTACTTTTACTTGAGGAACATTTTGAATGCAGGACTTTTACTGTAACAGAGTATTCCTACACTCTGGTACTTCTACTTTTACTCAAGTACAAGATCTTAGTACTTCTACTTTTACTCTAGTACAAGATCTGTGTGCTTCTACTTTTACTCAAGTACAAGACCTGAGTACTTCTACTTTTACTCAAGTACAAGATCTTAGTACTTCTACTTTTACTCAAGTACAAGACCTGAGTAGGCTACTTCTACTTTTACTCAAGTACAATATCTGAGTAGCCTACTTCTACTTTTACTCTAGTACAAGATCTGAGTGCTTCTATTACTCAAGTACATTATCTATACTTATACCACCTAAATAGCCTATGAAAAAAACTATTAAAAAACGAAGGCTAAAGCTAACGTTAGCAGATAGTGACAATGTATGCTAGTTAGCTAGCTCAACGATTCTAAATAATATTGCGACAGAAAAACTTCTCAGTGCACATCACGCTCTGCCGCTCCGACAGGGAGCTCTGCTCTGAACACCTGAACGGCCCGTTCTAACAGCTGTTCACCAGTGGTCCAGTCTGTGCCACATTGACTCCGGACCACACAGTTAATATTAACGAACGCACCCGTAGGTAATGTAGCTGCTGAAGCTAGACCCTCATCGCGGAACAGCAGAGCCTTATAATACATCAATGAGCAGAGCCGACAGGCAGGAAGACTCGAGCACACAGCTCGCGCTTCATTATATACAAAAATATGCGTGTATGATTGCACATAACAGCTCGCGACCAAAGATTACTCCGGGTCCCAGACCCCCCCCCAGGGGCGGCGCCAGGGGGGAGCTAGGGGGTGCTTGAAGCACCCCTCCAGGATTGCCAAAGCATTCCCTAAGCACTCCCAAGAAATATGGTGTTTTTTTTCGAAAATTATTATTATTTTTATTAAATTAGAAATATTATTGATTACATCAATGCAAATGTGAAACAAACACATTTTTGACCAAAAACATAAAGCCAACACAGGTGATATGATTAGGCCAATGGCCAGAACCCATTCGATTTTTCACCTACCCATAGGCTAAATTACTTGACACTTGATTGACTTCCTGTTAGAGCACCAAATGATCTGCTAACAGCAAAGTGAAAGATGGATCATTTTTTAGTCCTTAAAAGTCCACGTGTGGACACTCAATCAAAACCACCTGAAAGCGAGAGGGATTCTGCACATAATAGCCTAGCGTCGTGAGTACAAGTAGCTTCTCTGTTCACTGTGTTTCATTCAAGCTCTGCTCTGCGTGTGTGTGGCACGAGCCATTTTGTGTGCGTGCGTGCGTGCGCGAGCGAGAGAGAGAGCTCGCCTCGCGCACCGGTGGGTATCTACCGGAGATCGTTGTGATTAGCATCTGGTGCTAGCTAGCCAAGCTAACGAAACCTGGCAACAACCCAATGACTTATTCTCCCTCAACCAAACATCCCCCCCTGGTTTTAATTACATCACTAAACCCCGCCCCTCACGCCGTGGTGGTGGGCTGGCTGTCATATACAACCACAACATCCGGACTACAGAACTCACCCTCCCCTCAGTACCATCCTTCGAATTCCTCACCTTCAAAGCCCCTCCCTCACTGACAGTTATCCTCATTTACCGCCCCCCCAAACCACACCCCTCCTTCCTCTCTGATCTCACTGAACTCCTCACCATTGCTTCATCCCTCTCCCCACGTCTGTTACTCCTCGGCGACCTCAACATCCACATGGACTCCCGCACCTGCAAACTCGCTTCTGAATTCTCCTCCCTTCTGGACAATTTCTCAATTACCCAATATGTCACCTTCCCCACCCATGATAAAGGACACATCCTTGACCTTGTCTGCTCCACCAACCTCCCAGTACTCGACCTCCACCCCTGCCCCTTTCCCCTCTCTGACCACAAACTCATACAGTTCACCATCGCCTCCCCCGTCCGCCACCCCCCCCCCAACCAGGAACATCACCTTCCGTAATTTACGCTCTGTCGATCCCCAGCACCTCTCCGACCTGCTATCCTCTACTCTCCCCCTGGACTCGAACCTCAGCTCACCCGATGAACAACTCAACCACGTTAATTCCACCCTACTCGCCTCCCTCAACAGCCTGGCCCCCCTCAAAAGGAAAAATGTCACTTTTAAAACCTCCTCACCCTGGTTCACCCCTGCACTCCGTAAGCTGAAGCAAACCGGCCGCCAGCTTGAACGCCTAACCAAGAAATCATCCCTCACAGTTCACCATGAATCCTACAAACTCCATCTCACTACCTACAGAGACGCCCTCATTGCCGCAAAAACTGCTTACCTCTCCACCATCTTTACCGACCCCTCCCATAACCCCAGGACCCTCTTCTCCACCGTCAACAAGCTCCTCAAACCCCGTGCTGACACCCTCCCTTCCTCCACTTCCACTTTATGCAGTTCATTCCTCCAGTTTTTCTCTGACAAAATCACTGCCATTAATCTCTCCCTATCCGCTGCATCTGACACACATACATCTCCCCCAGCATCCACCGCCACAATTTCTCCCCCCATCTCCCTGGACCTCCCGAGCCCTCCTCCCCACGGCCGCCTCTCCCAGTTCACTCTGTTTACCCCCTCTGAAATACTCAAACTGATCAGCTCCTCCAAACCCACAACCTGCTCCCTTGACCCTCTACCCACCCCTCTACTGAAGTCCTGTCTCCCCGTCCTCTGCCCCTACCTTGTCAACCTTTTCAACTCCTCCCTATCCCAAGGAACCGTTCCCTCTGCCTTCAAAACTGCTGCTGTCACTCCCATCCTCAAGAAACCCGGTCTGGATCCCTCCTCCCTCAGTAATTACCGTCCCATCTCCAACCTCTCCTTTCTCTCAAAAACAATAGAACGCATTATCTCCAAACAACTCCACCGCCATCTCCAAACCAACCAGCTTGTTGAACCCCTTCAGTCTGGTTTTCGTCCCCACCACAGCACAGAAACGGCCCTCATCAAAGTCCTCAATGACCTCCTCAACTCTGCTGACACCGGTTCCCTCAACATCCTCATCCTCCTCGACCTGAGTGCAGCCTTCGATACCGTGAGCCACTCCATCCTGCTTACCCGACTCCAGGACATCGGTATCGAAGGTACTGCACTCAGGTGGCTCCAGTCCTACCTCTCTGACAGATCCCACTTCATCTCCCCTCAACAACCACTCCTCTGCCACAGCTTCAGTCACCCAAGGTGTTCCCCAAGGTTCAGTACTCGGCCCCCTCCTCTTCATCATCTACATCCTCCCCCTTGGTCAGATTCTCCGCCAATACAACCTGGACTTTCACTGTTACGCCGACGACACCCAGATTTACCTCAGCACCAAATCCCCCAACAACCCCCCCCTCACCCACATCGAATCCTGTGTGACTGCAATAAAATCCTGGATGCAACACAACTTCCTCAAACTCAACAGCAATAAAACTGAACTCCTCCTCATCGGCTCCAAATCCACCCTCAGCAAAACCCCCAACCTGACAGTCACCATTGATGGCACCCCTGTTTCCCCCTCCACCCAGGCACGCAACCTTGGCGTTATATTTGACCCCACCCTCTCCCTCGAGCCCCACATCCGTCAAGTTGTAAAAACCTCATTTTTCCACCTCCGCAATATTGCCAAACTCCGTCCCTCTCTCACCCGCCCTGCAGCTGAGCGACTCATTCACGCCTTCATCTCCTCCCGCCTTGACTACTGCAACTCACTCCTCTACGGCATCAGCTGCACATCCCTCAGTAGACTCCAGCGTGTCCAGAACGCAGCCGCCAGACTCCTCACCCACACCAAATCATGACATCACATTACCCCGGTCCTCAAAGAACTCCACTGGCTCCCCGTTTCACACAGCATCCACTACAAACTCCTGGTCCTCACTTTCAAAGCCCTCCACCATCTGCCCCCCCCCCCCCTACCTCACTGACCTCCTCATCCTCTACCAACCACGCCGGTCCCTCAGATCCACCTCAGCCGGTTTGCTTTCCATCCCCAAGGCCAAACTCCGGAGCTTCGGGGACAGAGCCTTCTCTGTGGCAGCCCCGAAGCTCTGGAACTCCCTCCCCCAATACCTCCGTGAGTCTGAGTCCCTCACCCTGTTCCAGTCCCGCCTCAAAACCCACCTCTTCAACTCTGTATCCATAAGCCCCCCCCCCTCTCAATCAACTTCCTCCTGACTGCTTTTCTGTTTTGTTTTGTTTCTTTTTGGCATTGTCTTTGTTTTGTTTGTCTACCCTCCCTCCCAAATGTAAAGCGTCTTTGGGTTCAAGAAAAGCGCTATAGAAATAAAATATATTATTATTATTATTCTGGACAAAGATGGCTACTGCAGCAAATGTCCCCCACCTTCAGAAGGTGGCTATTCATTTGCTCACCATGTTCGGTTCAACATATTGCTGTGAGTCTGGATTTTCCACAATGAACATTGTGAAAAACTCATACCGCAGCAGTTTGACAAATGAACACTTGGGTCAGTGACTCCGCCTGGCAATCACACCTTTTGTGCCAAGGTTCAAGGCATTGGCTACAGGCAAACAGTGCCATTTCTCCCACTAGCTCAATACAATGTATGTATTGAATGTGTGTGTATATGTTATGGATGTTGATTTATGTCACGCACTTTACTGGCATTGTTCCGGACCCGTGACCTTGTTTAAAATTCACAAGTGGACCTTTAATAAAAAAGTTTGAGTACCCCTGCTCTAGATATTGTACAGGATGAACCTTTCATTGTAATAAATGCATTAATAGTGACTCTACTGTTTTGTTTGTTTGTATATCCCCATATAAGCAACAATTAAGTCCGTTCAAAATTGTGCAAATATATGGATATCCAGCATTTGGTATAATAGCCAACTACCGGTATATCTGCTGTAGAGAATAGTATTTATTTGGTATAATTCTGGTTCTGTAGAATGATGTAAAAAATCTACAGATTATTAAATGTGTTTCATAAAATGTTGTGGATCACTGTTTTTCTCAATAGAATTCTATAGAATAATGTATCATAGAAACTTGTTTAGATAGGTTACATAATTTAATTGGGCACATAATCCAGTGTAAAGATTTCAAAGGGATCTACCCGTACAGCTTTTGCAAAGCAGCTCAGTTCCACAAAATGATGTAGATTACTATGATTTTCTCTATTCCAATTTAAAGACGAGTTTGATATCATTCTATATAATCCTATATAATTTAGTATAGGT
The DNA here is from genome assembly GCF_902827175.1 of Gymnodraco acuticeps. Classification (NCBI taxonomy): domain Eukaryota; kingdom Metazoa; phylum Chordata; class Actinopteri; order Perciformes; family Bathydraconidae; genus Gymnodraco; species Gymnodraco acuticeps. Next base: position 1,029,986 of record NW_022990313.1, read on the forward strand.
TGCATCAGAGACAAAATGTCATGCATGTGTTCTTTGAATGCTACAGATTTCTATAGATTTCTACAGATATGTCATGAGTCGGTTCTGTCCTATAGAATTCTTTAGATTGTTATAGTTTTAATTATAGAAGTTTATAGAAAAGTACAAATGTATAGTATTCTACAGAATGATCTAGAGATTTCTATAGTATTCTATAGAATTCTTTATCATGGCTTACAAATACGACTATGTTCTATAACATGCTATAGATTTCTACAAGATTCTATACGATGTTATAGATTTTTTTGCTAAGGGACTGTCACACAAGCAGCTGATAAATATCTCCCATCCCCTTCAGTGAATGTGTTTCAGTCTGAAAGCTATTTGGCATCACAACGCTGTTATGAACGTTTCTCTGGCATTCTACAGGTGATGTTAGCATAGCAACCGAAGCTAATTAGACTATCTTGACTACTTGTTGCTATCATATTGTGGCATAAGCTGTTTTCTACATGCATATTTTACCGGCGTAGTTTTCGTTATGATTTTACTTGTGATGGCCACATGTAGCCCATGTATTGATTCCATCCGATAGCTGCAATAATACAAAACAACAGGAAAACGTCTGCCTCTTCACAATGGTCAATAACAGTGAACGGATGGTCATTAAAGTAAGGTAAAATAAACAGAATCACACTAAGCCTGTTAGTGTTGCCTGACTTTATAAAGTGTGTGGTCGCGTTCTACTCACTTTGCTCAGCGCTACTGCTTATTTGGACAATTTTGTACCAATATTCGGTGGGCCGGATTCAAAAGCCCAACGGGCCGTATATGGCCCGCGGGCCTTAGTTTACCCATGCCTGCTCTCGAGGCAACAACAACATTAAGTTAGATAGTAATAATTATCAAAAATAAATAGACAAATCCAGATGACAAGGTTACAGGAAAACACAAAAACAGTCAAATCCAAAGTGCATAGGAGCACCTTTTCCAAACGTATTGCTACAGATGGAGCACTCCAGATCAGACTCACATGGGTGTGTCCCAGTCAAAAGCCCAGCGGATCCCAGTGGCTGGGGGTGTTGCCAAATTGCTAGAGGGCATTGCCCAATTTCCCCATTTGTTCAATTACAGGATTTAACCATGAGATGGCGCTTCATTCACAAAATACACAAAGACAACTGGGTGTTGTAGAACTTAGTCTGTTTGCAATGTTTGCAGCTCTGCAGTTGTGTTTGCTGAATACTGTAGCATTTAATCACTTATTTGTTACTGTATGAGAAACTATGAAATAAGAAATGAATACCACTAAAATGTAATTATCATATCATATATTATAATGTATTGTATTATTAAGTAATATCATACATTAACCCCATTATAGCAGATGCCACATTGAATGGATGAACACATTTATGCATCAATAATTACAACAGAGTATTTCTAAATACAAGTTGTAAAAATACTTATATGTATTTAATATTAACCCTTTGGAGTCGACCGTCACGCCGGCCCGATCAGATCACATGACCTGTTCAAGCCGGTGCCGCATAAAAACAACAGTCCGGACAACATTACCGTGTGTTTCTGTCGAAAGTACTGGCTTGAAACTATATCCCAGTCTTTGTTTCATGCAAAAAGACCCAGTAAACACGGAGATACGATGATATAAAGTTAATACATTTCAAAAGTATGAAAAATGGAAGCACATATTTGAATATCTTCGCCATATTTGATCATTTTACGAAACGGAAAATACTGGAAACTGTAGATCCTGCTCAACAGGATGTATTTACCAGGGAGGGGGTGAGGTAATCAGGTAAACGGAGTGATACGAAACGAGACGAAGAGGGACGGCGGGAACCGAAGAGAGACGGCGGGAAATGGAGAGAGACGAAGATATACGAAGACAGGCGGCGGGAGACTGCGATTGAAGTAAAGTGACAGACAAACATTGAGAATTTAGATATAGTTAGATAGATTTAGAGTTTTGAAGATTCAACTATGATGAAGAGAACTCTGAACGTGAGTCAAGCTTTAAGCTTGTTTTTTGACATGGAGGAGGAGGAACCTGTGATGTTGCCCTCTGTGTCGTAGTTGACAGAAACCGCTTTGAAGCGTGGTACAGATAAAGACAGAAAAAACTGATTTTTGTACATAATGTGTATATATATATTTGCATTATATTTATAATAACACTTTTGCCTTATCAGAATGAAATCCCATGCTACCTCAATCAAACTTTCACATTATCATAGTGACATCCCATGTATATATTTCCAGCTTTTAAATGGTTTCGTTGTGTATGTTTGTGTTAAATATGAAAAATAATATCATTTTCAAAATCTGTTTTTACGTTTTTTTTGTGTGATTTTGGGTCCAAAATGTTCATATAGTAGAAGATCACTGCTCTAAACAAAGTCAAAAATCCTACATCCAAACGAAATAAATAGCCTATAATTAATTATGATAAATACGTTAAGTCTTGTTCATTGTTTTTCACTTTTATTAAATGTTTGATATTTCCGGTGGAAATGGTGGACTATCGGACATTCAAAATGCAGCATATTTTCACTCTTACACACATATATTCTCCTTTTACATACATACATTTTCACTCTCACACACGTATATATACTCACACATTCATACATTTTGCTCTCATATTATCATATTTCAATGCACACATTCATATATTGTCACTCACACATTCATGCATTTTGTTCTCATATTCATATAATTTAATGCTCATATTTATACATTTTGCTCTCATGCGAAATCTACTAAAACAAAGTATGTCATGGTAGTGGTCAGCTGTTAAACACAAAAGTGTATCTTAAGGGCTGTAAATATAATAAGCCTGTTGTCAATTTTAGACACAGGCTTATTATATTTACAGCCCTTAATAACATTCATTTTCTGGACTCAATGTGTGTCTTGGCCGTTTTCTTTGTTCCAAGCAAACGAGTGCTTTTTGTTTTGAAATCACTTCCGCAAGTTTCGCGGGCCTCCCCCCTCGCTCCACTGACCATTAGACCATTTAGTAAGGTAACAAGCAAAAGGGCAAAAACGCCTCTCAGACGCTCTTCCGTTAACTTGTTTAATAAAGAAAAACAAATGGTCCGTAGATACACGGACTCATATAGCCTATGTATGTATACTGTAAGGAGAATGTATGTGCGTGAGAGGACCAGTATGAATTACGGCATAGAAATATGCAAACACAAACCTACAGACTGGGGGATGGGAGATCACAGGAGTGGGGGGGGGGGTGGGGCAATTCGTTTTAAACAAAGAGTTCGCAACACAGGACAGCATAGGCAACATGGTGGGGGCTGGTGAACGGTCTGGTCAATGTTTGTAAACACAATCCCCAGGATGTGTCCTAATCAAACCAAAAGAGAAAATGCAGATATCATTCTCTCTCTCGACTCGCTGGTATCTCGAGCTGAGCGCTCATTGGTGTTCATACTGCTAACAGGCTGGGCTGCTGTGTATATCTAGTGTATTCATACTGTACCCCTCCTCACTGTTTATTCATCATTCAACCATTTACACCTTCCTTTTTTCCCGTCAAGAGGTTGAAAAAGATTGAGTCCTATGTTTCCAATTGGTTCCCAAATCTGAACATTGACCAGTGGCATAAGATCAGGAGCGAAATGAGAGACTGAGGAGCCCCCGAAAAACAGATCCCGAAATAGCTCGTCCTGGTTTCCGCAGCAGATAGGCCTACAGTATGGTGTCTGTTATGTCAGTTATTTTAAATAAAACGTTGAAAACTGAACTTGAAAATGGTTTCCTCTTTTTATTTTATTTATCATTTTCGGGACGGGGAGACGTGTGTGATTAAAAATTAATTTGCAGAAATGTAAAGTGATCTAACTAAGTTCTATTCATATTCTTGACGGGAAGAGCAGTGTAAATGGGTGGCCATATGCATTTGAAAAGCAATATAAATCACAGTTATTATACAATAGGCTATAAAAGCACCATCGATAACCATTACCTTTATCCAATTCAAACATTGGACAGGAAAAAAGGAAGGTGTACATGGTTGGGCTATACTGTAGGCCTACTGTATACATACAAAGGCCATTCATGCTAGAGTTCTTCTGGAAATGTTCACATCAGGCTCCTTCAAGTTAAACAATACTAAACAATTAACACAGTAGGCCTAAATTATGTGGATTAAACCACATTTATTTCGTTAAAAATAAACGAAATATGATTTAGTTTGAATGATTAAATGTCATCAGGCACCTTCAAGTTAAACAATCAGGTGCACACTTTAATGTGCCGCCACCTCCGGACTCGGCTTGACTCGGTTTAAAGAATGCACAAATGTGTTTAATCGTTTATGTCAGATATGTACTAAGTAGCCTAAATACATTTGTTCCTGCTCAAGATTAGATTCAACTTTATTGTTATTGCACATATTGCAGGTACTGAGACAACGAAATGCAGTTTAGCTTCTAACCAGGGGTGCAACAAGCAGCGAAAAGTAATGTGCACAATACTACAGTAAACAATTAACACAGTAAATTATGTGGATTACACCACATTTATTTCGTTAAAAATAAACGAAATATGATTTTGTATGAATGATTAAATGTAGGGTGAATTGCCCTAATGTGGGACATTTTTGCATTTCAGACTTCGGGAATATATTGCGATATGAAGCCGATACAATAAATCAAAATCCAGTACCATTCCGAAATCCCCAGTAATATTAGACACTAATAATACAGTAAACTATTAACACTGTACATATTATTGTTTGCCCGTGGGATTAGGATGATCGGTAGTGAGACCCGTGCTGCATTTTCCTCCGGTCGGATGTGATATAAAAACAAAGCGATTATTTTTGTTGTTGTAAACTCACGTGGATTAAATTTAGTGGATTCATTTCAACTCGCGAACATATGATACATTAAATGATCGTGAGGATGATGATTGAAAATCGTTTGTTTGAGCCTGGATGCATTTCCTGATCTAAAAACATAGTGATGGTTTTGTACTTACGCCAACGTGAATTAAACATTATTTTGTTAAATAAAAACATGGGGATGTTTAGTAAGTGATTACATGTCTCTTATTTAGCACAGAATATGATCCTATCCGTGACATATGGATCTTAACAAATATCCGCTATATCAGATACCTGGAGATCAGCTGTTTATTTCACATGAGATCCAGTGTGGCAGCTTTTTAATCACGGCTCCCCCTGGTGGATCCATTATCCATTGCAGCTGGTTTCATTATAATTAAATGTATTTATCAAGGGGGCGTTTCAAGTCCTGCGGGGGGGTTTTCCTTTTCAGCAGGGGCCCACCCCGTGCCGATCACGGACCCGCACGGGTAGGCGTCTGAAATGAAGCGCTACATCTGTAGTATTTTGGAAAGCAGTTGTTGATCCGAATTGAGTAGAGATATTGGCACATCTATCAGGGCTCTTTCCTTTCTTAAGGATAAGAGAGATATTGGCTCCCTAAGTGATCGAGGTAAAATTCCATTTTTAAATGAATGGTTCAACTAGCAGGGGATCCAGGAGAATATTTTCAAACACCTTGTACAATTTACACCCAAACCCATCTGGCCCTGGAGCTTTCTCCGGTGGCATAGATTTCAGAGCCAACAGTGCTTCCTCCTTCGGGATTGGGGCATTGAGCTGCAATTTGTGAGCTTCTGAAGCTGTAGGGGGTGTTACATGAGGGCTAGGGCATTGTCAGGCTGTTCCGACATTGTTGGCATCCGTAATAGAAACTATAATTTGAGAGGCAGCCCTCTTTTTAACCAGTTAAGCCCTGAACCTGTTTTTCAGGTTTCAGGCTCGAAAATGCCACTAACACAACAAATGATATATCTTCACTTCTAAAAGGGGTAAATTAATAATTATTTTTCTCAAAGCAAGGTTACATCTGTGAGTTGGATGTAGAAGTGTCAGAATCAATATAGATGTTTTTATTTTAAAGTAAATTCAGATGGAACATAGTAAAAACATGTAAATTCTAATGTCCACCTAAAAAAAAACCTTTACTTATAGTGAAAACCACCCTTGCATGATGGGTTAGTAGACTAAAAGCTTTAGGAATCCAAACTATAACATATAATAAGTACCCTGTATCAAGATTGATGCAAAACAAGTGAAATTTGACCTTTTTAGAGAGATTTAGAAAAATAAAGTCTAAGCGGACTCACCTCTGGGTAATTTGGGAACCATCGGTTCCATTTGAACTTTTTCACTGTAAAAATCATTTTATTACTTTGAATTATCACTATAGGTATTCATTCCATCCAAATACAACTGTTGTGAAAAAAATAAAAATAAAAAAATAAATAAAATAAAACATAGGCTTACTCTTACAGTGAGCCTCTGAATTAGCCCCGAGCGAAAAATGCTAACCTATTACAGCACCGAAAATCACTCCTCGCTCCCTTATTACTTATCCTAGCTGCACATCCAACACATTGTTTATGATCGCAAGGAGACACAGAATCTAACGGTGCCCACCTGAACAGCCCAACACTGAAAGATACAAACTCGCGACGTTATCAACAAAAACGTACATCAAAACAAATGGCGCTAGCGCTAATGCGCTAGGCTAACAATGACTTACCTTCCTCGTTGTCTGGTCTAAACTGGTCTTCAATGGCATTAAAACGATAAAAACGATGATGTAGTTAATCCATAGATTAATATCCAATGGGGCTGTGTCCCCTTTGAAATGTTCTGATAATCTATAAGCAATAAAACTGCAATTCCGTTATCTGCTGTCCGCTCTGTGCTCCGTGCGCTCTGGGTCCTGCTGCAATTCCTGCTTCTTTACGCTGTAAACAATAAATGAAGTCGGCTGCGTAATGTACTTAAGTTGGCTGCCATTCTTTATAATTTGCGCAGGACCATATCTCTGGAACCCATTGGTCGATTCGTGTGATTTACACCTTTTTCTTAACCATCAGAACCAATAGAATCGATGGGCAGTTCCCAAATCTACGTAAACATTACCATAGCGGACGTAATAGAGAAGCAAACGAAGCATATCTGAAAGTGCAAGCCTGGACGGCAATACTTTATACCGAGTATATTGCCATAGATATGATGATTGATTATCAGTAAAAAAGTATACGTGACACAAAGACATTGGATTAACCTTGAGATGCGTTTTTATTCCGTTGAACACAACTTTTGATCACAAATCAAAAAAGGTAAGACGTAATTATTGTAATATTTTTGGAACCGGATGTTGTTTACTTTCTCTTTTCTGGCTGATAGCTCCAGGAATTCGAGGTCGGACAGTGATGACATTACATGTGTGGAATCTGTGGAGTCTCAGCTTTAAATCGTATATCTTGTTTGTGCAGTTAAGATAGTAATAAGGGCATTTCTACCGTGTGTTGTGTGTAAAAAAGCGTTAGCATTAGTTAGCATTTTTTCGCTCAATGCTAATTCAAAGGCTTGGTATTACTTTTGTGTTTTTTTTAGCTAACAATTGTTCTTATTGTCAGTTAGCGGAGTTTCTTACCTTTAAAAGGGTATGAAACATTAATAGTTTCATAAATGTTAAGAAGCCCTGAGACATGTGAGAAAAAAAAAACTGTGGGAGGGGTCCACTGGGGGAACCTTCGGGCTTAACTGGTTAACAAGATTTATCACCAAACTCATACAGCTTCTGTCTGGAAAATGTAAGGGAACGCTCAGAATCCTGAATCAGTAAAGCAGCACGTGTGGCTGACAATTCCTGAAGCAGGTCTGGGCCTGGGCTTGATATGTAGCGTTTCTCCAAGTCAGATAACGTCAGATTCAAGTATCTTATGTTGTTCAATCTTTCTCTCTTGGAAGCTACAAAAGACACAATCAAGCCCCGGGAGTATGCTTTACAAGTTTCCCACAGGATAGAGGGATTGTCAGTAGATGTTGAGTTAATTGAATAGAACACCTTGAATTCTGACATAAAATAGGATCCTTTAGAAGAGATGATTGAAGTCTCCAGCGCCTTGACAATGCCCTTTCCTCAGAAAGAGAATACACCATATATAGGGGTGCGTGGTCAGAAAGGATAATGCTACCTCCATGACAGAACCAAGAACACTTTTGAACATGGAATAAAAAGGTAATCAATTCGAGTGTGGCTTTTAGGAGGGGCAGAACAAAAGGTAAACTCTGAGTCAGTGGGATGAAGCTCCCTCCATACATCTGAATACCCAATGTCATTACATATGGAATTGAGCACCTTAGTTTGCTTTGAAGGGGGATTGATGCCTGGTGGACATTTGAGTGGATGACAATCCAGAGAGGGATTAAGATGGCAGTTAAAATCACCCCCCACGAAGGAGTCCTCAGATCTGTAAACTCTGCAAAGGCCTTGGACAGAAAATCAGTGGGATAAGCAGGAGGGCAATAGAGGTTCATAAGTGTTATAGCCTTACCAGAGAGCACTGCTTCGACAATCACATAGCGACCCTGACTGTCTTTAACACAGTCAAAGGACCTAAAGGCAAGATTTTTAATAACCAGAATGGCCACACCCCTACTACATCAATCAATCAATGTTTACAAAATCCCACAAAATAATTAGAACCGAGTGGCACGGAGCTCCAGCCAAAACGGATCACCTCGCCACCATCACGTGAACCCCTGTTTGCTATTTTGAGCAAAACGCATCATAGACATGTTTTTTATACCCATAATCAGGGATGCAAACTTGTCACCTTTCGGCGAAATTCGCCGTTTTGAATCCAAAATAGGTCGTTTGTGTGATTCATGTAGATCTGCAATAAAAATATTTTTGGGGTATGGGGGGGGTCTGGGACCCGGAGTAATCTGCGGCCGCGAGCTGTTATTTGCCATCATACACGCATGGTGTTCTTTTTTTATATATTATAATGAAGCGCGAGCTGTGTGCTCTAGTCTTCCTGCCTGTCGGCTCTGCTGCTCCGCGATGAGGGTCTAGCTTCAGCAGCTACATTACCTACGGGTCCGTTCGTTAATATTAACTGTGTGGTTCGGAGTCACTGTGGCACAGACTGGACCGCTGGTGAACAGCTGTTAGAACGGGCCGTTCAGGTGTTCAGAGCAGAGCTCCCTGTCGGAGCGCAGAGCGTGATGTGAACTGAAAACATTGTCTGTCGCAATATTATTTAATGAATCGTTGAGCTAGCTAACTAGCATACATTGTCACTATCTGCTAACGTTAGCTTTAGCCTTCGTTTTCTAATAGTTTTTTTCATAGGCTATAAACGGAGGTGGTATAAGTATGATATTGTACTTGAGTAAAAGTAGAAGCACTCAGATCTTGTACTAGAGTAAAAGTAGAAGTACTCAGGTCTTGTACTTGAGTAAAAGTAGAAGTACTCAGATCTTGTACTTGAGTTAAAGTAGAAGTACCAGAGTGTAGGAATACTCTGTTACAGTAAAAGTTGTGCATTCAAAATGTTCCTCAAGTGAAAGTAGAAAAGTATTATCATCAAAATATAGTGAAAGTAGCGACAGTAAAAGTAGTCGTTGTGCAGATTGGTCCATTTCAGAATAATATATATGATATGTTTTATAATGATTGATCATGAAAGTGTTCTCAAAGCTGGTAAAGGTGCAGCTAGTTTGAATGACTTTGTATACTGCAGGGTAGCTTGTGAATTTACTCCAGGTGGAACTAAAGTCTGATTCAACACTTGATTAGATTTCACATCATTCATCCACATCTGTGAAGTAACTAAAGGGATTAAATACATGTAGTGGAGGAAAAGTACACCATGTACCTCTGAACTGTAGTGGAGGAAAAGTACACCATGTACCTCTGAACTGTAGAGGAGAAGAAGAACAAAGTAGCAAAACATTGAAGTATCTCAAAATTGTACCCAAGTATAGTAGCCTACTTGTTGAGTTTATGAATTGAGTTACTTTACACCACTGGCTATAAAGATAGAAAGACTAAGCCTTGCACAGAGGCATGAAAATACATTTTCAAAATGCTCAACAGTGCTGCCAAAATGATAAACTGACTGCTCCACAATTAAAATAAATGCTTTTATATATTTCTATTAGATGTGACTCTTTAACGTTTCTGTTATTATTAACTGCTGCTTTAGTTGTTCTGACTGCTAACATCCTCTGGTATTCCTCATTTTAAAGCCGATATTCTGTGGGGTTAGGGGATCGGATCCTTGTCACCTTTTTCATACCTGATGAGTTTACAGCCCTGCATAATATATGCCTACAAATAGCATGAGATCTTTAAGTTACATTGCTGCTAGGGCTGTCAAGTTAACGCAAAAAAAAGGACCGCCACTAATTATTTTAACGCGATTAACGCATGTGCATTTTTTCCTCGGCCGCCCCGTAGTTTCAGAGCGCATCGAGTTTAAAATACCATCTATACCAGGGGTGCCCACACTTTTTGGGCCGGTGGGCTACTTTTGAAATGACCAGCTCACCGAGGTCTACCAACCAAAAATAAAATCCCAAATTGCAAGGGGCTGAATAACACGTTTTATGTATATATGGGATAACTACAACAACTCTATTTTGGGTTCTTGAACAGAAACAAATACATGAATACATAAAACTAAAACGGCATGTTAACCTCTCTCTATTTCTCTCGTCTCATCTGAATAAGAAACACATAACAAGCAGGCTAAGAAACCACTCTCCATGTCCTGAAATCTTAAACCATAAAACACAAATTAAGTACAAGAATACAATAAACGAGTAAACACTCAACTTAGACCACAACTCCAATATAGAGTCTCCTCTCTCACTAATCGTAGAGAGAGAAGAGACGAGAGAGAGCAGAGAGAGAGATAGAGATCGAGCGAGCTCTGGAGTCGAGTATAGCGTCTCGATCCACTCTCTATAGCTCTCTAGTCTATCTCTCCGATCTCTCTCCTTTCCTCTCTCTCTCTCTCTCTCTCCTCTCTCTCTCTCCTCGAGCAAAGCGTCTCGAAGTCATATGTAATGTTATTGACTTGCTCTGTGTCGCGCGCACTGTCAAGGTGCGCGCTGTCCTTCCCTTGCTTCTCCAGCTCAGAGGCGATGTTTTGGAAGTTGGCCAAATCTTTGCGCTGCAGCTTTGAACACAGCAGATGCAGTCTTCGTTTGAAGGCATTAACTGAGCTGATCATGTCAACCACAGTTCTGTCTTTCCCTTGTAGCTCCAAGTTCAGCTCATTCAACATGTGTGTAATGTCTGTTAAAAACGCCAGATCTAACTCCTCGTCATCTAGACGTGCGTACTCCGCGAGCTTGGTGCCATGGAGAAATGCCTTTATCTCCGGTAGAAGCACTCGAAATCTCTGGAGAAAATTGCCCCTACTCAGCCATCTTACGTCGGTGTGTAGTACACTGAACACAGTCGGCATCCTCCAGATATGCACGAAACAGCCGTCTTTGAAGAGGTCTTGCCCGAATAGAACAGGCCACTTTAAGTGACACATCCATGACCTCTTTCATGTTCAGCATTTTAGCACAAAGTGCGTGCTGGTGTATGATGCAGTGATAATTCAGAAAGTCAGGGAATGTGTCATCCTCTCTGCATTTTGCGATGAAGCCATTACAGCGGCCCACCATCGCAGGCGCACCATGCGCGCACACACACACACACACACCACACACACACACACACACACACACACACACACACACACACACACACACACACACACACACACACACACACACACACACACACACACACACACACAGTATTATTGAATGAGAGAGGTTCCAGGTTGAATTGAGGCGAATATTTGTAATGTTCAGAGGTTGTTGTGTTTAATATTCATGAGAATTCATTGTTCAAATGATAATAAACATTAGCATAAAGCATATTTGTCCACTCATATGTTGATAAGAGTATAAAAAACTTGAAAAATATTCCTCTAAGGTACATTTAGAACAGATACAAAATGTGCGATTAATCGAGATTAACTATGGACAATCATGTGATTAAATATTTCAATCGACTGACAGCCCTAATTGCTACCTTCAGGGTGATCAAGATCTGAAGCAGATACAATCAAGATGGAATCATAGGAAAACATCAGCACAGAAAGATGAAGGATGAAAACTGACCTCAAGAAGAGAGAATGCACAAATTCCCAAGTTGCCTTCCAAGTTCCGATTTTGAAATCCATTGGCTCGTCATGATGACAGCTTCCTGTTTATTCCCTGGGCTTGCTTGGGCCTTTGATGTCTGTCTCAGAGGAGAGTGTGTGTGTGTGTGTGTGTGTGTGTGCGGGTGAGTGTGTGTGCGGGTGAGTGTAAAGAGAACAGGTAAATTGGCTTGTAGCTCATGTTCACAGACGTGCCTGTCACTGTGAAGCCTGTTCATTAGCAAACGAGCAGGGCACACGCTCCAAAAATGAATCATAAATTAACATTAGATCTCGCTGCAGCAGGAACATAACCATTTCTATTTGTTTCTATTCTCTCCCTTTCTTTCCTCTAATTCTCTCATCGCTCACGTATAGATTGTTTCATCGCACCAGCTTCCCTCCAACATTTTTATGTTGTATTAGGTATTCATTTTCTGACTGACGCAATAGACATGAATTGTCGGAACATGATTGGGAGTTCAAAAGTTCAGCGTGTCTAAATTATCCATAGGTTTCCTCTGGTTTCTATGGCCAGCATTGGCGTCATGCTGTTGTGTTTTGGCGCCGTGCAGAGTGAGAAGTCGACTGTGTTCTTTCCCCAGCCATGCAAATGATGCAGCACACTGAACAGAAACAATAAGCTATTTAACGATTCCTACTGCTCTCCTGGTGGCCAATTGTGCTCAAATGGCAAGTTTGAAATATGAAATAATGATCCTTGGTTAGTCATATACCAAGAAAAATGCCACTTAGGAATTGTTGCCTGACCTAAGCTAAATACAGGGTATAATATACATATTGTTGAATCATCAATTATATTTTAATGATGTAAAAAGCTTCGGCAACATTACAGTTATTGTATTTTACTGTCTGCAACAATGCATGCAGACAGGGCCAACCTAATACTTTCAATATCGAGGGAGATACGAGTGCTCCCTCCCAATTTGGACTCACGGCCCGTCTACACTACAGGCATCAAAAGATCTTGAAGCTGGGCGTGTCTGAGGCTTGGCGATTTCTCGCGCCCAAGGTGACCAACAACCAATCAGGAATCTCCCGCCCGTCCCCGGCATACAAAGCAATAGCAATGTTAAAACGAAGTAAACTGGATATAAAATCCCCAAACAGGCGAAAACCTACCAGTTTCACCCACTGTCTCTGCCACCTCCCTCCATGCCTCGCTCCTCCGGTTTGTATCCCGGTAGATGAACAGAGACTGATCATACAGCACCGGGTGATTCACTACCGCTATAATGAATTTTCCCTCCATTTTTTTGAATATGAGGAAATGACCTGTGTAGTCTCTCCCAGCATACACGCGGTTTGATTGGCTAGCGCTTGTACTGTCAGATTTGCATATGCGGGATTTGACAAGCATCGAGCCTCAAAAGTTGAACATTGTTCAACTTTTGATGCCGATAGATGCTCGTGATGCTTGCAAAGCCATGCCATGCTCCCCACAATGCAGTTCGGCGAAGTTTAAAAATCTTCTACGTCACCCCATTCAAATGAATGGGCGAAGCGTTGAAAGCATTTTTCGATGCCTGTAGTGTAGCCGGGCCGTCATCCTCTTTTTGTTGAAATGTGATTGGCTCCGTGATTTTAATCTCAACTGCATTTTAGATCAATCAATCAATCAATGTTTATTTATATAGCCCAATATCACAAATGTTACATTTGTCTCAGTGGACTTTACAGTTTGTACAAAATATCAGTATGACAATACGACACCCTCTGTCCTTAGACCCTCACATCGTACAAGGAAAAACTTCCGAAGAAAACCCACAGTTTAAAGGGAAAAATGGGAGAAACCTCAGGGAGAGCAACAGAGGAGGGATCCCTCTCCCAGGACGGACAGACGTGCAATAGATGTTGATTATTAAGTATTTTAAAGTACCCATTTCAGAATAATACATTCTTATTGATGTGTTCATCACAATAATGTTTCCGCTGGTAAAGATGGAGCTTATTTGAATTACATTATATACCGCTGGGTGGCTTAATGATATGAAACAATATGATACAAAGATGTGCTGTGTCATTAAAAGTACATATTTACAGAAAGGGACCTTTTGCGTCAATACGACAAGAAACTTGGTCATTACTCCCGTCCTGGTAAGTTTAAATGTCAGCTTTAATTCAAGATAGTCAGGGAAACCAGGTCTGTCTGGCTACTGTTCATTCCCTGAAAGCTTTGGCAGTATCAATTACTTCATAATAATAAATGCTTTCAAATTGAATCTAAATTAGAATAACATGTCCCTCTGTAGAGTAAAAGTGCTATAAACATAATTCAAACTGAAATTATGTTCTTGAATCTCTCTATAAGCAGGGGTGCACATAACTTTTTTGCCCTGGTTCTCAAAGGAGCACCTGGAGATGTTGCTTGGTGCTCATCCTTAAAATGAAATAAATAAACCGGTCTTTATTTGTCAGACACACGGCACAGAACACACATGCAGAGGTGAACACAAGACAACATTAGCATGACCAGTAATCCTACAAGCTGTCATCACTACCCTCCTGACTGTTCTCCTCACTGTCTTCTTCTCTGTCAGACATGGTAGTTGATGATGTAGGCCTGCTTGCATCCACAAGTCAACAGCTGGTTTTGGGTGGAAAGTCCAGTTTTAAAAGGATATTTTTGGTTACTGTCCTATAGTATACATTGGAATGATTTCAAACCTGTTTATCCCAATAATTATAAAGGAGTGCCTTGAAAATATGTGTTTACATAAATTGTGACCAAACCGTTTGAACTTAGACTAAAGTGAACTATCTAAACACTCAAGATTACTTTACCTCACTGAGCTGTAGTTATCAGTCTCTCAGTCTGACTGGAGAGGACTCTCCCACCACATCATTGTAGAAACATCTTCTTCTTATATCCGCAGCTAGCACCAGATTCTAATAACAACAGCGCCGGTACCGGTGCACCCTCCCTCTCTCCCACGCTCACTCGCATTTTGGCTGTGAGCTGCGGGCGCCAGACAAGCCAACATCCCCCATTTACATCACTTACAGCGCCCATCGTACAGGGCAAATGAAACGTGTAACCGGGGTGAAAAGGGTGTTACATTTACTTAATTATGAATGTTGTTACATCAAGGCCGAAAATTAGGATGAGCACCAACAGTCAAAAATGTTTTTTTCCCTCCCAGAACTACCAGCGCAGCGCCTCCACAGATCTGGCGCCCTAGGCGAAAATCAACGCCAGTGCGACGGGCCGGCCCTGAGTTCATATGCAACTCGCAAATATCTTTCTCTCTCTCTTCTCTCTTTTCTCTTCTCTCTCTCTCTCAATGTTGGTACGCAAATGCGCCTTTTTTCAAATGACCCGGTGCTCTTTTTTTGGCCGAGGTGCGCATGCGCACCTGCGCACCAGTTATGTGCAGCCCTGTCTATAAGGAACCGCAGTAGACAAAAGGCGTTGCTATAGCAACACGTCACGTTTACGCTGCATTTTCTATGAGGTAAATATTACCCACCGGCAGATATAGGTATAAATGGCAATGGCTATTTTTTCAATCTGACTTCATATTGACCATTCTTAACAACAGAGGGTGCTACATAACACCCTTTCAGGAAAAGTCACGGACTGGGAGACTTTAATATTTTATTGAAAAAAAGTTACATACAATCAAAAAACAGCTGCGGGTAAAATTGACCCATTGGCGGTTCTAGTGTTAAGTATATTTTGATACAAATACTTTTGAATTTTTACTAAGGTTGTGAATGCATGACTGTGACTTGTAACAGAGTAAATACTCTGTTATAAATATACAATGTGGTATTGCTACTTTTACTTAAATATCCGCATACTTTTTCCACACATTTTTACTTTTTCTTTCTTGATTTTTTTCTGATTCAAGCTTTCTATTTTCAGTTGTTTCTCACTTCATTGTTCTTGTAAATTGTATGCAGGAGGACAGCCGCAGTGATGCAACTGAACACGTCCTGAAGATCCTGGTTGTCCATGGTGCCAATGGAGAGGATCCAGTGGATGCAGCC
Source organism: Gymnodraco acuticeps (assembly GCF_902827175.1). NCBI lineage: Eukaryota > Metazoa > Chordata > Actinopteri > Perciformes > Bathydraconidae > Gymnodraco > Gymnodraco acuticeps. The sequence continues at coordinate 1,046,066 of NW_022990313.1, forward strand.
CTCCTGCTTGAAGGCAAAGAGATGATGCCAGGATGCGGCAGTACTGCCGAGGCATGCACGCTGCTTATGGGGCTGATTTATGCCTTAATTAAGCCCGAGAGACCCCGGTACCGGCCGCAACATCTTGCAGGAAACAGTGTCTGAGGGCATGTTCATTTAATAAACTATGAATGTTTTATATCCATGTAACGGAAAGAAACTCATCTAACTGATCATTATTATTATTTTTTCAAAAATAAAACCCACAATGCTAACGCTGAGCCTCTGAATTAGCAACGAGCGAAAAATGCTAACAGATGACTGCACCGAAATTCACTCACAAAACCTTATTGTTTATCTTTGCTGCACATCCAACCCATCGTTTCACATCGTGAGGAGACACAGAATCGAAGGGTACAGACATTATCACTCCATTATACGAACTCTCGGAGATAATAACAAGAACAGACATCAAAACATATGGCGCTAGGTAGCTAAAAACGCTAACATGGCTCACCTTGGTCGTTGTCTTCAATGGCATTAAAACGATAAAAACGCTGCTGAAGTTAATCCATAGGTTAATCCAATGTGTCTGTGTCCCCTTGAAATGATTTCTGATAATCCATGAGCAATAAACCTGCTTTTCGGTTTCCAGATGTCAGAGCTACAGACAGCTTCACTCTCATGCAAAACTGCGTGCACGAAGCCCCCACCTTTTTGTTTTAGTATGTGTGTGAGTGGAGAGATTGCCCTTCGATTCTATTGGCTCTAACGGTCAGAAAGAGATGTCAATCACCAAAATCGACCAATGGGTTCCAGAGAAACACTAAAAAAAAACATTTCCACCCAAATCACCTCAGAGGTGGAGTTTTTTTTTTGCTAAACCTCTCTAAAAAGGTCAAATGTCACTTATTTTGCATCAATATTGATACAGGGTACTTATTATATGTTGTACTTTGGATTCCTAAAGCTTTTAGTCTACTAACCCATCATCCAAGGGTAGTTTTCACTATAAGTAAAAAATTATTTTTGGACGGACACTATAATTTACAGTTTTTTACCATGTTCAATCTGAATTTTCTTTAAAATACAAAACATCTATATTTATTCTGACTTTTCTACATCCAACTCACAGGTTTATCATTACTTTGAGAACAAAGATTATTAATTTAACCTTTTTAGAAGGGAAGATATGGTCATTTGTTCTGGGAATGTCATTTTCGAGCCTGAGACCTGAAAAACAGGCTCAGGGCTAAACAGGTTAATCCTGGCGTACCCGCCAACACTGCGCTACACTTTCGAGGTGTTCCAGAAACTTTTTATCGGACTGGATGTGATTAAGCTGACCCCGAAAGTACAAGCATTAAAGTTAAACCTGCTGTCTTAAAGACATGGCAAACAACTATCTTGGATCGTACATCCCAACTGACTTCTTGATATGTACCTTCCACTGTCCTACATTGATGTTTACCTTAGCTGTTCATCAACATGTTAAAATGCATTAAGGTTTTAATGGCATACTTAAAGTGCACCAATTCAGAGTGCCGGTTTAAATGTTGCAATTGCTCAGTTTCAGGGAGCTGTATGTTTTTATTGAATGTTTAAAAAGCACCACTCCAAATCTATGTTGATGGAGTAGATTTGTCTTGTGACAGTGATATTTTTATTTTATATTTTTGATAAGTTAATGTTGGTTAATAGTGATTGAATTGTTTTACAGAACAGCAGACCCATGGGTTAATATTCACTCATACTTAAAAAAATAGAGCAACAATTACCATTCCAGTCATGCCACTGTTATATTTTTTTATTATGAGTGCTGAGATTGTGCTTATTGAGTATCCAGACTTAAAGGTTCAGTGTGTAGTATTTGGGGTTTTATGTTATCTTTTAGCAAAGATTATATTTAATGTTGACAAAATAAAGTGTAATTGTATTGTATTTTAGTTGTGTGATTTGTGCTCAATGTATATTAAATGCATAGATTATTACATTTTTTAGGTAACATTTTTCAAAAGTAAATGAGTAACAATTACATAAAGTGAATAATATAACTTCAAACAAATGAGTAATTCAAACATTTTAAACAGAAAGAATATGATAACATCTACTTATTTACTTCATAACAGTAACTATTACAGATATAAGATTTACTTAATAATTTGAAAACAGGGATGTTCCTGTCCATGAAGAAAATAATTAGACTTAACTTAATTAGTTAAAATAAATATAACGTGTAACTTGAACATTATTAAGTAAGATTTACTTAATATCTTCACAAATGTTACGTCTAGTGATAAGTACATTTTATTTGATACTGGAAAGTAAGTTCTACTTGATATTACAGCAATAAAATATACTTAAAAAATGTGAGTGCAAATACTTACTAGGATTTAATCAAGTAAATTCTACAAGTCGTTTCTTTCAGTGTGAAGCAGAAGTGACTTTCCAACTAGTTCATTGTAACTGAAGGTATTCATTTATTTTTGTATCTAAATGTTTTGTTCTCTACCAACTGTTATGGAAATCTAAAAACCCCAATACTGTAGAGTACAAGTCAGAGTGATCAAATCAAATAAATGGTGAATCAGACAGAGTTGTCTTTCTGGTATTTATTTGAAGCTTCAAATATATATAAATACAATACAATAAATATAGACACAGGTCCCACATAGTATAGAATAATCTGCGCGAGTGTGCGCAGTTCAATATGGCAGCAAAGCTTATATAGCAGAAATGATGAGAAGGTAAGAAATCTGTCTTCACACGGTCACATTGTTATTAGACACCTGGCCTTGAGCTGTAGAAGTTCTCGTGTGACTTTGTGTGAGTCTCAACCCAGTAGCCAAAACAGCTCTGTGGCCTTGAAGTAGAGTAGATAGAGGAAAACAGCACATCTAACCAAATGAGAAGCATTTGGTTTAAACATATCAGGATAGAGTGGAAATTTCCACTACACAACTCCTTAGAAACGTATATGTCTCTTTAGCTGTCTTTATCTATCTAGTTGCTGCTGTACCACAAAGGTAGTCTTTGACTATTTTATTGAAAACAGTTACTTGTTGTTGCGTCAGAGGTTATTAGCTTAATCAGAGCTACATAAGTGAGTGAAAGCAAATAAGGAAGTAACAAAAGCGCGCCGAAGGCTAACCTAAGAGTTGCTAGGGTAGCAACGGCAGATTACACCACAAGAAAGCAGCGAAGGTGGGGGCTCCGCTAGGAACAGTATATAAGCAGGATGTATTCAGTACTCGAGGCTCTCTTCAACTGGGATCTTACACTGACGAGCTTGTCACGGTGAGAACTCAAGAAGGAGTCCAAGGCGCTTTGTGGTATAGTATCAGATTGATGTATCTTTGTTGAACTGTGTAATAAAGTGCTTATTTTAAGAAACAATCCATTGGAGTGCAAAGTCTAGTTTTGTACAGCTAACAGAGAATAGTGTCTAGGACACAATTCCTTTTCCCTCAGAACTAAGAAACGGTCATCGGCAGATCCGGACAGCGACCCCGCTCTAGCCATATCCAAACGATCTGCGCGGAGGACGGACCTGGTCCGGTAGACTCCAACAAACAGTATGGAGCTCAAAGGCTTTCTCTCTTGCCGGTTATACCACAAGGTGAGTTCCTGCTTCTTCACACACATGCTCTCTCCAGTACAGGTTAGCTCTGAGTGTTAGCGATGCTAATGTAAACACCGACCATATTACGTCCAAAACAGTCGGCATTGTTTCTGATTGGGCCGTGGGTCTGCATTGCCAATTTGATGTCATATCGGACGCAAATCTGGATCAGCTACGTTGTACCCCCGTTTTTAGAGATTTGGGTACGGAGGAAAAGAGAGGGTTTTATTTTCTGATGCTGCGTGAGTTCCCTGACACACCGGGGACACATCTTTATGTATAAAAGACATCAAAAAGTGCATTTTGCATGATAGGTCTCCTTTAACACAGGCTTCTTTACAGTACTTCCCATTGTAAAGCGTCCTTGGGTTTCGTGAAAGGCGCTATATAAATTAAAATTATTATTATTATTATTGAATATGTTAGTCTATTTGCATTGTATCTGCACTGTCCCCTTTGCTTTGGGATTTATGATTCTGAAAAGTTGGATTATAATACTTTAGAAGCTTAGGACAGGTCAAGTCAAATTCAAGCACTTTTCAAGCATTTTCAAGGTGCATTTTCCAGCTTTTCAAGCATCTTGCCGCTGTTGTAAATTACATATTTATATACACATACTCAAATGATTATTTCCCTACCTCACATTAAATCAGATGTTCTTTATGCTATAAACAACCAAATGTGTGTTTCGTGATAGCATTCTACATGAGGATGACAAATTTAAAGAAAATAAAACTAAGTTTAATATTTCAAAATGAGTGATCTGTACGTAGACTAGGCCTCCCATATAACCTGGCTGAGCCGATATAAAACAATCAGCCAAATAACTTTTCCATACATTATTGATTACTATTTTTGAGGTACTTTTAGGTTGGCAGTAAACGGTAAATGGTGTACTTTTCCTCCACTACATGTATTTAATCCCTTTAGTTACTTCACAGATCTGGATGAATGATGTGAAATCTAATCAAGTGTTAAATCAGACTTTAGTTCCACCTGGAGTAAATCCACAAGCTACCTACCCTGCAGTATACAAAGTCATTCAAAGTAGCTGCACCTTTACCAGCTTTGAGAACACTTTCATGATCAATCATTATAAAACATATCATATATATTATTCTGAAATGGACCAATCTGCACAACGAATACTTTTACTGTCGCTACTTTCACTATATTTTGATGAGAATACTTTCCTACTTTCACTTGAGGAACATTTTGAATGCAGGACTTTTACTGTGACAGAGTATTCCTACACACTGGTACTTCTACTTTTACTAAGTACAAGATCTGAGTACTTATAATTTCACTACAAGATCTGAGTACTTGTACTTTTACTCAAGTACAATATCTGAGTACTTATTCCACCTCTGGTAGCGTATTAGTCTGAATTGTAGCCACAAAATCAAGCAGAGCTGCATAAAAATAGACTCACAATGGTAACAAGTGGAAAATAATATTTACAAATGTGTACAATGATTTGTAGGTAATGCTACTCAAGACACCTGACTTATACATCTTCAAAGGAAGACTGTGTTCATTCTACAATTACATGGGATTAAAGCAAAATGTAGTTTTACTTGTATAATACTTCAAGTTTGTTTTCATCTGTTTTCAAATAAACAAAGTCTTGGCTTTCAGAATATTAAACTTGTTTCGGCAAATTCAGATGATAAATACAACTTTGAAGCTTGTAACGGCATAATTACAAGCGGAGAACGGAGTAATTTAACGTCACTACAGGCATAACAACAGTCGGTGTTTCTTGTGAGTGTTTCCCCGGTACACAAACGCAAAAATACACAAACACACTCGCGAGCTTCCCCCAGACCAGTAATACAAACTAAAATGTGTCTTCGGGTCAATGTGACTGATTTCGATAGAGCAAGTCACATTTGGTTTAGGCACGAAACATACTACCAGTAGAAATACATTGCTTTCAAAATCGCTCGGTGTCGAATCAATAGATTATATTTCGTGACTATAACACGAAATGCCGTGAGTGCTTCATCCTCTGAACACCACACGATGGCGACTGTAACGCTCCTCTGAAATGATTGTCCCCTCCAATTATTATTATCCCTCATGGAGTTCGCTATTCAGCTCGCTAACGTTAGCTTAAACAAACGTAACATGCAACGTTAGCCTAATCTAAAATGCTCTACTGCGGCGTACCTTTCATGTGGCTCGTCAGCGCAGACTCTCGCATCGTTATTTTTGCAAACTTGCAGGAGGCTACTCGTGGGCTTGACCCTCGTCTTAGCCATGGCTTGTATTTGTCTTCTGCTAACCAACGCTCGTTGAAACGGCAACCTCCTGGCACACAGTCATCTATCACTCTCATCAGAATGCCCAGGTCACACGTAACACAAACACTTGCAGGTCGCGCGCATAGTGCGGGAAGGCCGCAGCGGAGCTGTTTTATGTAGAAGCGAAGCAATTATTTTCTTTTCATCTAAAAAGCGAACTATTCAGTCAGACAGCAATTTATTGTAAAAGTAAAGCATTACATTTTCAAGAACTTTATCTCAATTTCAAGCACCATTCCCAAAATTCAAGCACTTTCCCAACCTTGAAAACACCACGTCAAATTTCAAGCATTTTCAAGGATTTCAAGCACCCGTACGAACCCTGTTAAGAAGATAATTCTTGACACACCTTATGTGATCAATTATTAATAAACCATATTGATTGGTGCAATTTTTGTAAAACAAGAGATCGAAGGAATAATTTGCCTCATTTTGGGGTGCCTCTGTTTAAAGATTGCAAATGCATCTTAGTTCTTTTTGGCATATTTGTATATCATCAACCATGTGCACATGGCTTTTGTATTATCCCTCTAATGTGGCTCATGTTGTTGATGTTTTTTTCCAAAAGCTCTATTCTTTTCTGTCTGTTTCTGCAGAATGTGTTGTTTCCCTACCGGCATCTGCCTCCTCCTGTCCATCATCCCTCCTCAACCACAGCTTCGTCAAATGTCAGTGAGCAGAGAGCCGGCCATGGGCTATTACTGGCATTCACCACTGACACGAGGAACACAAACACACACGGCGAAAACACAGACTTCACAGCCACGTTTCTGAAAGTGTGTGGACAAATGTCGCGGCATATGCTGGTAGGAAGAAGGGTTCTTTTTTGAATGATGCTGACAGTGTAAACACACATACGCACACACACAGTTGTTCAGAAGCAGGCTTCTAATTGAGAGTAGGCTACGTTTTATTAAATGTGCAATTAATTTAGAATATGTACATATATTCAAGAGTTTGTCCAAATGTGTGTCCATGCGAGTGTTTTTGACATAGGTGGCATTCAAAACACCCCACCCTGTTTTTGTTCAATCCCCTGTACTTAGTTTGAGCATTCAAAACTAACTACAGGGGATTTTACAGGTTCTTTTCCGCAAATTGTGAATATTGGCAGGTGATCACTGAGTGATGGGGGCCCCACTATGATGTTCCGTTTCAAGGACGTTAGTGAAAATGTTATCAATTAAGGTTTCAGTAGTGCTAGTTAACCTGGTTGGTTTGGTTATAAGATTTTGAAAAGTGTGGTAGTAAAGAAATGGGTCTTGTTAACTGTGATCGTTATTCTCGCGTCCAGGAAAGAGAAGCTTAAAAAGGAGACTAAATGGAGTCTCTGAGATTGTTTCAAAATTGGTACTTTAATTAAAAATAAAGGCGCGGTGTTAGTGTATTCTAGAACCCCGAAGGCAGGAGAGACTGAAAAGAGTCAAGGGAAGCTTATAAAAGTTAACAGCATTTAATTACACAAAAGATGCGGTGGTGTACAAAATGAAATGTGCGAGTGGAGGCGCTCTCCTCATCCGCCCGGTCAGTCCAGGTCAGCCGATAGAAAGAGGTCAATCCTTGGCTTGCTCTTCCTGTTGTCATCGGAGGTCTTCTCCTATTGGCCGGCGTCGCGTCGTCGGGGGCGGGTCCAATGCCATTTCTGCCTTTTTCTGTTGTTAAATTATATCATTCTGGTGTCTGTGGTTATTTAAACATTTCCTAATAAACGTTATTCAGCGGTAATAAACGAGTGCTAAACCCAGTGTGCTCGGTGTACAACATCACATGTCATTTCACCTTTGATTCACGGTTTGAAAATGCAGCATTTCGCCACATGCTAATGCTAACCAGAAATGAATAATTGTCAGAATAAAAGTATTAAGTTAATAGTTAGTGAACTTCCGGTTTTTTCAGAATACAACTGATTTAAATTAAATAGTGTATTTAATTCAAATTACGCCATACCAACATTGATTTTAATTTCTAACAATCCCTCCTTACATACCCTTTAAGGTATGTAAATAATATTGAAATCAATTAGTTCTTCATCCGAACATTGCATGGTACATAACTCATAAAAGTAAAAAAATACAAATAAGAATACATATTCATCATAAATATGAAGTTTTTCATTTGTGCATAACTTCTAGCTTAAACCTTTAATGTCACTTTGTAAAATAGCAGCAATTAGCTTGGTATGGAAAACGTCTAACTCCCTCCTTTCACATCATAAATAATCTTCTTACTGTATCTGGTGTAAAGGCACTTGTTCTTTTACAAAGTATAAGAAGGATCAAACTATCTGAAAATAGCTAAATATTACTCTTTATTTACTTTTACTGTGTCTCTGGTGTAATTTATGAATCTCTGCTGGTTCTAGTAGATATAGTTCTCCCCATCCACATTCTTGTTGGTTGTGGGACAGAGGAATAATAATTCAGAACCTGCTGATATTTGAATCTTACTACTGGGCATATGTTACAAACAAAAAACATCTTCATGGTGAACTAAATAAAATCCTTGTAATCTTTCTCAAATCTAAATATAACAATGAACTATTCCTGTTTGTGGTAAAGACACACAATAACGTTATGCAATACAATTTCATTATGGATTCAAAAACAACTAAAGTCATGATGCCGTCAGAGTGAATGATTTCCTGAGTGTATCTGTCCTGTAAGGTACGTCATTCTCTGCTTGGATCGTGTGCAGAAATCCCATCGATTGCACCTGGCAATACGGCTTCTACCTGTCTATTATCAAGCTGAAAAATGAATACAGAATTCCAACATACTGTCATCAAATGTCTTTCTATTATGAATTTAAATTAAATGTATATCCCCATAATGAACTAAACAATAAAGTCTATGGCTTTTACTTCTAATTCTTTACCAGGCTAGTTACAATATGTTGTCTAAATTAAATTCGGTCTCATTACATTACTATGTTTTAGCTTAACTTAACTGTAATATGTTCTTTCTACATTTCAAACCTCAGATACTCTAATGTCGGTTAAAATATTAAAAAATGGTTTAATGATCACAGGTCAACTTCTTCGGTATTCTATTCTGGAATTACAGCTCTCACAGTAGCCCCTTGGCCACTGCTTCTGTGTTACCTGTTATAATTCAATCAATATTTAGAAACATCTCAACATTCATCAAACAGTATCTTATCCCCAGATATGGAGCAGGTTAATTATAAAACTATCATTCAATGCTCAGTTTGAACATCTGGGTTGGGGCGGAAGGTTTCTGTCAATCCTTAAAAGAAAAATTTAAATTGTGAATTTGACAGCCATGTTGACATTATACATTATACACACACTCCCCCCTTTTTACACATGAACTCATGTGTAACAAAACCCTGTAATGGGGAGGGGAACAAAAAACTGTGAGGTAATTGGTTAGGGACATAACGAACATTATTTTCAATTTGACATCCATTATCATTATTTCCACAGTAAACACTTCAGTGAAAAGAAGTGTTCCTCTCCGTCCTTCAGGCCTAAAAGAAACAGAATCTTCAGATTTTAGTTTTACATTTGCAAACCGCCAACTCATGTGAGAGTAAAATATCATCAAGTAGATTAGAACCGGGTCACATGTGCGGTTTCCCCTTTTTGTGGAATTTTTAGGAAACCTCTCGTTTCCCTTGGAGCACCAAAATAATATGTTAGTCCAAAAACATGCTTGGTTAGTTATTGTTTTCGAATCATGCAGTTACACTGATCACATGCCGGCATTCATTCACACTCACACTGTCTGGTTGTCATGTCAGGTTTGGTCAGGTACACCCCAGAGTCAGTCATCCACAGTGCCTTGTCAAGTTACACTGTCGGTCAGGGTCAAAGGTCAGTTGGTTTCCGTCTTTTTTGGCCATGTGTCGTGCTCTGCAGAGACTTTGACATTTCAGCATAGGCCAGTATCCTTTGTCTACAAAAATATGTATATATGGACCGCCATCATTTATTAATTCACAATTACAACTATAATTTTCAAGATGATTCTAACTTGTCATTGGGACTTCTGCCTCCCACTTTTCCTGAAACTTGGTACAAAACTCACTCCCTTCGAGTACTACTACTACTGCAATCCATTTACACCTAATTAGTATTAAAATGTCTAATGATCTATTTCAGAAACTTGTGTACATAACTATTATCTTGAGTCAAAACATTACTAGGATCTGTGTAGCTCTGCATTTCATAGCTCATTATACTCATGTATCTTTAATTCTGGTTTACTTAACCAGTTAAGCCCTGAGCCTGTTTTTCAGGTTTCAGGCTTGAAAATGCCACTAACACAACAAATTATATATCTTCACTTCTAAAAAGGGGTAAATTAATAATTATTTTTCTCAAAGCAAGGTTACATCTGTGAGTTGGATGTAGAAGTGTCAGAATCAATATAGATGTTTTTATTTTAAAGTAAATTCAGATGGAACATAGTAAAAACATGTAAATTCTAATGTCCACCTAAAAAAAAAACTTTACTTATAGTGAAAACCACCCTTGCATGATGGGTTAGTAGACTAAAAGCTTTAGGAATCCAAACTATAACATATAATAAGTACCCTGTATCAAGATTGATGCAAAACAAGTGAAATTTGACCTTTTTAGAGAGATTTAGAAAAACAAAGTCTAAGCGGACTCACCTCTGGGTAATTTGGGAACCATCGGTTCCATTTGAACTTTTTCACTGTAAAAATCATTTTATTACTTTGAATTATCACTATAGGTATTCATTCCATCCAAATACAACTGTTGTGAACATTTTTTTAAAATAAAACATAGGCCTACTCTTACAGTGAGCCTCTGAATTAGCCCCGAGCGAAAAATGCTAACTTATTACAACACCGAAAATCACTCCTCGCTCCCTTATTACTTATCCTAGCTGCACATCCAACACATTGTTTATGATCGCAAGGAGACACAGAATCTAACGGTGCCCACCTGAACAGCCCAACACTGAAAGATACAAACTCGCGACGTTATCAACAAAAACGTACATCAAAACAAATGGCGCTGGCGCTAATGCGCTAGGCTAACAATGATTTACCTTCCTCGTTGTCTGGTCTAAACTGGTCTTCAATGGCATTAAAACGATAAAAACGATGATGTAGTTAATCCATATATTAATATATAATGGGGCTGTGTCCCCTTTGAAATGTTCTGATAATCTATAAGCAATAAAACTGCAATTCCGTTATCTGCTGTCCGCTCTGTGCTCCGTGCGCTCTGGGTCCTGCTGCATTTCCTGCTTCGTTACGTTGTAAACAATAAATGAAGTCGGCTGCGTAATGTACTTAAGCTGACTGCCATTCTTTATAATTTACGCAGGACCATATCTCTGGAACCCATTGGTCGATTCGTGTGATTTACACCTTTTTCTTAACCATCAGAACCAATAGAATCGATGGGCAGTTCCCAAATCTACGTAAACATTACCATAGCGGACGTAATAGAGAAGCAAACGAAGCATATCTGAAAGTGTAAGCCTGGACGGCAATACTTTATACCGAGTATATTGCCATAAATATGATGATTGATTATCAGTAAAACATTATACGTGACACAAAGACATTGGATTAACCTTGAGATGCGTTTTTATTCCGTTGAACACAACTTTTGATCACAAATCAAAAAAGGTAAGACGTAATTATTGTAATATTTTTGGAACCGGATGTTGTTTACTTTCTCTTTTCTGGCTGATAGCTCCAGGAATTCGAGGTCGGACAGTGATGACATTACATGTGTGGAATCTGTGGAGTCTCAGCTTTAAATCGTATATCTTGTTTGTGCAGTTAAGATAGTAATAAGGGCATTTCTACCGTGTGTTGTGTGTAAAAAAGCGTTAGCATTAGTTAGCATTTTTTCGCTCAATGCTAATTCAAAGGCTTGGTATTACTTTTGTGTTTTTTTTAGCTAACAATTGTTCTTATTGTAAGTTAGCTGAGTTTCTTACCTTTAAAATGGTATGAAACATTAATAGTTTCATAAATGTTAAGAAGCCCTGAGACATGTGAGAAAAAAAAAACTGTGGGAGGGGTCCACTGGGGGGACCTTCAGGCTTAACTGGTTAAAAAACAATGTTAAACTCTTTAGCAGTGTGTGGAACCTTGGGTGTCCGAACATGCAACAATTACTCCCTCCTTTATCAAGGATTTAAAACAGAAGTCATTTTATATTTCCATCTTAAAGCCCTCCTATGGTAATAACTATGCTACAATGGTGAAATCAATACTTTAGATCAGAGTCCTGCACGGGTCTGATTTTCAAGACCCGCTCCCGCCCCGCACCCGCGACGTGCAATACCGAACCCGCCCCGCTACCCACACATATTGCCAATTAGTTCCGCAACCCGACCCGACCCGTCGGCACAAGATCCGCAACCCGACCCGAACCCGCATAGCCTATGAGCAGTGAAAACGTGCAATTATTAACACACGCAGTTGCATATTTGTCTCAAAAAGCGTGGGATGTTGGTTCTTTTCTCCATCTAGGATGACACCAGAAGCCTCCCAGACGTTGGATTTCGCTCTTGAGGAAGTGTTATTGAAAATGCTGTATTCTCCGCTAGAGAGCTTCACCTCAGCCATTTTGAATGTGGCGCGCACAGCAGCAGATTGATGCGCTGCAGAGGTTATGATTATGCGCGGTCCCGCGGGGGAGAGGTCTGAAGATTTAAACATTAAACTAAATTACTATTATTTTAATATATTTATTATGCAATACCCGCGACCCGCATCATCTTTGTTTTACCCAGAACCGAACCCGGAAAAAAGTGTTTGAAAAAATACCACCCGCGAATCACCTTTTTTGCGGGTCACCCGTCGGGTACCCGCGGGTAGCCGACCCGATGCAGGACTCTGCTTTAGATTGGAATTTTATATGTGGCTTGGCACCAGCTCTCCCTTTAACCTTATCCATACAAATAAATATTTGTCCTATAGAGTGATCCATACAAATACAAATTTGTCCTATAGAGTGGTTCCTAAAACTATCCTTTTAATGGTGATCAATATTTTAACAAATGAGATCACTACTTTATTCACACGTGAATAAAAATCTCTTAAAAAATGATTTGTTAACATGATGAAAAGATTGAAGAATATGGTTCTACTCTGTCATGTCTCCCCCTTTATCCCTCAGTTTGTTTTAGGATGATTCTCATTTTACTTTAATCTGTCTTTACGTATTTATGAAGTTAATTCAAGTTATTTAAATGTGCGTTTTGTGAATAAGTGTGTTTATGTGTAAACTCACTCATTCCCGTTCTCCTTTTCTCCTCCCCTGGTTTTCTCAAGCCGTGACCCCGGCCTCCTCATTTCTAATCGACCATGCCAACTCCTCTGATTCTGTCTTCTCTTCAGTCCATCAGCTGTTGAATCCATCCGCTGTAACTTTTGTAGGCAGCCATTGGCCCAGTTACATCTGCAGCCCCCATCATGCCACTGTTGTTGCACTGCTTTGCATTTCATCTCCTCCTTTACAGTCTCTCTGCTGTTTTTATGGAGGGCGGATTCTGCTCTTGTGTCCCACACTCGGCTCTTGTGCCAAATCTCGTGGCTCAGCTTGGAACTTCATGCCCTGTCTGAGGGGCTGATGAGAGTATCTCTCTGTATGTCAGCATGCTGTTTGGTTCTGGATGCCACAGGTGGAGATAGTTCTGGCTGCAGTCTTGTTGTTGTTTCAGCTCTGGTTCTCTGTCTGTTCGATGGAGAAGGAGGAGTCTCCTGTTGGGTTAGGTCTTTCGTCTGCTTGGAGGGTCGGGATCGTAGCCTTTCTAACTCAGAGGGGGAGTCCAGGTCTCGGGACGCATTACCTATAAGAAGTCTAGCACACTGAGGTTAAATAAATCCAACCCTTTCCACTCTGTCTCTTTCTAATCATACCATCTGTCTTAGTTGTTAAATGCCATCTAAACAACATAATTAATGTCTACTAATGATATTACAAAAACTCACTCTAAAAATAGTTTCATCCATTTCTATATATTTACCCAACACAACTCTTTCAGGAAACCATTTTCTCCTATAAATTGAAAAACGTACATGTTTCCAGCATCACATATTCCACACACTACGAAAGAACATCTCCATATTTTAAATCCCACTGTTACTTAGAACAATAGTAAACCTGCAGAGCACACTAATCAGATCACAGTAATTAAATCTGACTCAAGTGTAGGCCTATGTCTACTTTCCATTATACTTATTACTTGTGCTGAACATTTATTTATATTGTCTAAATTCCTTGTCTATGATGTGCAAACAGTTTGAGTGTAAAATGTGTTTTTCTCAATGTATTTACACTACAGATTCTTGAGTTTACTCATCTCCTGGTGCTGTCGTTGTAAAAAATGTTCAATTCCTTATTGTTTTGTACCAATTTTCCAAAATCAGTTCTAACTGCCGTGCCGTTTCTGGAAAGGTGGCGGTACGGCTACACAATGTGTAAGAAGGTGCCAACATGTTCCTTTTTTAACTTTGATCCGGAGCGCATCTGCAGTGCGTTCTACAACTTCCCATGGTCCACTCCATACAGGTTGCAACAAGTTCATCTTGTGGATTTTTACATTTACCCAATCACCTGATCCAACAGAAATATTCGTCATGGCCCTGGCATATGCTTCCGCCTCAATATTTCTGATATCTAACACTGGTTCTCCTCTGTATTGTGAGGTGCTACGTTGTGGTGGATATTGCTGAGTGGGGCAATCTCTGGCCAGATGTCTACAATCTCCACATATGAAGCAGCCATCATCCCTTCTTCCTCTTGATCGTTGCTTTCCTCTCCATTGTCCCTTTTGTTGATGCTGTATGGGAGTGTATACCTGTGATTGCGGCTGTACTTGGGTAGGAAGATACACAGGTATTTGCTGTTGAATATACTGTGGTGCTTGTGGCTGTACTTGGGTAGGAAGATACACAGGTATTTGCTGTTGAATATACTGTGGTGCTTGTGGCTGTACTTGCGTAGGAAGATACACAGGTGTTTGCTGTTGAAGATACTGTGGTGCTTGTGGCTGTACTTGCGTAGGAAGATACACAGGTGTCTGCTGAACCTGGTTTTGTGGACATACACTTCCTCCTCCGCTTTGTTGAACTGTTGGAGGTGTCCTCCCTGCCTTCTCTGCTAGTATGGCCATCTGATTTGTCGATTTCTTGTTTGTATTAGCTTCGGCATCTTTCTCAGCTACTTGTATCTTCAAAAGTCTTAGTTTTAGTGTTTTAATTTCTTCATCATTTTCCCCCTTTGTTGCCTGGTATTTCATATCGTGGTGAATGAGATGTAGTCTCCATTCTTCAATGGGTTTAGCGTCTAATCCCACCACGTCTCCCAGGCCTGCCTGCACTGATCGGGGAAGGGCTTTAATGACAGCGTTCTTCCACAACATTACAACAGCCGGAGAAATGTCATGCCGTTCTCCAGTGTAGTCCTCCCACACTCCTTCACATCTCTTCAAGAAGGCATACATTTCTTCCCCCGGTTCTTTTCTCAGGCTGTTGAGGGCATGTAAATTGCGTGTTGTCGGGTAGATGTGACGAATAGCAGCCCAATAATTCGACCTGATATTGTTGAATGAAGTTTCATCTGGGTCGTGCGTGCAATTGGCCTCGGAATCTACTGCTCTTGCCTCTAGTCTTCCTTCTATCCGTCCAAGCAGGGCCCTCATGTCTCCCAAGCACAGGTGGTCTTGGACAGTGTACTTCTCCAGATCAGTAACCCACTTCTGACCTCCTTTCGTGAGTGGAGGTAGCTTTGACACTAATGCTTCCATGTCCCTGTGAGTCCATGATTGGTATTGAAATCCTCCTCTTCCAGCCGCTATCAATGGCATGGAGGTATGTGCACCGGTCTTGGTTCTTTTAGTTGTCTTGGTTCTTCTAGTTGTCTTGGTTCTTCTAGTTTTGGGGCATGTCCCAGGGTAATGTTGCTCGTTTTCGTCGCTACTATTATTCTCAGGAGGAGATGCAAAACTGCGTTGTTGCTGTGACTGTTCATGGTATGGGGAGTGTCTACTGGTTTCAGACTGTGTACCGCTGTCGTCATCTTCATCTCCCCGTCCATTGGAATAGTCAGGAGAGTAGTTTGTTCTGCGTTTTCTTTGAGTTCTTCGTTCTTCTTGTTCTCTCCTTTGTCTATCTGCCATCATGTCCTGGAATCTTACATCGTCTTGTTGCCTCTCCGCCAGAAGTAGTTGGTATTTATCTTCCTCCCTTTGTCTTTCTCCAATAATGTCATTATGGGCTTCATCTGCCTTTCGTCTCTCTTCCATTCCTCTGATGAGTTCTGCTTCAATGCTTCTGTTGAGCTCCTCTTCCATTCTTCTGTCGAGTTCCTCCATTCTTCTGCCGAGTTCTGCTTCCATTCTTCTGCCGAGTTCTTCCATCAGCTGGTTGACACTGGATAGGATTCTTACCTCATACGCCAATTCTTTCTCATTTGGGGCTTGAATCGAAGCTTGGTGAGAAGGGTTGTTCTCTGATATGTCTGGAGGAGACACTTCGGTCAGGCTTGGATACTGCTTTGGAGTTTGGATAAGTGGAGCCTCTTTTGTCATTTCTGCTGTGTCTTCATTTACTGGCAGATCTTCTGCGATGGATGTCAGATGGATTAACAGACATGTAACCCTAACTTTTCTTTTTTCAGCTTTTTTCATAGCGCTTTTAGCAGGTCCATACCAAGGGGTTTGTATGGCTTTGATCCATGCTTTTTCCTGTTGTAGGTATTCAGCATTCTCATGTTCAACTACAGCTTTTCTATGGGCTTCCGTTGGTCCAGGTTGATCATCTGCTGGAATCAATCCTCTCGTTTTCCACTGTTCCAACAGTTTCTCTATTTGGTTCCATGTCTTCTGTCTATGACTTGGACACGTTAAAGCATCTGATCTAATGTTTACTCTCGCCTTAATATCTGCAGTTGTGCCTGGCACTGTGAGTGCTCTTAACTCTGGCGACATGTTTCTTAAGTACACGGATAATATTATTAAGTTATCAAAATGAATTACTAATCCTCTGAATAGTACCCTTGTATTCTTTATAAAGATATCCTATGTCATCTGAACTTAACTTTAAAATCTGGTAATTTTTTCAATTTTTTTTTTTTTCTTACAGAATTTGGAAAAATAAATTTAAATGTTGTAAAACTGAGATTGGAAAATCAAAATTAGACAAATTAAATTAAAATTTTGAAATTATGCAAATTTATAAAATCTGAACAAATAAATAAAAATGAACAGTGTATGGTTTTGACTTTGTAAAAATAGGAATATGGTGCAAATCCAAATAAACCGTGGACAGTGTATACTCAAGTTGAGTTCATGAAATTATGCAAATGTCATAAAATGTGTTAACTACAATACTTCAATTCAAAGAAACCACATGTAATCTTTATCTGTGTGGTGAAGAATGTATTAACTGTAATACTTATTATGTCCGCTAGGGGAGCTGTTTTATTTGTAACTCCTCTCAAATGTATCAACTAGTACTTCCGGTTCATAAACCTACTTCCTGTTTATTTCCTCAAAATATAAAGTTCAAATTACTTTCTTTGAAAAGCATGAAAAACAAAACAACTCAATCTACTCTCAACGTTCATCTACACCAGGGGTAGCCAACACGGTGCCCGCGGGCACTCAGTCGCCCGCAGGGGCAACGTGAGGCGCCCGCCGGGCACGTTCTAAAAATAGCTCGCCAAGAAAATCCAAAATGTAAAAAATACACAAAACGAAATGTAATTAAAATAATCTACCCCATGCAAACGAAACCTAAATCATAGCGAACTCCATCTACTTACTACAACTCTATATCTATCTAACACCCCTCCTCCCCCCACCCCCACAATGAATATCGACCAATCACGTTCTTGCTTGATTTGCGGGACCAGCGTTGCAGTCGGGAAGAAAAGCGATGTGGCACCTCCCCGCTGATTTTCCTTCTGGCAGAATCTACACATCAGCCCCATTGAACAGCCTAGTCGTGCCAGCCTATACAGCACATGAGGGCCATAGTTTTACTGTGTGTGTTGTAACTTGCATATATTTATTCCACTTGACGCACACACACCCAGGGGGGACATATCCCCAGCACTTTTCGAAATCCCGTTTGCCACGGAGGAGCACACACAGTGTGTGTGTGTGTGTGTGTGTGTGTGTGTGTGTGTGTGTGTGTGTGTGTGTGTGTGTGTGTGTGTGTGTACCCCTTTATCTATGTAATATAGATAAAGTAAGAAATCATTCCAATGTGTACAATAGGACAGTACAAAAGGGGAGTGATTAGTAAAATATACATAAATAAAAATAAAGAATGCTAACTAGGTAACACAAGATAAGAATAAACAAGTTTAAATGATTTGTTATTGGTTGTGATCATATTCTAAAGATGTTTGGATTATTGAAAAGTATACAGCTCCCTTTCATGAGTGTTGAGAGCTGTGTCCATAGATTCATTTTGTGCTCAAAGTGCACCAGATTGATGCATTTCACTTCAACATTTAAAAAAAAATCTTCCCGGGGTTGCATGCCCCCGGACCCCCCTAGAGGAGGTGAGGTCCCCCCTGGAGGATGTGAGGCCCCCCCTAGAGGATGTGAGGTCCACCCCCAAATAAAGCAAGTTAAAATAATTAAATGACATGTTCTTTTAGTACACAATGAAAATGGGTCCCAAAGACCTAAACAGCACACAAAGGTTAAAGGTAAGCATATAATAATGTTAAAATGTGCTAAATATATACACTGCAAAAAACAAAAAAAAGAGGAGTAAAAGTAGCCCCCGACTTGTTTTATTTTTTGAAAGTAGCCCTCATCCTAAAAAAGGTTGGTGACCCCTGATCTACACCATCCCTGTGTATTTAATCAGTAGTTACCGGTTGTATCTTTACTCGAAGTATTTCACCATCTAGTAATGCTAACTGGCTAGCTTAGCAGTATAGCATTAACCGCATGTGACTGGGGAAAGGGGACAATGGAAACACTCAACATCTGCATATAAATAACCACACTGATTGACAATACAAAACAACACAATCTTCAGCTTATCTTAGCTCTAAATTATATAGATGCTGACCTTAAAAGCCGATCTCATACCAATCTTGTACACAATCGTTTCGGCTTAGAAGATCACACAAAAATATACTTTTTGGCTTAAAAACTCCACACAATATACGTTATTAAACCAGACTACGCAGGTTTAACACATCAAACATATAGACTAACATGAATGGACCCAGTCCAGTGTAAAACAGATCAGGTCTGGTACCTACCCAGAGGTATTTAACACAATGTGAACCCTATCCCAGATAAAATCTAGTGCCTCACCAGAAGGTCTTAATAATACTATGTAATATTCACATTAATCGGGCGGCGCCGAAGATACAACAGAGACGAATAGAAACACTATATACAATCTTCACACCACTCGCAATCACCACGGAATTAAACAGGTAACTGTCTCACCTTTCGTTTAGGCCCAGCCAAAAACTCATTTTCTGCAGGCAGTGTGATGCTAGTTAGCTTGCAGCATTCCCCTCTTTTCCAGCTCTATCCCGCTTCAGAGCCCACCCAGGGACGCCATGTTAGTGTATTCTATAACCCCGAAGGCAGGAGAGACTGAAAAGAGTCAAGGGAAGCTTATAAAAGTTAACAGCATTTAATTACACAAAAGATGCGGTGGTGTACAGTACAAAATGAAATATGCGAGTGGAGGCGCTCTCCTCATCCGCCCGGTCAGTCCAGGTCAGCCGATAGAAAGAGGTCAATCCTTGGCTTGCTCTTCCTGTTGTCATCGGAGGTCTTCTCCTATTGGCCGGCGTCGCGTCGTCGGGGGCGGGTCCAATGCCATTTCTGCCTTTTTCTGTTGTTAAATTATATCATTCTGGTGTCTGTGGTTATTTAAACATTTCCTAATAAACGTTATTCAGCGGTAATAAACGAGTGCTAAACCCAGTGTGCTCGGTGTACAACATCACATGTCATTTCACCCTTGATTCACGGTTTGAAAATGCAGCATTTCGCCACATGCTAATGCTAACCGGAAATGAATAATTGTCAGAATAAAAGTATTAAGTTAATAGTTAGTGAACTTCCGGTTTTTTCAGAATAAAACTGATTTAAATTAAATAGTGTATTTAATTCAAATTACGCCATACCAACATTGATTTTAATTTCTAACAGCGGGTATGTTTACAAGCAGAATATTGTTCATTCAGAAAAACAGCGGTGTTCTGGCTCTCTGGTGAGCGAAGGGAAAAGAGAGGCCGAACCGCTCAGGTGCTGTTGTAAAATATCCTCTCCTGGCTCCTCCCTGCGGGCCGGCCCTCCACATCTTAATGTCCGTTGTTACGTTAAACAGAGGATTCAGGCATTGTACATTCAATATATACTTAAACACGCCTCTTCTCCTCATATTGTCTTTCATCACTTTTCCTTTAACACATTCTAAACGTTGTAGTCAATATACTAAAAAATACAGAAAATACTTCACGGCTGGTTTGGTTTCTGGTCATTCCAGATGTTGTCACATCTTACCCACGTCTGTAAACAATAACTTTATTCAAATAAACTGTACCTTCATTTAATATTCAGCAATAATAATACGTCTATAGTTGCAGTGTGTAGTGAAATATTTGTATGTATTCATGTTAGCAAACTATGGATAAGCTTAAAATGGGAATAATTTGGGTAAAACTGTGAGCTGGATTTGGGGCCTGTTGACATGTGTTTTTGAGGACAAAGGAAGATGGGGGAAGGTGAGAGCATGTCTTGATTTGCATTCAACTTAGATCTAGCTACAGTGATTGGGGAAACCTAAGATTTGGGGTGTTTGTGATATTTGGGGCTGCCAATCAAGGAGGTCCAAATGGGAGGATCGGATAACTCCTCCCATTGTTAAAAAGTATAAACACAGACACACACGCGGGGTTCAGTCTCTTTCCTCTGGCTGGCTCACGTGCAGGTAAATTCGGGATCCCAAAGATAATTTGTATTGAATTTGTACTGTATTGATTGTATTGCATTGTCATATTACCATTAAAGTAGATTATTGTTTACTTGGTGGCACTGGATTCCTTCCTGCACAATAATTTTCTGGTTTTTCAGTATAAAACAGCATTTAACTGACGGTATGTTTAAACTACATATATACCATCAAAACATTGATTTTAATTTCTAACAGTCTATAATAATAATACATTTTATTTCTATAGCGCTTTTCTTGAACCCAAAGATGCTTTACATTTGGGAGGGAGGGTAGACAAACAAAACAAAAACAAAGCTATGGTTATTAAGACTTGAAAACCGGAATCACCTTCGCGATTTTCATTTCATTTGGGAAAATACCTTGTAGGAAGATTTATTGCATATATTTACTAGGGGGGCTACAATGTTTGGTACAACTTGTTTAACAATATTCATACTAAGTCCTACATTTGTAAATAACAAAGAACAAAAGACATACATAACTAAGCGGAAATTAAATGACAGTTATCTAAATAAATTAAATATGAACTTAAAAAATGAAAAAATATTTGAGATTCTAGATGTAAACAAATCCTATGATGAGTTTGTAAGGATTTTCATGCAAAACATGAACGAATGTTGTCCATATATAACAATTAAGAAGAAAATAAATGAAATAAATTAATTTAAGAAATTCCAAACTGAAGGAAAAACCCCAACGGATGTTGCAAATAGCTTTAATGAGTTATTTATGTCACGATCTGTCTTTATGGTGTCTTGTCTTGTTTCATGTTTTATGTTGAAAGGTCTTCACTTCCTGTCTTGCCTGTTTCTGTCTGCGTTGTGTCTTGTTTAAATCTGTCTGTGGTTCCCGGTCGTTAGTTTCCCTGGTGTGTCTAATTTACCCGATTGTGTTCACCTGAGAGGCTTCTCAATACTCAAATTTCCCCTCCTCGACTCCCCTCCTCGGTTCCCCTCCTCGAGACTTAGACCCGCCCACAGGAGATGCGAGCGGAGGACCGAGGAGGGGAACCGAGGAGAGAGGAGGGGAAGCAGCAGACGTTTAAAGAAATGATAACTCCTCTCCTCTGAGCGGTCATTTTAAAGAGACGTCTGTTCATTATTACGTGGCAACAGCTGCATCAGCTGTCGAATGTTTTGTCATAGCGCTGTATCTCTGTTAGATCAGCTGAACATTGTTCCCCCACATATTTACTTTGAATTCATTGAGAGTGCGGTATAATGAGACAATAACAGACTACAGATGCGGACACACACACACAAATATATTTATATAAATATATACAATTTAAAGTATGAGAGCACTCTCATAATAATGTAACACAATCAGAGACTGGATATATCCCCCCCTCTCTCTGGTCGCTGAAATGGGGAATTGAAATTACGGGCCAAAAGTTGTATTTACAAGTAGCCTATTAAAAGTAAGCAGAGGACACCAAACCAACTGAGACCCGTCTGTCCGCCGCATTTACGCACTGTACAACACACACCTACACACTGTACCACACACACCTACACACTGTACCACACACACCTACAGCTCCTAAAGTATAAGCCGTTGTGTATTTTATTATGTGAAGCAATGGTCTTAGAAAAATATCGACTCTTTGTTTGTAGATATCTACTAAACTAAAGCAAATAAAGAGAGTAGGTGTAAGTGCAGCCTTTACATGTTCATAATTTAACTAATGTGTATTTTCTAAGTGTACTAATTATTATTGTTGTAATGTTTCATACGTGCAATATTTCGTCTTTTATTTTGAAGTCCAAGCTCACGTCTCGTTATGCTGTTCTCGCGTGAGTTAGAGAGCGAGAACATGAGAAGAGAAAGCCACTTGTGTCTGCCTGTGCTTCGAGGGAATTACAGTGAAAACTCGACTGTCCATCGACGCGAGTGTGTCTTAATTGACGAAGCGGCAACTTCAGAGGATCACGGACTGAGCACGAGGCTGTCTTCAAATGGCCGGCGGAGGAGGAGAAACTACGCATGCACACACAGAAGTGGACGACGCGCGCAGTTCTTAAAAGAGCAACGCTTCAAGACAGAGCCATAAAGAACTTGGACACTAAGAAATCAATAGTGATCCGAGTAAAGGGCTTCTGTAAAGGTTTGCTAAACCATTATTACCGTGAGTGCCAACTATAGTAGCGTGTGTGGTTAGCGTTTTGACTTATTTGCTCATGTCATTTTATTAAGGCTTGTTAATTAAGGCGTAAAGTTAAAGGGAACACAAGTGTTTTTATTTCCAATTTCTAATTCAAAGTGTGTTTTTGGGAATAATAAGTGAAAGTTATTTCATTGAAGTTCTGAAGTCTTATTTTTGGGTATATTTTTGAAAGGTGTAAAGTTCAATTAAGCTGTTTTTTGCACATGTTCTATTTTAAGTGCATTTCTACCTCTATTGAAGTCTTATAGGGTACATTTAAGTCACACTTACATTTGAGTAAGTGTTGAAAGTTCATTAAAAGGTTTAACTGCATTTTGCTGTTTATAAAAGTGAGTCACTTTAAAGTAGTGATTACTAATGTCTAAGTCTAGTGAGCCTACAATTCAGGTTAGGGAAAGTGCAGAGCCCCAATACGAAGCTGTGGATAACACTGAAGCACAGCAGCTAAGAAGAGGTCAAAGAACTAAAACTCCTACAGAAAAGGGTAGAGAAATGCAAGAAGAACAAATGAAAACGCTCCTACAAAAGTTCAACTACAATTATGAGAAATGGAGAACACAAGTGAAAACAGCTAAGCGGCCATTATCCCAAACAACAGAGTCTTTGTCTGAAGATTTGCTTAATGACATAATTCATGATGTCACAAGTTTGTCAGAAGATGTCCAACATGTTTATGAGGATCTGCGTACAATCTCAACTCCAGACCAGGACACGCGTCGAAGAGTGGATCTGTGTGCAGAGATTTCTAAGTTTGTCATCATCAGAGCCTCAAGTCTCCTGGATGGAAAGGTTCCAGAAGGAGAAAAGAAAGATTGGCCTGAAGCAGGTTCTCTCTTTAACTCAAGCACCTACACTTCTTCTTCGAAAAGCAACTCCAAGCAATCAAACCAGTCTTCTGTGAAGCGACAAGAAGCTGCTGCTGAGGCTGCTGCAAGCCAAGCTGTTCTGAAAGTGTTACAAGAACAAGAAAGAGAACATTTGGAGATTCAGCGCCTGGAAGCAGAAGCTAAAAGAAAGATAGCTGATCAAGAGACTGCAGCCATAAGACGTCGTTCAAAAAGAGAATCAGAAGAGTTAAGACATCGTTCAGAAAGCGAGGAAGAGGAAGCTAAAATTAAAGCTCGTCTAGAAGAAGAGCATGTAGCTCTACAACAGACTCTGGATGACAAACGGAGAAAAATACAGCATTTGGAAGCAGTAAAAGATTTAAATGCAGCACGAGCAAGAATGCAAGTGTATGACCAAGAAGAGTCCATTAAAGAAGAATGGAAAGACGTGATAGAGAGGGATCTGGTAAGTAACCCAGTGCCTGCTCCCACAAGTCCTCAACGACAGGTTGTCTTGACAGGTTGTCTCAAGTGAAAGTACAGCAGAGCTTGTTAAGGTGCTAGCTGGTGCCTTAACTGCCAACAGAATTCCAGTTCCTGAACCCTCAGTATTCAGTGGGGATGCATTGAAATACAATGACTGGAAACTTTCATTTGAAATACTGATTGACCAGAAGAACATCCAAGACAAAGAAAATATATACTACTTAAGGAGATATGTTGGTGGACAAGCTAAGAAAGCACTTGATGGTTATTTCCTGCTCGGAACCAAATCTGCCTATGTTGCAGCATGGGAGATTTTGGAGGAGAGATATGGGAATCCATTTACAATTGCAAAAGCCTATAGAGACAAGCTTCAATCGTGGCCCAAGATAGGATCTAAGGACAGCTTTGAGCTCAGAGATTTTGCAGACTTTCTCCGTAGTTGCAAGGCTGCCATGGTCCATATCAAGGCATTAGAAATCTTGAATGACTGTAATGAAAACAGGCAAATACTTTCAAAATTACCAGATTGGCTAACTGCAAGCTGGAATCGGAAGGTTACTGAAGTCCAAGAAGACAGTAAACAATTTCCCTCCTTCAGCCAATTTGTAAAGTTTTTGACAAGAGAAGCAAAGATTGCCTGTAACCCTGTCACATCATTGCAATCACTGAAGCAAGGTGAAGCTGAAAACACCAAATCTCAAAGACAACAAAGCTTTGCATCAAAGACACTGACCACAAGTTCAGACGAAAACACCGTCTTAACATGTATTCTGTGTAAGAAGAATTGGCATTCCTTGCACAATTGCAGGAAGTTCATGGAGCAAGCTGTCCCAGACAGAATCAAGTACATTCAAGCTCAGAAGCTATGCTTTGGATGTCTCGAGACTGGCCATCAGTCAAGGAGCTGCCACAGTAGGAGTGTATGCAAGAAGCAACATCCTACCTGTCTGCATGAAGAGCGTACAAATCGAGAAAGATACAAAGAAAGACTTCAACCAACACAACAAGAAGAAAGAACCACAGCGGCTATTTCCAACAGAGTAATACTTGGTGAAGGTAATACACAAACAGCTGCTATAATTCCAGTCTGGCTTTCATCCACATGTCAACCAGCAGAAGAAATCCTTGTATACGCTCTGTTGGATTCTCAAAGTGACACAACATTTGTGCTAAGTGAAGTAGCTGAGGCTTTGGAAGCAAGTAAACAACAAGTCAAGCTCATGCTATCTACTATGACCTCAAGAACCACAGTTGTAAGCGCTCAAAGAATGAACAACTTACAAGTCAGAGGCTTTTACTCCGGTAAAAAGATTCCCTTACCACCAGTCTATACACGTGACTTCATTCCAGCCAACAGAACTCACATACCAACAGATGAAACTGCAAAAGCTTGGTCTCATCTAGAGCACCTCCAAGAAGAGATTGCACCTCTGCAAGACTGTGAAGTGGGTCTGCTCATAGGGTACAACTGCTCACAAGCTTTACTTCAAGAGAAGTTGTGTCTGGCAAAGAAAATCAACCTTACGCACAACGTACAGACCTTGGATGGAGTATTGTTGGAAACATGAATCCCTGTGTAGATTATGGAGACGCCATTGGCGTTAGCCATCGCATAGTAGTCAGACAAGTGACACCAGGTGTAGAACCTTTCTCAGTCTCAAAACTGAAGTACACTATGTGAGCCGAACCAAAGTTTAAAGACAATCCAGCAGATCATGCCTATCAAGGTTTAACTGCAGAGCAACTGAAGACTTCAAACTGGTTCACAAGACCACAGTTTCTTTGGCAAAAGGACCTACCTGTAAGAGAATGCAAGGTGGGAGAAATCAATAAGGATGATCCTGAACTTCGCAAGGAAGACGGGTCATTATTGGATCGCTTACAGAAATGCTCTGATTGGTCAAGGGCAGTTGCAAGACTGAAACGACATGCCAAAGAACACCAAGGTGTGAAACAAAGAACCAATGAATGTACAACCATTCAAAGGCGAAAGACCAAAGTTACCTGACAACAAGACGTGCGCAGTATACCGCCTAAATTGTCTTGAAAGAAGACTAAAGATGTCTTTCCAGGGTCAGATAGTAGGGTCAGAAAACTTAATTTACTGGTTAGCCAAAGCACATTTGACAAAAAGGGTAAACCCACAATTAGGACTGTGTTCCTTGAAAGACCTGTACACAAGGTTGTTACTCTGCTTGAGGCAGAATAAGGTGTTTAATGTGTTGCCTGAGATTCCATGTTAAGTTGTTATCTACAGGTAATGTCTATTTCAAAGGGTAAAGCGTTTACTTTGTACAAACAATCTTTTGTGTGAAATCTCACGAGTAATGTGTGATTTGGTGGGAGTGTAAGTGCAGCCTTTACATGTTCATAATTTAACTGTGTATTTTCTAAGTGTACTAATTATTATTGTTGTAATGTTTCATGCGTGCAATATTTCGTCTTTTATTTTGAAGTCCAAGCTCACGTCTCGTTATGCTGTTCTCGCGTGAGTTAGAGAGCGAGAACATGAGAAGCACCCTCAGAGTAAGATGCACGGATACTTAAAGCTCTGTTAGTTTTGTATTCTTATACATATAAGTTGTGAAGAGAACTGAAGAATACTTCCCTCTGTTTACAGAGCATGCAGCCCAACGAGGTATGTTGTTGTGTTTGTATTACTTTTATGTTTATTATCTCACATGCTGTGCATGTTATTGTGTGTCTAACACGAAACTATGTTTGTCATTTATACTGTTTGTTTGTGTAGTTTTCACGGTGGATTCGGAGGAATAAACCCGTTATGAGAAGCCACTTGTGTCTGCCTGTGCTTCGAGGGAATTACAGTAGGCCTGTTATACTGAGTGATATATATTATACACACTGCTCTGCTTTCTGCATGGACCTTACTAGGGCTGCACGATTCTTGCTCAAATGTGAATCACGATTTTCCTCCATAACAATTGAGATCACGATTCTCACACGATTCTCATCGTTTCAATGAAAATATTTATTGCAAAAAAAATGTAAACAGACAACATTTCAACACGAATTCCACCAGCCTGCTGTGTGGTCATTAAAGATTCTTATCTAATCTAATATAATTTGTCTCTCTCGTAACAAAAAACATAACTTAACAAAAGGATTAACTTAAATACTGCAGTCAACTACTGAATATAAAAACGGAACAGAACATAAAGTTACAGCTTTAGAATAGATGTAAATAAAGCCTAGCTGCCTAGCTACTAGCACAGTCCATCTACTGCACTAAGATTCTTGGCTAAGAACACCAACATGTCGACATTCTGAGGTTTCAGGGAGGAACGCAGGCAAGTTACAATGTTCCCCCCTGTACTGAAAGCCCTTTCTGAAGGGCTACTGGTCGCAGTAATACATAAGTATTTCCTGGCAAGCATGGACAATCTTGGGTATTGTCCCTTGTTGTCATTCCACCACTTTAAGGGGTCATCTTCGCTGTCGATATTTCTTGAGAGTAGATATGCGCCTAGTTCCATGTCGACAACTTGCTCGACTTCAGGTGCAGCTGCCTCGTTCCCCTTTGCTACTTTAAAAAAGCTGCCTAAGGTCTTTCTCTTCTTCCCACCAGGGGGGGGCGTGGCACTGGAGGAAGCTGTGGTGGGAGTGAGGCTGAGACTCTCCTTGAAAAGGGAAAATAGAATTTAATAAAAAGGTTAACCTTAATATTCTACACTTGATAACTTAAGTAATATATCAGCAGTTAAATACTAAGGTTGATAAACTAAATAAATGTTCCCAATTAATATAAACAGTTACCATAGTAACGATGCTAGTCATCTCATCCTTCAGTCTGGTCTTGACAGTGGTTTTGTTGTCCTCGCTGACATAGTCCAGTTTGAACCTTGGATCCAGACTTGTAGCTATGTCGAGCAGCGCCTGTGTCTTTGGATCACTGTACTTCTCCTGAAGGTACTGCAGGATGGTTGTTTTAATCGAGCGAGCGAGTGCAGGGTCGTCTTTCTTAACTGCCATCAGTGATTCGAAGAGGTGGAGGACTTGATGGCTTGATTCTAGGCTTAAATTAATTTATATAAATATTTTTGGAAATCTCTAAGGGAAAAATGTATGGGGTCTGGAAAGATGGAATAAAAAAAATGGCCTATTCATTTAAGCCTGAGTATAAATATATACCCAAATGGCGGGGGGTACTATAATATTTAGACTATACATTACAATTTTAAAATGGTGGTAATTAGTTAAATGAAATAAGATTTATTTTTTTAAATACATAAACATGTTCAGTACAATATTGACAGTTAATTTAACTCTACACTCTCAGACTTAAATGAACAGAGGACTTTACTGTGGGATGGATTGTACTCAGCTCACCTATAGCCAGATGTAGCCTGTGGCCAAAACACTGGAGTCTTGTCCAGTTGTTTATGTCGGATGCTTTTATGATGTTTGATCCACTATCTGTAGTGATGCACACCATCCTTTTAGGATCCAAGCTCCAGGACTGGAGACTTTCCATTAGTCCCACTGCAATTTCGTCGCCCGTGTGGTCCACGGGGAAGAAAGCTGTCTGTAGGCACCGACTTTTCATGGTGAAATCACTGGTGATGAAATGCACCGTCAGGCTCATATATGGTTCCATGGTACGACTGGACCACAGGTCAGTTGTTGTCGCAAAGTGCTGGACATCTTTCAGTTCTGTCTCGACTGTGGTTCGAGTCTTGTAGTACAAGGCAGGCAATGCAGTACGTGAAAAGTAGTTGCGGGAAGGCACTGAGTACCGCTTATCCAGCGTCTTCATCAAGTTCTTGAACCCTTCATTTTGAACTGTATTTATTGATGCCATATCCTTAGCCAAGTAAAAGGTGATGGCTTTCGTTATCTCGTTGTGCCTTCGTGAGCTGTGTGCATATGGTGTTCCGCTGAATAACGTTTGGCTTATGGATGTTTGCGTCGTTGTCTGCGGGTTTGATATTTTTTTCGGGTTGTCCTTCTTTGCTAAAGTATACTGTATTTTATGGTGACGTTTTAGGTGATTTAATAGGTTTGTGGTGTTACCTGACGTCGTTGCGACGATGCGAGAACAACGCTTACAAGTGGACGACTTTTTGTAAGTCATCATCAGGATCAAATCCAAAAAAGTTCCACACGCTGGATGAATGTGGTCCTTTTTTCGGCACAAGCACAACTTTCCTCTCTCCAGAGTCGCCACCGGGATTTTCATCGGTGTCATTGTCCTCGACCTGCTCCTCGTAACTAATTTCTGTGTCACTCATTTCTGTTTTTGTTGTAATCAGTGCTAAATTGCTAAAACTTCTGTAAACATACTGCCGGCTCCTGCCCTCACGTGTTGCAGTCAGTGAGTGTTGCCAGGTATACTCATTATAAGCCACATAATCTTGGGATAATCTTTCTGTAAAGTTGCTTGGTAGTAAGTATTAAGTAATAATGGTTGTTGCGGTTTTGAGATTGTAGATTATTATTTTCAAATAGCCGACCCGACATATATAGGTTTAAAGTGCTCATGTTCTTTTGCGCTTGTTTTCATAGACCTGGTTGCTTATTCCTTCCGCAAAAACTGGCAACCCTAGTGGCTGCAGCGTTAACACTGCATGAGAGGAGGAGCGACAGAACACTACCATTTGCATGCGATCATGGTACTTTAATGTTAAATGTATAGAGTATATTTGCTTTACATCGTTTAAGTATGATTGACATTGTTGGTATTATTCAGAAGCAAAATAATAAAAAATAAATAAAATCAGCATGACGTCATAGGATCGCCGTAATTTAGAAATGAGATCGCATAGGTGTCTGAATCGAGATCACGATCTTTTTTCGGTTAATCGTGCAGCCCTAGACCTTACAGCTGTTCTCTCTGGAAACATCGCGACGCGATGAAAGCAGTTTCTAAAATAATATCCAGGGGATGCATGCATAGCTGTCATTGGCTGAGATAAGTCCGGCCATGCGTCACGCCTCCACCGTTCCCGGAAATGCATCCGTGGAGGAACCATCAGTGTATGCTCGGTTAGAGCTCCTCCAGAGAGCCTCCTCGACGCTCGATCCTCGGTGTGGCATTTAGAGAAATGAGACGTCCTTCAAAATGGCGCGCTGAAATTCATTTCCGGGTCACTACTGGAGGACCGAGGAGTCGAGGAGGGGAAATTTGAGTATTGAGAAGCCTCTCTGGTGTCCCTGTGTTTTCTCCCTCCCTCCTCACCTGTGTCTTGTTTCTGTGATTAGTCTTGTGTGTATTTAAGTTCTGGTTTTTCTGTCTGTCTTTGTCGGTTCGTCTTTTGTCATGACTAGTTCGTCGGTGAGTGTTCTGTTTTGTCTTTGTTGTTCACCTAGCCTTGAAATAAAGGAATTCTCACTTTAATCTGCATTTGGGTCCTACCTGCTTCACCACACCGTGACAGAACGAACCGACCACAAAATGGACCCAGCAGATGATCCATGGGAGGTTGAATTACAGCATTTAACCTTCTATCTGGCTTGCTGCTTCGATTGGTGGAAGGGAGCGTCCAGTGTTCGACCAGAAGAGGGCCGCTCTGGAAGAGGCGCTCCGGTTGGCAGCAGAGAAACCATGTTTTGTTGAGTTCTTACCTGACTGGATTTTGGACTTCCTTCAAGCATGTGATTCCCGGCCTGCTAGCCCCAGGCATGCTAGCTCCCTGTCGCCCAATTCCCAACCTGGCACCATACGCCTTGGTGGGTTCCGCCTGAAGTCAACCCGTGCTTCTGCCCCAGTTCCTGCTCCTGTCCAGGAGTCGTATTCCGGAACTCGTCTGGCTTATGGAGGTCCACGGAGTATTCAGGAGGCTGCTAAGAGCCTAAAACTAAAAGCCTAAAACTAACTACAGGGGATTTTACAGGTTCTTTTCCGCAAATTGTGAATATTGGCAGGTGATCACTGAGTGATGGGGGCCCCACTATGATGTTCCGTTTCAAGGACGTTAGTGAAAATGTTATCAATTAAGGTTTCAGTAGTGCTAGTTAACCTGGTTGGTTTGGTTATAAGATTTTGAAAAGTGTGGTAGTAAAGAAATGGGTCTTGTTAACTGTGATCGTTATTCTCGCGTCCAGGAAAGAGAAGCTTAAAAAGGAGACTAAATGGAGTCTCTGAGATTGTTTCAAAATTGGTACTTTAATTAAAAATAAAGGCGCGGGTGTTAGTGTATTCTAGAACCCCGAAGGCAGGAGAGACTGAAAAGAGTCAAGGGAAGCTTATAAAAGTTAACAGCATTTAATTACACAAAAGATGCGGTGGTGTACAAAATGAAATGTGCGAGTGGAGGCGCTCTCCTCATCCGCCCGGTCAGTCCAGGTCAGCCGATAGAAAGAGGTCAATCCTTGGCTTGCTCTTCCTGTTGTCATCGGAGGTCTTCTCCTATTGGCCGGCGTCGCGTCGTCGGGGGGCGGGTCCAATGCCATTTCTGCCTTTTTCTGTTGTTAAATTATATCATTCTGGTGTCTGTGGTTATTTAAACATTTCCTAATAAACGTTATTCAGCGGTAATAACGAGTGCTAAACCCAGTGTGCTCGGTGTACAACATCACATGTCATTTCACCTTTGATTCACGGTTTGAAAATGCAGCATTTCGCCACATGCTAATGCTAACCAGAAATGAATATTGTCAGAATAAAAGTATTAAGTTAATAGTTAGTGAACTTCCGGTTTTTTTCAGAATACAACTGATTTAAATTAAATAGTGTATTTAATTCAAATTACGCCATACCAACATTGATTTTAATTTCTAACAATCCCTCCTTACATACCCTTTAAGGTATGTAAATAATATTGAATCAATTAGTTCTTCATCCGAACATTGCATGGTACATAACTCATAAAAGTAAAAAAATACAAATAAGAATACATATTCATCATAAATATGAAGTTTTTCATTTGTGCATAACTTCTAGCTTAAACCTTTAATGTCACTTTGTAAAATAGCAGCAATTAGCTTGGTATGGAAAACGTCTAACTCCCTCCTTTCACATCATAAATAATCTTCTTACTGTATCTGGTTGTAAAGGCACTTGTTCTTTTACAAAGTATAAGAAGGATCAAACTATCTGAAAATAGCTAAATATTACTCTTTATTTACTTTTACTGTGTCTCTGGTGTAATTTATGAATCTCTGCTGGTTCTAGTAGATATAGTTCTCCCCATCCACATTCTTGTTGGTTGTGGGACAGAGGAATAATAATTCAGAACCTGCTGATATTTGAATCTTACTACTGGGCATATGTTACAAACAAAAACATCTTCATGGTGAACTAAATAAAATCCTTGTAATCTTTCTCAAATCTAAATATAACAATGAACTATTCCTGTTTGTGGTAAAGACACACAATAACGTTATGCAATACAATTTCATTATGGATTCAAAAACAACTAAAGTCATGATGCCGTCAGAGTGAATGATTTCCTGAGTGTATCTGTCCTGTAAGGTACGTCATTCTCTGCTTGGATCGTGTGCAGAAATCCCATCGATTGCACCTGGCAATACGGCTTCTACCTGTCTATTATCAAGCTGAAAAATGAATACAGAATTCCAACATTACTGTCATCAAATGTCTTTATTATGAATTTAAATTAAATGTATATCCCCCATAATGAACTAAACAATAAAGTCTATGGCTTTTACTTCTAATTCTTTACCAGGCTAGTTACAATATGTTGTCTAAATTAAATTCGGTCTCATTACATTACTATGTTTTAGCTTACTTAACTGTAATATGTTCTTTCTACATTTCAAACCTCAGATACTCTAATGTCTGTTAAAATATTAAAAAATGGTTTAATGATCACAGGTCAACTTCTTCGGTATTCTATTCTGGAATTACAGCTCTCACAGTAGCCCCTTGGCCACTGCTTCTGTGTTACCTGTTATAATTCAATCAATATTTAGAAACATCTCAACATTTCATCAAACAGTATCTTATCCCCAGATATGGAGCAGGTTAATTATAAAACTATCATTCAATGCTCAGTTTGAACATCTGGGTTGGGGCGGAAGGTTTTCTGTCAATCCTTAAAAGAAAAATTTAAATTGTGAATTTGACAGCCATGTTGACATTATACATTATACACACACTCCCCCCTTTTTACACATGAACTCATGTGTAACAAAACCCTGTAATGGGGAGGGGAACAAAAAACTGTGAGGTAATTGGTTAGGGACATAACGAACATTATTTTCAATTTGACATCCATTATCATTATTTCCACAGTAAACACTTCAGTGAAAAGAAGTGTTCCTCTCCGTCCTTCAGGCCTAAAAGAACCAGAATCTTCAGATTTAGTTTTACATTTGCAAAACCGCCAACTCATGTGAGAGTAAAAATATCATCAAGTAGATTAGAACCGGGTCACATGTGCGGTTTCCCCTTTTTGTGGAATTTTTAGGAAACCTCTCGTTTCCCCTTGGAGCACCAAAATAATATGTTAGTCCAAAAACATGCTTGGTTAGTTATTGTTTTCGAATCATGCAGTTACACTGATCACATGCCGGCATTCATTCACACTCACACTGTCTGGTTGTCATGTTCAGGTTTGGTCAGGTACACCCCAGAGTCAGTCATCCACAGTGCCTTGTCAAGTTACACTGTCGGTCAGGGTCAAAGGTCAGTTGGTTTTCCGTCTTTTTTTGGCCATGTGTCGTGCTCTGCAGAGACTTTGACATTTCAGCATAGGCCAGTATCCTTGTCTACAAAATATGTATATATGGACCGCCATCATTTATTAATTCAACAATTACAACTATAATTTTCAAGATGATTCTAACTTGTCATTGGGACTTCTGCCTCCACTTTTCCTGAAACTTGGTACAAAACTCACTCCCTTCGAGTACTACTACTACTGCAATCCATTTACACCCTAATTAGTATTAAAATGTCTAATGATCTATTTCAGAAACTTGTGTACATAACTATTATCTTGAGTCAAAACATTACTAGGATCTGTGTAGCTCTGCATTTCATAGCTCATTATACTCATGTATCTTTAATTCTGGTTTACTTAACCAGTTAAGCCCTGAGCCTGTTTTTTCAGGTTTCAGGCTTGAAAATGCCACTAACACAAACAAATTATATATCTTCACTTCTAAAAAGGGGTAAATTAATAATTATTTTTCTCAAAGCAAGGTACATCTGTGAGTTGGATGTAGAAGTGTCAGAATCAATATAGATGTTTTTATTTTAAAGTAAATCAGATGGAACATAGTAAAAACATGTAAATTCTAATGTCCACCTAAAAAAAAAACTTTACTTATAGTGAAAACCACCCTTGCATGATGGGTTAGTAGACTAAAAGCTTTAGGAATCCAAACTATAACATATAATAAGTACCCTGTATCAAGATTGATTGCAAAACAAGTGAAATTTGACCTTTTTAGAGAGATTTAGAAAAACAAAGTCTAAGCGGACTCACCTCTGGGGTAATTTGGGAACCATCGGTTCCATTTGAACTTTTTCACTGTAAAAATCATTTTATTACTTTGAATTATCACTATAGGTATTCATTCCATCCAAATACAACTGTTGTGAACATTTTTTTAAAATAAAACATAGGCCTACTCTTACAGTGAGCCTCTGAATTAGCCCCGAGCGAAAATGCTAACTTATTACAACACCGAAAATCACTCCTCGCTCCCTTATTACTTATCCTAGCTGCACATCCAACACATTGTTTATGATCGCAAGGAGACACATAATCTAACGGTGCCCACCTGAACAGCCCAACACTGAAAGATACAAACTCGCGACGTTATCAACAAAAAACGTACATCAAAACAAATGGCGCTGGCGCTAATGCGCTAGGCTAACAATGATTTACCTTCCTCGTTGTCTGGTCTAAACTGGTCTTCAATGGCATTAAAACGATAATAAAACGATGATGTAGTTAATCCATATATTAATATATAATGGGGCTGTGTCCCTTTGAAATGTTCTGATAATCTATAAGCAATAAAACTGCAATTTCCGTTATCTGCTGTCCGCTCTGTGCTCCGTGCGCTCTGGGTCCTGCTGCATTCCTGCTTCGTTACGTTGTAAACAATAAATGAAGTCGGCTGCGTAATGTACTTAAGCTGACTGCCATTCTTTATAATTTACGCAGGACCATATCTCTGGAACCCATTGGTCGATTCGTGTGATTTACACCTTTTTCTTAACCATCAGAACCAATAGAATCGATGGGCAGTTCCCAAATCTACGTAAACATTACCATAGCGGACGTAATAGAGAAGCAAACGAAGCATATCTGAAAGTGTAAGCCTGGACGGCAATACTTTATACCGAGTATATTGCCATAAATATGATGATTGATTATCAGTAAACATTATACGTGACACAAAGACATTGGATTAACCTTGAGATGCGTTTTTATTCCGTTGAACACAACTTTTGATCACAAATCAAAAAAGGTAAGACGTAATTATTGTAATATTTTTGGAACCGGATGTTGTTTACTTTCTCTTTTCTGGCTGATAGCTCCAGGAATTCGAGGTCGGACAGTGATGACATTACATGTGTGGAATCTGTGGAGTCTCAGCTTTAAATCGTATATCTTGTTTGTGCAGTTAAGATAGTAATAAGGGCATTTCTACCGTGTGTTGTGTGTAAAAAAAGCGTTAGCATTAGTTAGCATTTTTTCGCTCAATGCTAATTCAAAGGCTTGGTATTACTCTTGTGTTTTTTTAGCTAACAATTGTTCTTATTGTCAGTTAGCGGAGTTTCTTACCTTTAAAATGTTATGAAACATTAATAGTTTCATAAATGTTAAGAAGAGCCCTGAGACATGTGAGAAAAAAAAAACTGTGGGAGGGGTCCACTGGGGGGACCTTCAGGCTTAACTGGTTAAAAAACAATGTTAAACTCTTAGCAGTGTGTGGAACCTTGGGTGTCCGAACATGCAACAATTACTCCCTCCTTTATCAAGGATTTAAAACAGAAGTCATTTTATATTTCCATCTTAAAGCCCTCCTATGGTAATAACTATGCTACAATGGTGAAATCAATACTTTAGATCAGAGTCCTGCACGGGTCTGATTTTCAAGACCCGCTCCCGCCCCGCACCCGCGACGTGCAATACCGAACCCGCCCCGCTACCCACACATATTGCCAATTAGTTCCGCAACCCGACCCGACCCGTCGGCACAAGATCCGCAACCCGACCCGAACCCGCATAGCCTATGAGCAGTGAAAACGTGCAATTATTAACACACGCAGTTGCATATTTGTCTCAAAAAGCGTGGGATGTTGGTTCTTTTCTCCATCTAGGATGACACCAGAAGCCTCCCAGACGTTGGATTTCGCTCTTGAGGAAGTGTTATTGAAAATGCTGTATTCTCCGCTAGAGAGCTTCACCTCAGCCATTTTGAATGTGGCGCGCACAGCAGCAGATTGATGCGCTGCAGAGGTTATGATTATGCGCGGTCCCGCGGGGGGAGAGGTCTGAAGATTAAACATTAAACTAACATTACTATTATTTTAATATATTTATTATGCAATACCCGCGACCCGCATCATCTTTGTTTTACCCAGAACCGAACCCGGAAAAAAGTGTTTGAAAAAATACCACCCGCGAATCACCTTTTTGCGGGGTCACCCGTCGGGTACCCCGCGGGTAGCCGACCCGATGCAGGACTCTGCTTTAGATTGGAATTTTATATGTGGCTTGGCACCAGCTCTCCCTTTAACCTTATCCATACAAATAAATATTTGTCCTATAGAGTGATCCATACAAATACAAATTTGTCCTATAGAGTGGTTCCTAAAACTATCCTTTTTAATGGTGATCAATATTTTAACAAATGAGATCACCTACTTTATTCACACGTGAATAAAAATCTCTTAAAAAATGATTTGTTAACATGATGAAAAGATTGAAGAATATGGTTCTACTCTGTCATGTCTCCCCCTTTATCCCTCAGTTTGTTTTAGGATGATTCTCATTTTACTTTAATCTGTCTTTACGTATTTATGAAGTTAATTCAAGTTATTTAAATGTGCGTTTTGTGAATAAGTGTGTTTATGTGTAAACTCACTCATTCCCGTTCTCCTTTTCTCCTCCCCTGGTTTTCTCAAGCCGTGACCCCGGCCTCCTCATTTCTAATCGACCATGCCAACTCCTCTGATTCTGTCTTCTCTTCAGTCCATCAGCTGTTGAATCCATCCGCTGTAACTTTTTAGGCAGCCATTGGCCCAGTCATATCTGCAGCCCCATCATGCCACTGTTGTTGCACTGCTTTGCATTTCATCTCCTCCTTTACAGTCTCTCTGCTGTTTTTATGGAGGGCGGATTCTGCTCTTGTGTCCCACACTCGGCTCTTGTGCCAAATCTCGTGGCTCAGCTTGGAACTTCATGCCCTGTCTGAGGGCTGATGAGAGTATCTCTCTGTATGTCAGCATGCTGTTTGGTTCTGGATGCCACAGGTGGAGATAGTTCTGGCCTGCAGTCTTGTTGTTGTTTCAGCTCTGGTTCTCTGTCTGTTCGATGGAGAAGGAGGAGTCTCCTGTTGGGTTAGGTCTTTCGTCTGCTTGGAGGGTCGGGATCGTAGCCTTTCTAAACTCAGAGGGGGAGTCCAGGTCTCGGGACGCATTACCTATAAGAAGTCTAGCACACTGAGGTTAAATAAATCCAACCCTTTCCACTCTGTCTCTTTCTAATCATACCATCTGTCTTAGTTGTTAAATGCCATCTAAACAACATAATTAATGTCTACTAATGATATTACAAAAACTCACTCTAAAAATAGTTTCATCCATTTCTATATATTTACCCAACACAACTCTTTCAGGAAACCATTTTCTCCTATAAATTGAAAAACGTAACATGTTTCCAGCATCAACATATTCCACACACTACGAAAAGAACATCTCCATATTTTAAATCCCACTGTTACTTAGAACAATAGTAAACCTGCAGAGCACACTAATCAGATCACAGTAATTAAATCTGACTCAGTGTAGGCCTATGTCTACTTTCCATTATACTTATTACTTGTGCTGAACATTTATTTATATTGTCTAAATTCCTTGTCTATGATGTGCAAACAGTTTTGAGTGTAAAATGTGTTTTTCTCAATGTATTTACACTACAGATTCTTGAGTTTACTCATCTCCTGGTGCTGTCGTTGTAAAAAAATGTTCAATTCCTTATTGTTTTGTACCAATTTTCCAAAATCAGTTCTAACTGCCGTGCCGTTTCTGGAAAGGTGGCGGTACGGCTACACAATGTGTAAGAAGGTGCCAACATGTTCCTTTTTAACTTTGATCCGGAGCGCATCTGCAGTGCGTTCTACAACTTCCCATGGTCCACTCCATACAGGTTGCAACAAGTTCATCTTGTGGATTTTTACATTTACCCAATCACCTGATCCAACAGAAATATCGTCATGGCCCTGGCATATGCTTCCGCCTCAATATTTCTGATATCTAACACTGGTTCTCCTCTGTATTGTGAGGTGCTACGTTGTGGTGGATATTGCTGAGTGGGGCAATCTCTGGCCAGATGTCTACAATCTCCACATATGAAGCAGCCATCATCCCTTCTTCCTCTTGATCGTTGCTTTCCTCTCCATTGTCCCTTTTGTTGATGCTGTATGGGAGTGTATACCTGTGATTGCGGCTGTACTTGGGTAGGAAGATACACAGGTATTTGCTGTTGAATATACTGTGGTGCTTGTGGCTGTACTTGGGGTAGGAAGATACACAGGTATTTGCTGTTGAATATACTGTGGTGCTTGTGGCTGTACTTGCGTAGGAAGATACACAGGTGTTTGCTGTTGAAGATACTGTGGTGCTTGTGGCTTGTACTTGCGTAGGAAGATACACAGGTGTCTGCTGAACCTGGTTTGGTGGACATTACACTTCCTCCTCCGCTTTGTTGAACTGTTGGAGGTGTCCTCCCTGCCTTCTCTGCTAGTATGGCCATTGATTTGTCGATTTCTTGTTTGTATTAGCTTCGGCATCTTTCTCAGCTACTTGTATCTCAAAAGTCTTAGTTTTAGTGTTTAATTTCTTCATCATTTTCCCCCCTTTGTTTGCCTGGTATTTCATATCGTGGTGAATGAGATGTAGTCTCCATTCTTTCAATGGGTTTAGCGTCTAATCCCACCACGTCTCCCAGGGCCTGCCTGCACTGATCGGGGAAGGGCTTTAATGACAGCGTTCTTCCACAACATTACAACAGCCGGAGAAATGTCATGCGTTCTCCAGTGTAGTCCTCCCACACTCCTTCACATCTCTTCAAGAAGGCATACATTTCTTCCCCCGGTTCTTTTCTCAGGCTGTTGAGGGCATGTAAATTGCGTGTTGTCGGGTAGATGTGACGAATAGCAGCCCAATAATTCGGACCTGATATTGTTTGGAATGAAGTTTCATCTGGGTCGTGCGTGCAATTGGCCTCGGAATCTACTGCTCTTGCCTTCTAGTCTTCCTTCTATCCGTCCAAGCAGGGCCCTCATGTCTCCCAAGCACAGGTGGTCTTGGACAGTGTACTTCTCCAGATCAGTAACCCACTTCTGACCTCCTTTCGTGAGTGGAGGTAGCTTTGACACTAATGCTTCCATGTCCCTGTGAGTCCATGATTGGTATTGAAATCCTCCTCTTCCAGCCGCTATCAATGGCATGGAGGTATGTGCACCGGTCTTGGTTCTTTTAGTTGTCTTGGTTCTTCTAGTTGTCTTGGTTCTTCTAGTTTTGGGGCATGTCCCACGGGTAATGTTGCTCGTTTTCGTCGCTACTATTATTCTCATGAGGAGATGCAAACTGCGTTGTTGCTGTGACTGTTCATGGTATGGGAGTAGTGTCTACTGGTTTCAGACTGTGTACCGCTGTCGTCATCTTCATCTCCCCGTCCATGGAATAGTCAGGAGAGTAGTTTGTTCTGCGTTTTTCTTTGAGTTCTTCGTTCTTCTTGTTCTCTCCTTTGTCTATCTGCCATCATGTCCTGGAATCTTACATCGTCCTTGTTGCCTCTCCGCCAGAAGTAGTGGTATTTTCTTCCTCCCCCCTTTGTCTTTCTCCAATAATGTCATTATGGCTCATCTGCCTTTTCGTCTCTCTTCCATTCCTCTGATGAGTTTCTGCTTCAATGCTTCTGTTGAGCTCCTCTTCCATTCTTCTGTCGAGTTCCTCCATTTTCTGCCGAGTTCTGCTTCCATTCTTCTGCCGAGTTCTTCCATCAGCTGGTTGACACTGGATAGGATTCTTACCTCATACGCCAATTCTTTCTCATTTGGGGCTTGAATCGAAGCTTGGTGAGAAGGGTTGTTCTCTGATATGTCTGGAGGAGACACTTCGGTCAGGCTTGGATACTGCTTTGGAGTTTGGA
Source organism: Gymnodraco acuticeps (assembly GCF_902827175.1). Classification (NCBI taxonomy): domain Eukaryota; kingdom Metazoa; phylum Chordata; class Actinopteri; order Perciformes; family Bathydraconidae; genus Gymnodraco; species Gymnodraco acuticeps. The sequence continues at coordinate 1,086,736 of NW_022990313.1, forward strand.
TAAGTGGAGCCTCTTTTGTCATTTCTGCTGTGTCTTCATTTACTGGCAGATCTTCTGCGATGGATGTCAGATGGATTAACAGCATGTAACCCTAACTTTTCTTTTTTTCAGCTTTTTTCATAGCGCTTTTAGCAGGTCCATACCAAGGGGTTTGTATGGCTTTGATCCATGCTTTTTCCTGTTGTAGGTATTCAGCATTCTCATGTTCAACTACAGCTTTTCTATGGGCTTCCGTTGGTCCAGGTTGATCATCTGCTGGAATCAATCCTCTCGTTTTCCACTGTTCCAACAGTTTCTCTATTTGGTTCCATGTCTTCTGTCTATGACTTGGACACGTTAAAGCATCTGATCTAATGTTTACTCTCGCCTTAATATCTGCAGTTGTGCCTGGCACTGTGAGTGCTCTTAACTCTGGCGACATGTTTCTTAAGTACACGGATAATATTATTAAGTTATCAAAATGAATTACTAATCCTCTGAATAGTACCCTTGTATTCTTTATAAAGATATCCTATGTCATCTGAACTTAACTTTAAAATCTGGTAATTTTTTACAATTTTTTTTTTTTTCTTACAGAATTTGGAAAAATAAATTTAAATGTTGTAAAACTGAGATTGGAAAATCAAAATTAGACAAATTAAATTAAAATTTTGAAATTATGCAAATTTATAAAATCTGAACAAATAAATAAAAATGAACAGTGTATGGTTTTGACTTTGTAAAAATAGGAATATGGTGCAAATCCAAATAAACCGGGACAGTGTATACTCAAGTTGAGTTCATGAAATTATGCAAATGTCATAAAATGTGTTAACTACAATACTTCAATTCAAAGAAACCACATGTAATCTTTATCTGTGTGGTGAAGAATGTATTAACTGTAATACTTATTATGTCCGCTAGGGGAGCTGTTTTATTTGTAACTCCTCTCAAATGTATCAACTAGTACTTCCGGTTCATAACCTACTTCCTGTTTATTTCCTCAAAATATAAAGTTCAAATTACTTTCTTTGAAAAGCATGAAAAAACAAAACAACTCAATCTACTCTCAACGTTCATCTACACCAGGGTAGCCAACCACGGTGCCCGCGGGCACTCAGTCGCCCGCAGGGGCAACGTGAGGCGCCCGCCGGGCACGTTCTAAAAATAGCTCGCCAAGAAAATCCAAATGTAAAAAATACCACAAAACGAAATGTAATTAAAATAATCTACCCCATGCAAACGAAACCTAAATCATAGCGAACTCCATCTACTTACTACAACTCTATATCTATCTAACCACCCCTCCTCCCCCCCACCCCCACAATGAATATCGACCAATCACGTTCTTGCTTGATTTGCGGGACCAGCGTTGCAGTCGGGAAGAAAAGCGATGTGGCACCTCCCCGCTGATTTTCCTTCTGGCAGAATCTACACATCAGCCCCATTGAACAGCCTAGTCGTGCCAGCCTATACAGCACATGAGGGCCATAGTTTTACTGTGTGTGTTGTAACTTGCATATATTATTCCACTTGACGCACACACACCCAGGGGGGACATATCCCCAGCACTTTTCGAAATCCCGTTTGCCACGGAAGGAGCACACACAGTGTGTGTGTGTGTGTGGTGTGTGTGTGTGTGTGTGTGTGTGTGTGTGTGTGTGGTGTGTGTACCCCTTTATCTATGTAATATAGATAAAGTAAGAAATCATTCCAATGTGTACAATAGGACAGTACAAAGGGGAGTGATTAGTAAAATATACATAAATAAAAATAAAGAATGCTAACTAGGTAACACAAGATAAGAATAAACAGTTTAAATGATTTGTTATTGGTTGTGATCATATTCTAAGATGTTTGGATTATTGAAAAGTATACAGCTCCCTTTCATGAGTGTTGAGAGCTGTGTCCATAGATTCATTTTGTGCTCAAAGTGCACCAGATTGATGCATTTCACTTCAACATTTAAAAAAAATCTTCCCGGGGTTGCATGCCCCCGGACCCCCCTAGAGGAGGTGAGGTCCCCCCTGGAGGATGTGAGGCCCCCCCTAGAGGATGTGAGGTCCACCCCCAAATTAAAGCAAGTTAAAATAATTAAATGACATGTTCTTTTAGTACACAATGAAAATGGGTCCCAAAGACCTAAACAGCACACAAAGGTTAAAGGTAAGCATATAATAATGTTAAAATGTGCTAAATATATACACTGCAAAAAACAAAAAAAAGAGGAGTAAAAGTAGCCCCCCGACTTGTTTTATTTTTTGAAAGTAGCCCTCATCCTAAAAAGGTGGTGACCCCTGATCTACACCATCCCCTGGTATTTAATCAGTAGTTACCGGTTGTATCTTACTCGAAGTATTTCACCATCTAGTAATGCTAACTGGCTAGCTTAGCAGTATAGCATTAACCGCATGTGACTGGGGAAAGGGGGACAATGGAAACACTCAACATCTGCATATAAATAACCACACTGATTGACAATACAAAACACACAATCTTCAGCTTATCTTAGCTCTAAATATATAGATGCTGACCTTAAAAAGCCGATCTCATACCAATCTTGTACACAATCGTTTCGGCTTAGAAGATCACACAAAAATATACTTTTTGGCTTAAAAACTACCACACAATATACGTTATTAAACAGACTACGCGGTTTAACACCATCAACATATAGACTAACCTGCATGGACCCAGTCCAGTGTAAAACAGATCAGGTCTGGTACCTACCCAGAGGTATTTAACACAATGTGAACCCTATCCCAGATAAAATCTAGTGCCTCACCAGAAGGTCTTAATAATACTATGTAATATTCACATTAATCGGGCGGGCGCCGAAGATACACCAGAGACGAATAGAAACACTATATACAATCTTCACACCACTCGCATCACCACGGAATTAAACAGGTAACTGTCTCACCTTTCGTTTAGGCCCAGCCAAAAACTCATTTTCTGCAGGCAGTGTGATGCTAGTTAGCTTGCAGCATTCCCCTCTTTTCAGCTCTATCCCGCTTCAGAGCCCACCCAGGGACGCCATGTTAGTGTATTCTATAACCCCGAAGGCAGGAGGAGACTGAAAGAGTCAAGGGAAGCTTATAAAAGTTAACAGCATTTAATTACACAAAGATGCGGTGGTGTACAGTACAAAATGAAAATATGCGAGTGGGAGGCGCTCTCCTCATCCGCCCGGTCAGTCCAGGTCAGCCGATAGAAAGAGGTCAATCCTTGGCTTGCTCTTCCTGTTGTCATCGGAGGTCTTCTCCTATGGCCGGCGTCGCGTCGTCGGGGGCGGGTCCAATGCCATTTCTGCCTTTTTCTGTTGTTAAATTATATCATTCTGGTGTCTGTGGTTATTTAAACATTTCCTAATAAACGTTATTCAGCGGTAATAAACGAGTGCTAAACCCAGTGTGCTCGGTGTACAACATCACATGTCATTTCACCCTTGATTCACGGTTTGAAAATGCAGCATTTCGCCACATGCTAATGCTAACCGGAAATGAATAATTGTCAGAATAAAAGTATTAAGTTAATAGTTAGTGAACTTCCGGTTTTTTCAGAATAAAACTGATTTAAATTAAATAGTGTATTTAATTCAAATTACGCCATACCAACATTGATTTTAATTTCTAACAGCGGGTATGTTTACAAGCAGAATATTGTTCATTCAGAAAAACAGCGGTGTTCTGGCTCTCTGGTGAGCGAAGGGAAAAGAGAGGCCGAACCGCTCAGGTGCTGTTGTAAAATATCCTCTCCTGGCTCCTCCCTGCGGGCCGGCCCTCCACATCTTAATGTCCGTTGTTACGTTAAACAGAGGATTCAGGCATTGTACATTCAATATATACTTAAACACGCCTCTTCTCCTCATATTGTCTTTCATCACTTTTCCTTTAACACATTCTAAACGTTGTAGTCAATATACTAAAAAATACAGAAAATACTTCACGGCTGGTTTGGTTTCTGGTCATTCCAGATGTTGTCACATCTTACCCACGTCTGTAAACAATAACTTTATTCAAATAAACTGTACCTTCATTTAATATTCAGCAATAATAATACGTCTATAGTTGCAGTGTGTAGTGAAATATTTGTATGTATTCATGTTAGCAAACTATGGATAAGCTTAAAATGGGAATAATTTGGGTAAAACTGTGAGCTGGATTTGGGGCCTGTTGACATGTGTTTTTGAGGACAAAGGAAGATGGGGGGAGAAGGTGAGAGCATGTCTTGATTTGCATTCAACTTAGATCTAGCTACAGTGATTGGGGGAAACCTAAGATTTGGGGTGTTTTGTGATATTTGGGGCTGCCAATCAGGAGGTCCAAATGGGAGGATCGGATAACTCCTCCCATTGTTAAAAAGTATAAACACAGACACACACGCGGGGTTCAGTCTCTTTCCTCTGGCTGGCTCACGTGCAGGTAAATTCGGGATCCCAAAGATAATTTGTATTGAATTTGTACTGTATTGATTGTATTGCATTGTCATATTACCATTAAAGTAGATTATTGTTACTTGGTGGCACTGGGATTCCTTCCTGCACAATAATTTTCTGGTTTTTCAGTATAAACAGCATTTAACTGACGGTATGTTTAAACTACATATATACCATCAAAACATTGATTTTAATTTCTAACAGTCTATAATAATAATACATTTTATTTCTATAGCGCTTTTCTTGAACCCAAAGATGCTTTACATTTGGGAGGGAGGGTAGACAAACAAAACAAAAACAAAGCTATGGTTATTAAGACTTGAAAAACCGGAATCACCTTCGCGATTTTCATTTCATTTGGGAAAATACCTTGTAGGAAGATTTATTGCATATAATTTACTAGGGGGGCTACAATGTTTGGTACAACTTGTTAACAATATTCATACTAAGTCCTACATTTGTAAATAACAAAGAACAAAAGACATACATAACTAAGCGGAAATTAAATGACAGTTATCTAAATAAATTAAATATGAACTTAAAAAATGAAAAAATATTTGAGATTCTAGATGTAAACAAATCCTATGATGAGTTTGTAAGGATTTTCATGCAAAACATGAACGAATGTTGTCCATATATAACAATTAAGAAGAAAATAAATGAAATAAATTAATTTAAGAAATTCCAAACTGAAGGAAAAACCCAACGGATGTTGCAAATAGCTTTAATGAGTTATTTATGTCACGATCTGTCTTTATGGTGTCTTGTCTTGTTTCATGTTTTATGTTGAAAGGTCTTCACTTCCTGTCTTGCCTGTTTCTGTCTGCGTTGTGTCTTGTTTAAATCTGTCTGTGGTTCCCGGTCGTTAGTTTCCCTGGTGGTCTATTATTACCCGATTGTGTTCACCTGAGAGGCTTCTCAATACTCAAATTTCCCCTCCTCGACTCCCCTCCTCGGTTCCCCCTCCTCGAGACTTAGACCCGCCCACAGGAGATGCAGCGGAGGACCGAGGAGGGGAACCGAGGAGAGAGGAGGGGAAGCAGCAGACGTTTAAAGAAATGATAACTCCTCTCCTCTGAGCGGTCATTTTAAAGAGACGTCTGTTCATTATTACGTGGCAACAGCTGCATCAGCTGTCGAATGTTTTTGTCATAAGCGCTGTATCTCTGTTAGATCAGCTGAACATTGTTCCCCCACATATTTACTTGAATTCATTGAGAGTGCGGTATAATGAGACAATAACAGACTACAGATGCGGACACAACACACACAAATATATTTATATAAATATATACAATTTAAAGTATGAGAGCACTCTCATAATAATGTAACACAATCAGAGACTGGATATATCCCCCCCTCTCTCTGGTCGCTGAAATGGGGAATTGAAATTACGGGCCAAAAGTTGTATTTACAAGTAGCCTATTAAAAGTAAGCAGAGGACACCAAACCAACTGAGACCCGTCTGTCCGCCGCATTTACGCACTGTACAACACACACCTACACACTGTACCACACACACCTACACACTGTACCACACACACCTACAGCTCCTAAAGTATAAGCCGTTGTGTATTTTATTATGTGAAGCAATGGTCTTAGAAAAATATCGACTCTTTGTTTGTAGATATCTACTAAACTAAAGCAAATAAAGAGAGTAGGTGTAAGTGCAGCCTTTACATGTTCATAATTTAACTAATGTGTATTTTCTAAGTGTACTAATTATTATTGTTGTAATGTTTCATACGTGCAATATTTCGTCTTTATTTTGAAGTCCAAGCTCACGTCTCGTTATGCTGTTCTCGGCGTGAGTTAGAGAGCGAGAACATGAGAAGAGAAAGCCACTTGTGTCTGCCTGTGCTTCGAGGGAATTACAGTGAAAACTCGACTGTCCATCGACGCGAGTGTGTCTTAATTGACGAAGCGGCAACTTCAGAGGATCACGGACTGAGCACGAGGGCTGTCTTCAAATGGCCGGCGGAGGAGGAGAAACTACGCATGCACACACAGAGTGGACGACGCGCGCAGTTCTTAAAGAGCAACGCTTCAAGACAGAGCCATAAAGAACTTGGACACTAAGAAAATCAATAGTGATCCGAGTAAAGGGCTTCTGTAAAGGTTTTGCTAAACCATTATTACCGTGAGTGCCAACTATAGTAGCGTGTGTGGTTAGCGTTTTGACTTATTTGCTCATGTCATTTTATTAAGGCTTGTTAATTAAGGCGTAAAGTTAAAGGGGAACACAAGTGTTTTTATTTCCAATTTCTAATTCAAAGTGTGTTTTTTGGGAATAATAAGTGAAAGTTATTTCATTGAAGTTCTGAAGTCTTATTTTTGGGTATATTTTTGAAAGGTGTAAAGTTCAATTAAGCTGTTTTTTGCACATGTTCTATTTTAGTGCATTTCTACCTCTATTGAAGTCTTATAGGGTACATTTAAGTCACACTTACATTGAGTAAGTGTTGAAAGTTCATTAAAAGTTTAACTGCATTTTGCTGTTTATAAAAGTGAGTCACTTTAAAGTAGTGATTACTAATGTCTAAGTCTAGTGAGGCCTACAATTCAGGTTAGGGAAAGTGCAGAGCCCCAATACGAAGCTGTGGATAACACTGAAGCACAGCAGCTAAGAAGAGGTCAAAGAACTAAAACTCCATACAGAAAAGGGTAGAGAAATGCAAGAAGAACAATGAAAACGCTCCTACAAAAGTTCAACTACAATTATGAGAAATGGAGAACACAAGTGAAAACAGCTAAGCGGCCATTATCCCAAACAACAGAGTCTTTGTCTGAAGATTTGCTTAATGACATAATTCATGATGTCACAAGTTTGTCAGAAGATGTCCAACATGTTATGAGGATCTGCGTACAATCTCAACTCCAGACCAGGACACGCGTCGAAGAGTGGATCTGTGTGCAGAGATTTCTAAGTTTGTCATCATCAGAGCCTCAAGTCTCCTGGATGGAAAGGTTCCAGAAGGAGAAAAGAAAGATTGGCCTGAAGCAGGTTCTCTCTTTAACTCAAGCACCTACACTTCTTCTTCGAAAAGCAACTCCAAGCAATCAAACCAGTCTTCTGTGAAGCGACAAGAAGCTGCTGCTGAGGCTGCTGCAAGCCAAGCTGTTCTGAAAGTGTTACAAGAACAAGAAAGAGAACATTTGGAGATTCAGCGCCTGGAAGCAGAAGCTAAAAGAAAGATAGCTGATCAAGAGACTGCAGCCATAAGACGTCGTTCAAAAAGAGAATCAGAAGAGTTAAGACATCGTTCAGAAAGCGAGGAGGAAGAGGAAGCTAAAATTAAAGCTCGTCTAGAAGAAGAGCATGTAGCTCTACAACAGACTCTGGATGACAAACGGAGAAAAAATACAGCATTTGGAAGCAGTAAAAGATTTAAATGCAGCACGAGCAAGAATGCAAGTGTATGACCAAGAAGAGTCCATTAAAGAAGAATGGAAAGACGTGATAGAGAGGGATCTGGTAAGTAACCCAGTGCCTGCTCCCACAAGTCCTCAACGACAGGTTGTCTTGACAGGTTTGTCTCAAGTGAAAGTACAGCAGAGCTTGTTAAGGTGCTAGCTGGTGCCTTAACTGCCAACAGAATTCCAGTTCCTGAACCCTCAGTATTCAGTGGGGATGCATTGAAATACAATGACTGGAAACTTTCATTTGAAATACTGATTGACCAGAAGAACATCCAGACAAAGAAAATATATACTACTTAGGAGATATGTTGGTGGACAAGCTAAGAAAGCACTTGATGGTTATTTCCTGCTCGGAACAAATCTGCCTATGTTGCAGCATGGGAGATTTTGGAGGAGAGATATGGGAATCCATTTACAATTGCAAAAGCCTATAGAGACAAGCTTCAATCGTGGCCCAAGATAGGATCTAAGGACAGCTTTGAGCTCAGAGATTTTGCAGACTTTCTCCGTAGTTGCAAGGCTGCCATGGTCCATATCAAGGCATTAGAAATCTTGAATGACTGTAATGAAAACAGGCAAATACTTTCAAAATTACCAGATTGGCTAACTGCAAGCTGGAATCGGAAGGTTACTGAAGTCCAAGAAGACAGTAAACAATTTCCCTCCTTCAGCCAATTTGTAAAGTTTTTGACAAGAGAAGCAAAGATTGCCTGTAACCCTGTCACATCATTGCAATCACTGAAGCAAGGTGAAGCTGAAAACACCAAATCTCAAAGACAACAAAGCTTTGCATCAAAGACACTGACCACAAGTTCAGACGAAAACACCGTCTTAACATGTATTCTGTGTAAGAAGAATTGGCATTCCTTGCACAATTGCAGGAAGTTCATGGAGCAAGCTGTCCCAGACAGAATCAAGTACATTCAAGCTCAGAAGCTATGCTTTGGATGTCTCGAGACTGGCCATCAGTCAAGGAGCTGCCACAGTAGGAGTGTATGCAAGAAGCAACATCCTACCTGTCTGCATGAAGAGCGTACAAATCGAGAAAGATACAAAGAAAGACTTCAACCAACACAACAAGAAGAAAGAACCACAGCGGCTATTTCCAACAGAGTAATACTTGGTGAAGGTAATACACAAACAGCTGCTATAATTCCAGTCTGGCTTTCATCCACATGTCAACCAGCAGAAGAAATCCTTGTATACGCTCTGTTGGATTCTCAAAGTGACACAACATTTGTGCTAAGTGAAGTAGCTGAGGCTTTGGAAGCAAAGTAAACAACAAGTCAAGCTCATGCTATCTACTATGACCTCAAGAACCACAGTTGTAAGCGCTCAAAGAATGAACAACTTACAAGTCAGAGGCTTTTACTCCGGTAAAAAGATTCCCTTACCACCAGTCTATACACGTGACTTCATTCCAGCCAACAGAACTCACATACCAACAGATGAAACTGCAAAAGCTTGGTCTCATCTAGAGCACCTCCAAGAAGAGATTGCACCTCTGCAAGACTGTGAAGTGGGTCTGCTCATAGGGTACAACTGCTCACAAGCTTTACTTCCAAGAGAAGTTGTGTCTGGCAAAGAAAATCAACCTTACGCACAACGTACAGACCTTGGATGGAGTATTGTTGGAAACATGAATCCCTGTGTAGATTATGGAGACGCCATTGGCGTTAGCCATCGCATAGTAGTCAGACAAGTGACACCAGGTGTAGAACCTTTTCTCAGTCTCAAAACTGAAGTACACTATGTGAGCCGAACCAAAGTTAAAGACAATCCAGCAGATCATGCCTATCAAGGTTTAACTGCAGAGCAACTGAAGACTTCAAACTGGTTCACAAGACCACAGTTTCTTTGGCAAAAGGACCTACCTGTAAGAGAATGCAAGGTGGGAGAAATCAATAAGGATGATCCTGAACTTCGCAAGGAAGACGGGTCATTATTGGATCGCTTACAGAAATGCTCTGATTGGTCAAGGGGCAGTTGCAAGACTGAAACGACATGCCAAAGAACACCAAGGTGTGAAACAAAGAACCAATGAATGTACAACCATTCAAAGGCGAAAGACCAAAGTTACCTGACAACAAGACGTGCGCAGTTATACCGCCTAAATTGTCTTGAAAGAAGACTAAAGATGTCTTTCCAGGGTCAAGATAGTAGGGTCAGAAAACTTAATTTACTGGTTAGCCAAAGCACATTTGACAAAAAGGGTAAACCCACAATTAGGACTGTGTTCCTTGAAAGACCTGTACACAAGGTTGTTACTCTGCTTGAGGCAGAATAAGGTGTTTAATGTGTTGCCTGAGATTCCATGTTAAGTTGTTATCTACAGGTAATGTCTATTTCAAAGGGTAAAGCGTTTACTTTGTACAAACAATCTTTTGTGTGAAATCTCACGAGTAATGTGTGATTTGGTGGGAGTGTAAGTGCAGCCTTTACATGTTCATAATTTAACTGTGTATTTTCTAAGTGTACTAATTATTATTGTTGTAATGTTTCATGCGTGCAATATTTCGTCTTTTATTTTGAAGTCCAAGCTCACGTCTCGTTATGCTGTTCTCGCGTGAGTTAGAGAGCGAGAACATGAGAAGCACCCTCAGAGTAAGATGCACGGATACTTAAAGCTCTGTTAGTTTTGTATTCTTATACATATAAGTTGTGAAGAGAACTGAAGAATACTTCCCTCTGTTTACAGAGCATGCAGCCCAACGAGGTATGTTGTTGTGTTTGTATTACTTTTATGTTTATTATCTCACATGCTGTGCATGTTATTGTGTGTCTAACACGAAACTATGTTTGTCATTTATACTGTTTGTTTGTGTAGTTTTCACGGTGGATTCGGAGGAATAAACCCGTTATGAGAGCCACTTGTGTCTGCCTGTGCTTCGAGGGAATTACAGTAGGCCTGTTATACTGAGTGATATATATTATACACACTGCTCTGCTTTCTGCATGGACCTTACTAGGGCTGCACGATTCTTGCTCAAATGTGAATCACGATTTTCCTCCATAACAATTGAGATCACGATTCTCACACGATTCTCATCGTTTTCAATGAAAAATTTATTGCAAAAAAAAAATGTAAACAGACAACATTTCAACACGAATTCCACCAGCCTGCTGTGTGGTCATTAAAGATTCTTATCTAATCTAATATAATTTGTCTCTCTCGTAACAAAAACATAACTTAACAAAAGGATTAACTTAAATACTGCAGTCAACTACTGAATATAAAACGGAACAGAACATAAAGTTACAGCTTTAGAATAGATGTAAATAAAGCCTAGCTGCCTAGCTACTAGCACAGTCCATCTACTGCACTAAGATTCTTGGCTAAGAACACCAACATGTCGACATTCTGAGGTTTTCAGGGAGGAACGCAGGCAAGTTACAATGTTCCCCCCTGTACTGAAAGCCCTTTCTGAAGGGCTACTGGTCGCAGTAATACATAAGTATTTCCTGGCAAGCATGGACAATCTTGGGTATTGTCCCTTGTTGTCATTCCACCACTTTAAGGGGTCATCTTCGCTGTCGATATTTCTTGAGAGTAGATATGCGCCTAGTTCCATGTCGACAACTTGCTCGACTTCAGGTGCAGCTGCCTCGTTCCCCTTTGCTACTTTAAAAAAAGCTGCCTAAGGTCTTTCTCTTCTTCCCACCAGGGGGGGGGCGTGGCACTGGAGGAAGCTGTGGTGGGAGTGAGGCTGAGACTCTCCTTGAAAAGGGAAATAGAATTTAATAAAAAGGTTAACCTTAATATTCTACACTTGATAACTTAAGTAATATATCAGCAGTTAAATACTAAGGTTGATAAACTAAATAAATGTTCCCAATTAATATAAACAGTTACCATAGTAACGATGCTAGTCATCTCATCCTTCAGTCTGGTCTTGACAGTGTTTTGTTGTCCTCTGCTGACATAGTCCAGTTTGAACCTTGGATCCAGACTTGTAGCTATGTCGAGCAGCGCCTGTGTCTTGGATCACTGTACTTCTCCTGAAGGTACTGCAGGATGGTTGTTTTAATCGAGCGAGCGAGTGCAGGGGTCGTCTTTCTTAACTGCCATCAGTGATTCGAAGAGGTGGAGGACTTGATGGCTTGATTCTAGGCTTAAATTAATTTATATAAATATTTTTGGAAATCTCTAAGGGAAAAATGTATGGGGTCTGGAAAGATTGAATAAAAAAAATGGCCTATTCATTTAAGCCTGAGTATAAATATATACCCAAAATGGCGGGGGGTACTATAATATTTAGACTATACATTACAATTTTAAAATGGTGGTAATTAGTTAAATGAAATAAGATTTATTTTTTAAATACATAAACATGTTCAGTACAATATTGACAGTTATTTAACTCTACACTCTCAGACTTAAATGAACAGAGGACTTTACTGTGGGATGGATTGTACTCAGCTCACCTATAGCCAGATGTAGCCTGTGGCCAAAACACTGGAGTCTTGTCCAGTTGTTTATGTCGGATGCTTTTATGATGTTTGATCCACTATCTGTAGTGATGCACACCATCCTTTTAGGATCCAAGCTCCAGGACTGGAGACTTTCCATTAGTCCCACTGCAATTTCGTCGCCCGTGTGGTCCACGGGGAAGAAAGCTGTCTGTAGGCACCGACTTTTCATGGTGAAATCACTGGTGATGAAATGCACCGTCAGGCTCATATATGGTTCCATGGTACGACTGGACCACAGGTCAGTTGTTGTCGCAAAGTGCTGGACATCTTTCAGTTCTGTCTCGACTGTGGTTCGAGTCTTGTAGTACAAGGCAGGCAATGCAGTACGTGAAAAGTAGTTGCGGGAAGGCACTGAGTACCGCTTATCCAGCGTCTTCATCAAGTTCTTGAACCCTTCATTTTGAAACTGTATTTATTGATGCCATATCCTTAGCCAAGTAAAAGGTGATGGCTTTCGTTATCTCGTTGTGCCTTCGTGAGCTGTGTGCATATGGTGTTCCGCTGAATAACGTTTGGCTTATGGATGTTTTGCGTCGTTGTCTGCGGGTTTGATATTTTTTTCGGGTTGTCCTTCTTTGCTAAAGTATACTGTATTTTATGGTGACGTTTTAGGTGATTTAATAGGTTTGTGGTGTTACCTGACGTCGTTGCGACGATGCGAGAACAACGCTTACAGTGGGACGACTTTTTGTAAGTCATCATCAGGATCAAATCCAAAAAGTTCCACACGCTGGATGAATGTGGTCCTTTTTTCGGCACAAGCACAACTTTCCTCTCTCCAGAGTCGCCACCCGGGATTTTCATCGGTGTCATTGTCCTCGACCTGCTCCTCGTAACTAATTTCTGTGTCACTCATTTCTGTTTTGTTGTAATCAGTGCTAAATTGCTAAAACTTCTGTAAACATACTGCCGGCTCCTGCCCTCACGTGTTGCAGTCAGTGAGTGTTGCCAGGTATACTCATTATAAGCCACATAATCTTGGGATAATCTTTCTGTAAAGTTGCTTGGTAGTAAGTATTAAGTAATAATGGTTGTTGCGGTTTTGAGGATTGTAGATTATTATTTTCAAATAGCCGACCCGACATATATAGGTTTAAAGTGCTCATGTTCTTTTGCGCTTGTTTTCATAGACCTGGTTGCTTATTCCTTCCGCAAAAAACTGGCAACCCTAGTGGCTGCAGCGTTAACACTGCATGAGAGGAGGAGCGACAGAACACTACCATTTGCATGCGATCATGGTACTTTAATGTTAAATGTATAGAGTATATTTGCTTTACAATCGTTTAAGTATGATTGACATTGTTGGTATTATTCAGAAGCAAAATAATAAAAAATAAATAAAATCAGCATGACGTCATAGGATCGCCGTAATTTAGAAATGAGATCGCATAGGTGTCTGAATCGAGATCACGATCTTTTTTCGGTTAATCGTGCAGCCCTAGACCTTACAGCTGTTCTCTCTGGAAACATCGCGACGCGATGAAAGCAGTTCTAAAATAATATCCAGGGGATGCATGCATAGCTGTCATTGGCTGAGATAAGTCCGGCCATGCGTCACGCCTCCACCGTTCCCGGAAATGCATCCGTGGAGGAACCAATCAGTGTATGCTCGGTTAGAGCTCCTCCAGAGAGCCTCCTCGACGCTCGATCCTCGGTGTGCAATTTAGAGAAATGAGACGTCCTTCAAAATGGCGCGCTGAAATTCATTTCCGGGTCACTACTGGAGGACCGAGGAGTCGAGGAGGGGAAATTTGAGTATTGAGAAGCCTCTCTGGTGTCCCTGTGTTTTCTCCTCCCTCCTCACCTGTGTCTTGTTTCTGTGATTAGTCTTGTGTGTATTTAAGTTCTGGTTTTTCTGTCTGTCTTTGTCGGTTCGTCTTTTGTCATGACTAGTTCGTCGGTGAGTGTTCTGTTTTGTCTTTGTTGTTCACCTAGCCTTGAAATAAAGGAATTCTCACTTTAATCTGCATTTGGGTCCTACCTGCTTCACACACCGTGACAGAACGAACCGACCACAAAATGGACCCAGCAGATGATCCATGGGAGGTTGAATTACAGCATTTAACCTTCTATCTGGCTTGCTGCTTCGATTGGTGGAAGGGAGCGTCCAGTGTTCGACAGAAGAGGGCCGCTCTGGAAGAGGCGCTCCGGTTGGCAGCAGAGAAACCATGTTTTGTTGAGTTCTTACCTGACTGGATTTTGGACTTCCTTCAAGCATGTGATTCCCGGCCTGCTAGCCCCAGGCATGCTAGCTCCCTGTCGCCCAATTCCCAACCTGGCACCATACGCCTTGGTGGGTTCCGCTGAAGTCAACCCGTGCTTCTGCCCCAGTTCCTGCTCCTGTCCAGGAGTCGTATTCCGGAACTCGTCTGGCTTATGGAGGTCCACGGAGTATTCAGGAGGCTGCTAAGAGCCTAAAACTAAAAGCCTAAAACTAACTACAGGGGATTTTACAGGTTCTTTTCCGCAAATTGTGAATATTGGCAGGTGATCACTGAGTGATGGGGGCCCCACTATGATGTTCCGTTCAAGGACGTTAGTGAAAATGTTATCAATTAAGGTTTCAGTAGTGCTAGTTAACCTGGTTGGTTTGGTTATAAGATTTTGAAAAGTGTGGTAGTAAAGAAATGGGTCTTGTTAACTGTGATCGTTATTCTCGCGTCCAGGAAAGAGAAGCTTAAAAAGGAGACTAAATGGAGTCTCTGAGATTGTTTCAAAATTGGTACTTTAATTAAAAATAAAGGCGCGGTGTTAGTGTATTCTAGAACCCCGAAGGCAGGAGAGACTGAAAAGAGTCAAGGGAAGCTTATAAAAGTTAACAGCATTTAATTACACAAAAGATGCGGTGGTGTACAAAATGAAATGTGCGAGTGGAGGCGCTCTCCTCATCCGCCCGGTCAGTCCAGGTCAGCCGATAGAAAGAGGTCAATCCTTGGCTTGCTCTTCCTGTTGTCATCGGAGGTCTTCTCCTATTGGCCGGCGTCGCGTCGTCGGGGGCGGGTCCAATGCCATTTCTGCCTTTTTCTGTTGTTAAATTATATCATTCTGGTGTCTGTGGTTATTTAAACATTTCCTAATAAACGTTATTCAGCGGTAATAAACGAGTGCTAAACCCAGTGTGCTCGGTGTACAACATCACATGTCATTTCACCTTTGATTCACGGTTTGAAAATGCAGCATTTCGCCACATGCTAATGCTAACCAGAAATGAATAATTGTCAGAATAAAAGTATTAAGTTAATAGTTAGTGAACTTCCGGTTTTTTCAGAATACAACTGATTTAAATTAAATAGTGTATTTAATTCAAATTACGCCATACCAACATTGATTTTAATTTCTAACAATCCCTCCTTACATACCCTTTAAGGTATGTAAATAATATTGAAATCAATTAGTTCTTCATCCGAACATTGCATGGTACATAACTCATAAAAGTAAAAAAAATACAAATAAGAATACATATTCATCATAAATATGAAGTTTTCATTTGTGCATAACTTCTAGCTTAAACCTTTAATGTCACTTTGTAAAATAGCAGCAATTAGCTTGGTATGGAAAACGTCTAACTCCCTCCTTTCACATCATAAATAATCTTCTTACTGTATCTGGTGTAAAGGCACTTGTTCTTTTACAAAGTATAAGAAGGATCAAACTATCTGAAAATAGCTAAATATTACTCTTTATTTACTTTTACTGTGTCTCTGGTGTAATTTATGAATCTCTGCTGGTTCTAGTAGATATAGTTCTCCCCATCCACATTCTTGTTGGTTGTGGGACAGAGGAATAATAATTCAGAACCTGCTGATATTTGAATCTTACTACTGGGCATATGTTACAAACAAAAAACATCTTCATGGTGAACTAAATAAAATCCTTGTAATCTTTCTCAAATCTAAATATAACAATGAACTATTCCTGTTTGTGGTAAAGACACACAATAACGTTATGCAATACAATTTCATTATGGATTCAAAAACAACTAAGTCATGATGCCGTCAGAGTGAATGATTTCCTGAGTGTATCTGTCCTGTAAGGTACGTCATTCTCTGCTTGGATCGTGTGCAGAAATCCCATCGATTGCACCTGGCAATACGGCTTCTACCTGTCTATTATCAAGCTGAAAAATGAATACAGAATTCCAACATACTGTCATCAAATGTCTTTCTATTATGAATTTAAATTAAATGTATATCCCCATAATGAACTAAACAATAAAGTCTATGGCTTTTACTTCTAATTCTTTACCAGGCTAGTTACAATATGTTGTCTAAATTAAATTCGGTCTCATTACATTACTATGTTTTAGCTTAACTTAACTGTAATATGTTCTTTCTACATTTCAAACCTCAGATACTCTAATGTCTGTTAAAATATTAAAAAATGGTTTAATGATCACAGGTCAACTTCTTCGGTATTCTATTCTGGAATTACAGCTCTCACAGTAGCCCCTTGGCCACTGCTTCTGTGTTACCTGTTATAATTCAATCAATATTTAGAAACATCTCAACATTCATCAAACAGTATCTTATCCCCAGATATGGAGCAGGTTAATTATAAAACTATCATTCAATGCTCAGTTTTGAACATCTGGGTTGGGGCGGAAGGTTTCTGTCAATCCTTAAAAGAAAAATTTAAATTGTGAATTTGACAGCCATGTTGACATTATACATTATACACACACTCCCCCCCTTTTTACACATGAACTCATGTGTAACAAAACCCTGTAATGGGGAGGGGAACAAAAAACTGTGAGGTAATTGGTTAGGGACATAACGAACATTATTTTCAATTTGACATCCATTATCATTATTTCCACAGTAAACACTTCAGTGAAAAGAAGTGTTCCTCTCCGTCCTTCAGGCCTAAAGAAACAGAATCTTCAGATTTTAGTTTTACATTTGCAAACCGCCAACTCATGTGAGAGTAAAATATCATCAAGTAGATTAGAACCGGGTCACATGTGCGGTTTCCCCTTTTTGTGGAATTTTTAGGAAACCTCTCGTTTCCCTTGGAGCACCAAAATAATATGTTAGTCCAAAAACATGCTTGGTTAGTTATTGTTTTCGAATCATGCAGTTACACTGATCACATGCCGGCATTCATTCACACTCACACTGTCTGGTTGTCATGTCAGGTTTGGTCAGGTACACCCCAGAGTCAGTCATCCCACAGTGCCTTGTCAAGTTACACTGTCGGTCAGGGTCAAAGGTCAGTTGGTTTCCGTCTTTTTTGGCCATGTGTCGTGCTCTGCAGAGACTTTGACATTTCAGCATAGGCCAGTATCCTTGTCTACAAAAATATGTATATATGGACCGCCATCATTTATTAATTCACAATTACAACTATAATTTTCAAGATGATTCTAACTTGTCATTGGGACTTCTGCCTCCCACTTTTCCTGAACTTGGTACAAAACTCACTCCCTTCGAGTACTACTACTACTGCAATCCATTTACACCTAATTAGTATTAAAATGTCTAATGATCTATTTCAGAAACTTGTGTACATAACTATTATCTTGAGTCAAAACATTACTAGGATCTGTGTAGCTCTGCATTTCATAGCTCATTATACTCATGTATCTTTAATTCTGGTTTACTTAACCAGTTAAGCCCTGAGCCTGTTTTTCAGGTTTCAGGCTTGAAAATGCCACTAACACAACAAATTATATATCTTCACTTCTAAAAAGGGGTAAATTAATAATTATTTTTCTCAAAGCAAGGTTACATCTGTGAGTTGGATGTAGAAGTGTCAGAATCAATATAGATGTTTTTATTTTAAAGTAAATTCAGATGGAACATAGTAAAAAACATGTAAATTCTAATGTCCACCTAAAAAAAAAACTTTACTTATAGTGAAAACCACCCTTGCATGATGGGTTAGTAGACTAAAAGCTTTAGGAATCCAAACTATAACATATAATAAGTACCCTGTATCAAGATTGATGCAAAACAAGTGAAATTTGACCTTTTAGAGAGATTTAGAAAAACAAAGTCTAAGCGGACTCACCTCTGGGTAATTTGGGAACCATCGGTTCCATTTGAACTTTTTCACTGTAAAAATCATTTTATTACTTTGAATTATCACTATAGGTATTCATTCCATCCAAATACAACTGTTGTGAACATTTTTTTAAAATAAAACATAGGCCTACTCTTACAGTGAGCCTCTGAATTAGCCCCGAGCGAAAAAATGCTAACTTATTACAACACCGAAAATCACTCCTCGCTCCCTTATTACTTATCCTAGCTGCACATCCAACACATTGTTTATGATCGCAAGGAGACACAGAATCTAACGGTGCCCACCTGAACAGCCCAACACTGAAAGATACAAACTCGCGACGTTATCAACAAAAACGTACATCAAAACAAATGGCGCTGGCGCTAATGCGCTAGGCTAACAATGATTTACCTTCCTCGTTGTCTGGTCTAACTGGTCTTCAATGGCATTAAAACGATAAAAACGATGATGTAGTTAATCCATATATTAATATATAATGGGGCTGTGTCCCCTTTGAAATGTTCTGATAATCTATAAGCAATAAAACTGCAATTCCGTTATCTGCTGTCCGCTCTGTGCTCCGTGCGCTCTGGGTCCTGCTGCATTTCCTGCTTCGTTACGTTGTAAACAATAAATGAAGTCGGCTGCGTAATGTACTTAAGCTGACTGCCATTCTTTATAATTTACGCAGGACCATATCTCTGGAACCCATTGGTCGATTCGTGTGATTTACACCTTTTTCTTAACCATCAGAACCAATAGAATCGATGGGCAGTTCCCAAATCTACGTAAACAATTACCATAGCGGACGTAATAGAGAAGCAAACGAAGCATATCTGAAAAGTGTAAGCCTGGACGGCAATACTTTATACCGAGTATATTGCCATAAATATGATGATTGATTATCAGTAAAACATTATACGTGACACAAAGACA
This sequence comes from Gymnodraco acuticeps, assembly GCF_902827175.1. NCBI lineage: Eukaryota > Metazoa > Chordata > Actinopteri > Perciformes > Bathydraconidae > Gymnodraco > Gymnodraco acuticeps. The sequence continues at coordinate 1,105,985 of NW_022990313.1, forward strand.
TTGGATTAACCTTGAGATGCGTTTTTATTCCGTTGAACACAACTTTTGATCACAAATCAAAAAAGGTAAGACGTAATTATTGTAATATTTTTGGAACCGGATGTTGTTACTTTCCTCTTTTCTGGCTGATAGCTCCAGGAATTCGAGGTCGGACAGTGATGACATTACATGTGTGGAATCTGTGGAGTCTCAGCTTTAAATCGTATATCTTGTTTGTGCAGTTAAGATAGTAATAAGGGCATTTCTACCGTGTGTTGTGTGTAAAAAAGCGTTAGCATTAGTTAGCATTTTTTCGCTCAATGCTAATTCAAAGGCTTGGTATTACTCTTGTGTTTTTTTTTAGCTAACAATTGTTTCTTATTGTCAGTTAGCGGAGTTTCTTACCTTTAAAATGGTATGAAACATTAATAGTTTCATAAATGTTAAGAAGCCCTGAGACATGTGAGAAAAAAAAAACTGTGGGAGGGGTCCACTGGGGGGACCTTCAGGCTTAACTGGTTAAAAAACAATGTTAAACTCTTTAGCAGTGTGTGGAACCTTGGGTGTCCGAACATGCAACAATTACTCCCTCCTTTATCAAGGATTTAAAACAGAAGTCATTTTATATTTCCATCTTAAAGCCCTCCTATGGTAATAACTATGCTACAATGGTGAAAATCAATACTTTAGAATCAGAGTCCTGCACGGGTCTGATTTTCAAGACCCGCTCCCGCCCCCGCACCCGCGACGTGCAATACCGAACCCGCCCCGCTACCCACACATATGCCAATTAGTTCCGCAAACCCGACCCGACCCGTCGGCACAAGATCCGCAACCCGACCCGAACCCGCATAGCCTATGAGCAGTGAAAACGTGCAATTATTACACAACGCAGTTGCATATTTGTCTCAAAAAGCGTGGGATGTTGGTTCTTTTCTCCATCTAGGATGACACCAGAAGCCTCCCAGACGTTGGATTTCGCTCTTGAGGAAGTGTTATTTGAAAATGCTGTATTCTCCGATAGAGAGCTTCACCTCAGCCATTTTGAATGTGGCGCGCACAGCAGCAGATTGATGCGCTGCAGAGGGTTATGATTATGCGCGGTCCCGCGGGGGAGAGGTCTGAAGATTTAAACATTAAACTAAATTACTATTATTTAATATATTTATTATGCAATACCCGCGACCCGCAGCATCTTTGTTTTACCCAGAACCGAACCCGGAAAAAAGTGTTTGAAAAAAATCCCACCCGCGAATCACCTTTTTTGCGGGTCACCCGTCGGGTACCCGCGGGTAGCCGACCCGATGCAGGACCATCTGCTTTAGATTGGAATTTTATATGTGGCTTGGCACCAAGCTCTCCTCCCCTTTAACCTTATCCATACAAATAAATATTTGTCCTATAGAGTGATCCATACAAATACAAATTGTCCTATAGAGTGGTTCCTAAAACTATCCTTTTAATGGTGAATCAATATTTTAACAAATGAGATCACTACTTATTCACACGTGAATAAAAATCTCTTACAAAAATGATTTGTTAAACATGATGAAAAGATTGAAGAATATGGTTCTACTCTGTCATGTCTCCCCCTTTATCCCTCATTTGTTTTAGGATGATTCTCATTTTACTTTAATCTGTCTTTACGTATTTATGAAGTTAATTCAAGTTATTTAAATGTGCGTTTTGTGAATAAGTGTGTTTATGTGTAAACTCACTCATTCCCGTTCTCCTTTTCTCCTCCCCTGGTTTTCTCAAGCCGTGACCCCGGCCTCCTCATTTCTAATCGACCATGCCAACTCCTCTGATTCTGTCTTCTCTTCAGTCCATCAGCTGTTGAATCCATCCGCTGTAACTTTTGTAGGCAGCCATTGGCCCAGTCACATCTGCAGCCCCATCATGCCACTGTTGTTGCACTGCTTTGCATTTCATCTCCTCCTTTACAGTCTCTCTGCTGTTTTTATGGAGGGCGGATTCTGCTCTTGTGTCCCACACTCGGCTCTTGTGCCAAATCTCGTGGCTCAGCTTGGAACTTCATGCCCTGTCTGAGGGGCTGATGAGAGTATCTCTCTGTATGTCAGCATGCTGTTTGGTTCTGGATGCCACAGGTGGAGATAGTTCTGGCTGCAGTCTTGTTGTTGTTTCAGCTCTGGTTCTCTGTCTGTTCGATGGAGAAGGAGGAGTCTCCTGTTGGGTTAGGTCTTTCGTCTGCTTGGAGGGTCGGGATCGTAGCCTTTCTAACTCAGAGGGGGAGTCCAGGTCTCGGGACGCATTACCTATAAGAAGTCTAGCACACTGAGGTTAAATAAATCCAACCCTTTCCACTCTGTCTCTTTCTAATCATACCATCTGTCTTAGTTGTTAAATGCCATCTAAACAACATAATTAATGTCTACTAATGATATTACAAAAACTCACTCTAAAAATAGTTTCATCCATTTCTATATATTGACCCAACACAACTCTTTCAGGAAACCATTTTCTCCTATAAATTGAAAAACGTACATGTTTCCAGCATCACATATTCCACACACTACGAAAGAACATCTCCATATTTTAAATCCCACTGTTACTTAGAACAATAGTAAACCTGCAGAGCACACTAATCAGATCACAGTAATTAAATCTGACTCAAGTGTAGGCCTATGTCTACTTTCCATTATACTTATTACTTGTGCTGAACATTTATTTATATTGTCTAAATTCCTTGTCTATGATGTGCAAACAGTTTGAGTGTAAAATGTGTTTTTCTCAATGTATTTACACTACAGATTCTTGAGTTTACTCATCTCCTGGTGCTGTCGTTGTAAAAATGTTCAATTCCTTATTGTTTTGTACCAATTTTCCAAAATCAGTTCTAACTGCCGTGCCGTTTCTGGAAAGGTGGCGGTACGGCTACACAATGTGTAAGAAGGTGCCAACATGTTCCTTTTTTAACTTTGATCCGGAGCGCATCTGCAGTGCGTTCTACAACTTCCCATGGTCCACTCCATACAGGTTGCAACAAGTTCATCTTGTGGATTTTTACATTTACCCAATCACCTGATCCAACAGAAATATTCGTCATGGCCCTGGCATATGCTTCCGCCCTCAATATTTCTGATATCTAACACTGGTTTCTCCTCTGTATTGTGAGGTGCTACGTTGTGGTGGATATTGCTGAGTGGGGCAATCTCTGGCCAGATGTCTACAATCTCCACATATGAAGCAGCCATCATCCCTTCTTCCTCTTGATCGTTGCTTTCCTCTCCATTGTCCCTTTTGTTGATGCTGTATGGGAGTGTATACCTGTGATTGCGGCTGTACTTGGGTAGGAAGATACACAGGTATTTGCTGTTGAATATACTGTGGTGCTTGTGGCTGTACTTGGGTAGGAAGATACACAGGTATTTGCTGTTGAATATACTGTGGTGCTTGTGGCTGTACTTGCGTAGGAAGATACACAGGTGTTTGCTGTTGAAGATACTGTGGTGCTTGTGGCTGTACTTGCGTAGGAAGATACACAGGTGTCTGCTGAACCTGGTTTTGTGGACATACCACTTCCTCCTCCGCTTTGTTGAACTGTTGGAGGTGTCCTCCCTGCCTTCTCTGCTAGTATGGCCATCTGATTTGTCGATTTCTTGTTTGTATTAGCTTCGGCATCTTTCTCAGCTACTTGTATCTTCAAAAGTCTTAGTTTTAGTGTTTTAATTTCTTCATCATTTTCCCCCTTTGTTGCCTGGTATTTCATATCGTGGTGAATGAGATGTAGTCTCCATTCTTCAATGGGTTTAGCGTCTAATCCCACCACGTCTCCCAGGCCTGCCTGCACTGATCGGGGAAGGGCTTTAATGACAGCGTTCTTCCACAACATTACAACAGCCGGAGAAATGTCATGCCGTTCTCCAGTGTAGTCCTCCCACACTCCTTCACATCTCTTCAAGAAGGCATGCATTTCTTCACCCGGTTCTTTTCTCAGGCTGTTGAGGGCATGTAAATTGCGTGTTGTCGGGTAGATGTGACGAATAGCAGCCCAATAATTCGACCTGATATTGTTGAATGAAGTTTCATCTGGGTCGTGCGTGCAATTGGCCTCGGAATCTACTGCTCTTGCCTCTAGTCTTCCTTCTATCCGTCCAAGCAGGGCCCTCATGTCTCCCAAGCACAGGTGGTCTTGGACAGTGTACTTCTCCAGATCAGTAACCCACTTCTGACCTCCTTTCGTGAGTGGAGGTAGCTTTGACACTAATGCTTCCATGTCCCTGTGAGTCCATGATTGGTATTGAAATCCTCCTCTTCCAGCCGCTATCAATGGCATGGAGGTATGTGCACCGGTCTTGGTTCTTTTAGTTGTCTTGGTTCTTCTAGTTGTCTTGGTTCTTCTAGTTTTGGGGCATGTCCCAGGGTAATGTTGCTCGTTTTCGTCGCTACTATTATTCTCAGGAGGAGATGCAAAACTGCGTTGTTGCTGTGACTGTTCATGGTATGGGGAGTGTCTACTGGTTTCAGACTGTGTACCGCTGTCGTCATCTTCATCTCCCCGTCCATTGGAATAGTCAGGAGAGTAGTTTGTTCTGCGTTTTCTTTGAGTTCTTCGTTCTTCTTGTTCTCTCCTTTGTCTATCTGCCATCATGTCCTGGAATCTTACATCGTCTTGTTGCCTCTCCGCCAGAAGTAGTTGGTATTTATCTTCCTCCCTTTGTCTTTCTCCAATAATGTCATTATGGGCTTCATCTGCCTTTCGTCTCTCTTCCATTCCTCTGATGAGTTCTGCTTCAATGCTTCTGTTGAGCTCCTCTTCCATTCTTCTGTCGAGTTCCTCCATTCTTCTGCCGAGTTCTGCTTCCATTCTTCTGCCGAGTTCTTCCATCAGCTGGTTGACACTGGATAGGATTCTTACCTCATACGCCAATTCTTTCTCATTTGGGGCTTGAATCGAAGCTTGGTGAGAAGGGTTGTTCTCTGATATGTCTGGAGGAGACACTTCGGTCAGGCTTGGATACTGCTTTGGAGTTTGGATAAGTGGAGCCTCTTTTGTCATTTCTGCTGTGTCTTCATTTACTGGCAGATCTTCTGCGATGGATGTCAGATGGATTAACAGACATGTAACCCTAACTTTTCTTTTTTCAGCTTTTTTCATAGCGCTTTTAGCAGGTCCATACCAAGGGGTTTGTATGGCTTTGATCCATGCTTTTTCCTGTTGTAGGTATTCAGCATTCTCATGTTCAACTACAGCTTTTCTATGGGCTTCCGTTGGTCCAGGTTGATCATCTGCTGGAATCAATCCTCTCGTTTTCCACTGTTCCAACAGTTTCTCTATTTGGTTCCATGTCTTCTGTCTATGACTTGGACACGTTAAAGCATCTGATCTAATGTTTACTCTCGCCTTAATATCTGCAGTTGTGCCTGGCACTGTGAGTGCTCTTAACTCTGGCGACATGTTTCTTAAGTACACGGATAATATTATTAAGTTATCAAAATGAATTACTAATCCTCTGAATAGTACCCTTGTATTCTTTATAAAGATATCCTATGTCATCTGAACTTAACTTTAAAATCTGGTAATTTTTTCAATTTTTTTTTTTTTCTTACAGAATTTGGAAAAATAAATTTAAATGTTGTAAAACTGAGATTGGAAAATCAAAATTAGACAAATTAAATTAAAATTTTGAAATTATGCAAATTTATAAAATCTGAACAAATAAATAAAAATGAACAGTGTATGGTTTTGACTTTGTAAAAATAGGAATATGGTGCAAATCCAAATAAACCGTGGACAGTGTATACTCAAGTTGAGTTCATGAAATTATGCAAATGTCATAAAATGTGTTAACTACAATACTTCAATTCAAAGAAACCACATGTAATCTTTATCTGTGTGGTGAAGAATGTATTAACTGTAATACTTATTATGTCCGCTAGGGGAGCTGTTTTATTTGTAACTCCTCTCAAATGTATCAACTAGTACTTCCGGTTCATAAACCTACTTCCTGTTTATTTCCTCAAAATATAAAGTTCAAATTACTTTCTTTGAAAAGCATGAAAAACAAAACAACTCAATCTACTCTCAACGTTCATCTACACCAGGGGGTAGCCAACACGGTGCCCGCGGGCACTCAGTCGCCCGCAGGGGCAACGTGAGGCGCCCGCCGGGCACGTTCTAAAAATAGCTCGCCAAGAAAATCCAAAATGTAAAAATACACAAAACGAAATGTAATTAAAATAATCTACCCCATGCAAACGAAACCTAAATCATAGCGAACTCCATCTACTTACTACAACTCTATATCTATCTAACACCCCTCCTCCCCCCACCCCCACAATGAATATCGACCAATCACGTTCTTGCTTGATTTGCGGGACCAGCGTTGCAGTCGGGAAGAAAAGCGATGTGGCACCTCCCCGCTGATTTTCCTTCTGGCAGAATCTACACATCAGCCCCATTGAACAGCCTAGTCGTGCCAGCCTATACAGCACATGAGGGCCATAGTTTTACTGTGTGTGTTGTAACTTGCATATATTTATTCCACTTGACGCACACACACCCAGGGGGGACATATCCCCAGCACTTTTCGAAATCCCGTTTGCCACGGAGGAGCACACACAGTGTGTGTGTGTGTGTGTGTGTGTGTGTGTGTGTGTGTGTGTGTGTGTGTGTGTGTACCCCTTTATCTATGTAATATAGATAAAGTAAGAAATCATTCCAATGTGTACAATAGGACAGTACAAAAGGGGAGTGATTAGTAAAATATACATAAATAAAAATAAAGAATGCTAACTAGGTAACACAAGATAAGAATAAACAAGTTTAAATGATTTGTTATTGGTTGTGATCATATTCTAAAGATGTTTGGATTATTGAAAAGTATACAGCTCCCTTTCATGAGTGTTGAGAGCTGTGTCCATAGATTCATTTTGTGCTCAAAGTGCACCAGATTGATGCATTTCACTTCAACATTTAAAAAAAAATCTTCCCGGGGTTGCATGCCCCCGGACCCCCCTAGAGGAGGTGAGGTCCCCCCTGGAGGATGTGAGGCCCCCCCTAGAGGATGTGAGGTCCACCCCCAAATAAAGCAAGTTAAAATAATTAAATGACATGTTCTTTTAGTACACAATGAAAATGGGTCCCAAAGACCTAAACAGCACACAAAGGTTAAAGGTAAGCATATAATAATGTTAAAATGTGCTAAATATATACACTGCAAAAAACAAAAAAAAGAGGAGTAAAAGTAGCCCCCGACTTGTTTTATTTTTTGAAAGTAGCCCTCATCCTAAAAAAGGTTGGTGACCCCTGATCTACACCATCCCTGTGTATTTAATCAGTAGTTACCGGTTGTATCTTTACTCGAAGTATTTCACCATCTAGTAATGCTAACTGGCTAGCTTAGCAGTATAGCATTAACCGCATGTGACTGGGGAAAGGGGACAATGGAAACACTCAACATCTGCATATAAATAACCACACTGATTGACAATACAAAACAACACAATCTTCAGCTTATCTTAGCTCTAAATTATATAGATGCTGACCTTAAAAGCCGATCTCATACCAATCTTGTACACAATCGTTTCGGCTTAGAAGATCACACAAAAATATACTTTTTGGCTTAAAAACTCCACACAATATACGTTATTAAACCAGACTACGCAGGTTTAACACATCAAACATATAGACTAACATGAATGGACCCAGTCCAGTGTAAAACAGATCAGGTCTGGTACCTACCCAGAGGTATTTAACACAATGTGAACCCTATCCCAGATAAAATCTAGTGCCTCACCAGAAGGTCTTAATAATACTATGTAATATTCACATTAATCGGGCGGCGCCGAAGATACAACAGAGACGAATAGAAACACTATATACAATCTTCACACCACTCGCAATCACCACGGAATTAAACAGGTAACTGTCTCACCTTTCGTTTAGGCCCAGCCAAAAACTCATTTTCTGCAGGCAGTGTGATGCTAGTTAGCTTGCAGCATTCCCCTCTTTTCCAGCTCTATCCCGCTTCAGAGCCCACCCAGGGACGCCATGTTAGTGTATTCTATAACCCCGAAGGCAGGAGAGACTGAAAAGAGTCAAGGGAAGCTTATAAAAGTTAACAGCATTTAATTACACAAAGATGCGGTGGTGTACAGTACAAAATGAAATATGCGAGTGGAGGCGCTCTCCTCATCCGCCCGGTCAGTCCAGGTCAGCCGATAGAAAGAGGTCAATCCTTGGCTTGCTCTTCCTGTTGTCATCGGAGGTCTTCTCCTATTGGCCGGCGTCGCGTCGTCGGGGGCGGGTCCAATGCCATTTCTGCCTTTTTCTGTTGTTAAATTATATCATTCTGGTGTCTGTGGTTATTTAAACATTTCCTAATAAACGTTATTCAGCGGTAATAAACGAGTGCTAAACCCAGTGTGCTCGGTGTACAACATCACATGTCATTTCACCCTTGATTCACGGTTTGAAAATGCAGCATTTCGCCACATGCTAATGCTAACCGGAAATGAATAATTGTCAGAATAAAAGTATTAAGTTAATAGTTAGTGAACTTCCGGTTTTTTCAGAATAAAACTGATTTAAATTAAATAGTGTATTTAATTCAAATTACGCCATACCAACATTGATTTTAATTTCTAACAGCGGGTATGTTTACAAGCAGAATATTGTTCATTCAGAAAAACAGCGGTGTTCTGGCTCTCTGGTGAGCGAAGGGAAAAGAGAGGCCGAACCGCTCAGGTGCTGTTGTAAAATATCCTCTCCTGGCTCCTCCCTGCGGGCCGGCCCTCCACATCTTAATGTCCGTTGTTACGTTAAACAGAGGATTCAGGCATTGTACATTCAATATATACTTAAACACGCCTCTTCTCCTCATATTGTCTTTCATCACTTTTCCTTTAACACATTCTAAACGTTGTAGTCAATATACTAAAAAATACAGAAAATACTTCACGGCTGGTTTGGTTTCTGGTCATTCCAGATGTTGTCACATCTTACCCACGTCTGTAAACAATAACTTTATTCAAATAAACTGTACCTTCATTTAATATTCAGCAATAATAATACGTCTATAGTTGCAGTGTGTAGTGAAATATTTGTATGTATTCATGTTAGCAAACTATGGATAAGCTTAAAATGGGAATAATTTGGGTAAAACTGTGAGCTGGATTTGGGGCCTGTTGACATGTGTTTTTGAGGACAAAGGAAGATGGGGGAAGGTGAGAGCATGTCTTGATTTGCATTCAACTTAGATCTAGCTACAGTGATTGGGGAAACCTAAGATTTGGGGTGTTTGTGATATTTGGGGCTGCCAATCAAGGAGGTCCAAATGGGAGGATCGGATAACTCCTCCCATTGTTAAAAGTATAAACACAGACACACACGCGGGGTTCAGTCTCTTTCCTCTGGCTGGCTCACGTGCAGGTAAATTCGGGATCCCAAAGATAATTTGTATTGAATTTGTACTGTATTGATTGTATTGCATTGTCATATTACCATTAAAGTAGATTATTGTTTACTTGGTGGCACTGGATTCCTTCCTGCACAATAATTTTCTGGTTTTTCAGTATAAAACAGCATTTAACTGACGGTATGTTTAAACTACATATATACCATCAAAACATTGATTTTAATTTCTAACAGTCTATAATAATAATACATTTTATTTCTATAGCGCTTTTCTTGAACCCAAAGATGCTTTACATTTGGGAGGGAGGGTAGACAAACAAAACAAAAACAAAGCTATGGTTATTAAGACTTGAAAACCGGAATCACCTTCGCGATTTTCATTTCATTTGGGAAAATACCTTGTAGGAAGATTTATTGCATATATTTACTAGGGGGGCTACAATGTTTGGTACAACTTGTTTAACAATATTCATACTAAGTCCTACATTTGTAAATAACAAAGAACAAAAGACATACATAACTAAGCGGAAATTAAATGACAGTTATCTAAATAAATTAAATATGAACTTAAAAAATGAAAAAATATTTGAGATTCTAGATGTAAACAAATCCTATGATGAGTTTGTAAGGATTTTCATGCAAAACATGAACGAATGTTGTCCATATATAACAATTAAGAAGAAAATAAATGAAATAAATTAATTTAAGAAATTCCAAACTGAAGGAAAAACCCCAACGGATGTTGCAAATAGCTTTAATGAGTTATTTATGTCACGATCTGTCTTTATGGTGTCTTGTCTTGTTTCATGTTTTATGTTGAAAGGTCTTCACTTCCTGTCTTGCCTGTTTCTGTCTGCGTTGTGTCTTGTTTAAATCTGTCTGTGGTTCCCGGTCGTTAGTTTCCCTGGTGTGTCTAATTTACCCGATTGTGTTCACCTGAGAGGCTTCTCAATACTCAAATTTCCCCTCCTCGACTCCCCTCCTCGGTTCCCCTCCTCGAGACTTAGACCCGCCCACAGGAGATGCGAGCGGAGGACCGAGGAGGGGAACCGAGGAGAGAGGAGGGGAAGCAGCAGACGTTTAAAGAAATGATAACTCCTCTCCTCTGAGCGGTCATTTTAAAGAGACGTCTGTTCATTATTACGTGGCAACAGCTGCATCAGCTGTCGAATGTTTTGTCATAGCGCTGTATCTCTGTTAGATCAGCTGAACATTGTTCCCCCACATATTTACTTTGAATTCATTGAGAGTGCGGTATAATGAGACAATAACAGACTACAGATGCGGACACACACACACAAATATATTTATATAAATATATACAATTTAAAGTATGAGAGCACTCTCATAATAATGTAACACAATCAGAGACTGGATATATCCCCCCCTCTCTCTGGTCGCTGAAATGGGGAATTGAAATTACGGGCCAAAAGTTGTATTTACAAGTAGCCTATTAAAAGTAAGCAGAGGACACCAAACCAACTGAGACCCGTCTGTCCGCCGCATTTACGCACTGTACAACACACACCTACACACTGTACCACACACACCTACACACTGTACCACACACACCTACAGCTCCTAAAGTATAAGCCGTTGTGTATTTTATTATGTGAAGCAATGGTCTTAGAAAAATATCGACTCTTTGTTTGTAGATATCTACTAAACTAAAGCAAATAAAGAGAGTAGGTGTAAGTGCAGCCTTTACATGTTCATAATTTAACTAATGTGTATTTTCTAAGTGTACTAATTATTATTGTTGTAATGTTTCATACGTGCAATATTTCGTCTTTTATTTTGAAGTCCAAGCTCACGTCTCGTTATGCTGTTCTCGCGTGAGTTAGAGAGCGAGAACATGAGAAGAGAAAGCCACTTGTGTCTGCCTGTGCTTCGAGGGAATTACAGTGAAAACTCGACTGTCCATCGACGCGAGTGTGTCTTAATTGACGAAGCGGCAACTTCAGAGGATCACGGACTGAGCACGAGGCTGTCTTCAAATGGCCGGCGGAGGAGGAGAAACTACGCATGCACACACAGAAGTGGACGACGCGCGCAGTTCTTAAAAGAGCAACGCTTCAAGACAGAGCCATAAAGAACTTGGACACTAAGAAATCAATAGTGATCCGAGTAAAGGGCTTCTGTAAAGGTTTGCTAAACCATTATTACCGTGAGTGCCAACTATAGTAGCGTGTGTGGTTAGCGTTTTGACTTATTTGCTCATGTCATTTTATTAAGGCTTGTTAATTAAGGCGTAAAGTTAAAGGGAACACAAGTGTTTTTATTTCCAATTTCTAATTCAAAGTGTGTTTTTGGGAATAATAAGTGAAAGTTATTTCATTGAAGTTCTGAAGTCTTATTTTTGGGTATATTTTTGAAAGGTGTAAAGTTCAATTAAGCTGTTTTTTGCACATGTTCTATTTTAAGTGCATTTCTACCTCTATTGAAGTCTTATAGGGTACATTTAAGTCACACTTACATTTGAGTAAGTGTTGAAAGTTCATTAAAAGGTTTAACTGCATTTTGCTGTTTATAAAAGTGAGTCACTTTAAAGTAGTGATTACTAATGTCTAAGTCTAGTGAGCCTACAATTCAGGTTAGGGAAAGTGCAGAGCCCCAATACGAAGCTGTGGATAACACTGAAGCACAGCAGCTAAGAAGAGGTCAAAGAACTAAAACTCCTACAGAAAAGGGTAGAGAAATGCAAGAAGAACAAATGAAAACGCTCCTACAAAAGTTCAACTACAATTATGAGAAATGGAGAACACAAGTGAAAACAGCTAAGCGGCCATTATCCCAAACAACAGAGTCTTTGTCTGAAGATTTGCTTAATGACATAATTCATGATGTCACAAGTTTGTCAGAAGATGTCCAACATGTTTATGAGGATCTGCGTACAATCTCAACTCCAGACCAGGACACGCGTCGAAGAGTGGATCTGTGTGCAGAGATTTCTAAGTTTGTCATCATCAGAGCCTCAAGTCTCCTGGATGGAAAGGTTCCAGAAGGAGAAAAGAAAGATTGGCCTGAAGCAGGTTCTCTCTTTAACTCAAGCACCTACACTTCTTCTTCGAAAAGCAACTCCAAGCAATCAAACCAGTCTTCTGTGAAGCGACAAGAAGCTGCTGCTGAGGCTGCTGCAAGCCAAGCTGTTCTGAAAGTGTTACAAGAACAAGAAAGAGAACATTTGGAGATTCAGCGCCTGGAAGCAGAAGCTAAAAGAAAGATAGCTGATCAAGAGACTGCAGCCATAAGACGTCGTTCAAAAAGAGAATCAGAAGAGTTAAGACATCGTTCAGAAAGCGAGGAAGAGGAAGCTAAAATTAAAGCTCGTCTAGAAGAAGAGCATGTAGCTCTACAACAGACTCTGGATGACAAACGGAGAAAAATACAGCATTTGGAAGCAGTAAAAGATTTAAATGCAGCACGAGCAAGAATGCAAGTGTATGACCAAGAAGAGTCCATTAAAGAAGAATGGAAAGACGTGATAGAGAGGGATCTGGTAAGTAACCCAGTGCCTGCTCCCACAAGTCCTCAACGACAGGTTGTCTTGACAGGTTGTCTCAAGTGAAAGTACAGCAGAGCTTGTTAAGGTGCTAGCTGGTGCCTTAACTGCCAACAGAATTCCAGTTCCTGAACCCTCAGTATTCAGTGGGGATGCATTGAAATACAATGACTGGAAACTTTCATTTGAAATACTGATTGACCAGAAGAACATCCAAGACAAAGAAAATATATACTACTTAAGGAGATATGTTGGTGGACAAGCTAAGAAAGCACTTGATGGTTATTTCCTGCTCGGAACCAAATCTGCCTATGTTGCAGCATGGGAGATTTTGGAGGAGAGATATGGGAATCCATTTACAATTGCAAAAGCCTATAGAGACAAGCTTCAATCGTGGCCCAAGATAGGATCTAAGGACAGCTTTGAGCTCAGAGATTTTGCAGACTTTCTCCGTAGTTGCAAGGCTGCCATGGTCCATATCAAGGCATTAGAAATCTTGAATGACTGTAATGAAAACAGGCAAATACTTTCAAAATTACCAGATTGGCTAACTGCAAGCTGGAATCGGAAGGTTACTGAAGTCCAAGAAGACAGTAAACAATTTCCCTCCTTCAGCCAATTTGTAAAGTTTTTGACAAGAGAAGCAAAGATTGCCTGTAACCCTGTCACATCATTGCAATCACTGAAGCAAGGTGAAGCTGAAAACACCAAATCTCAAAGACAACAAAGCTTTGCATCAAAGACACTGACCACAAGTTCAGACGAAAACACCGTCTTAACATGTATTCTGTGTAAGAAGAATTGGCATTCCTTGCACAATTGCAGGAAGTTCATGGAGCAAGCTGTCCCAGACAGAATCAAGTACATTCAAGCTCAGAAGCTATGCTTTGGATGTCTCGAGACTGGCCATCAGTCAAGGAGCTGCCACAGTAGGAGTGTATGCAAGAAGCAACATCCTACCTGTCTGCATGAAGAGCGTACAAATCGAGAAAGATACAAAGAAAGACTTCAACCAACACAACAAGAAGAAAGAACCACAGCGGCTATTTCCAACAGAGTAATACTTGGTGAAGGTAATACACAAACAGCTGCTATAATTCCAGTCTGGCTTTCATCCACATGTCAACCAGCAGAAGAAATCCTTGTATACGCTCTGTTGGATTCTCAAAGTGACACAACATTTGTGCTAAGTGAAGTAGCTGAGGCTTTGGAAGCAAGTAAACAACAAGTCAAGCTCATGCTATCTACTATGACCTCAAGAACCACAGTTGTAAGCGCTCAAAGAATGAACAACTTACAAGTCAGAGGCTTTTACTCCGGTAAAAAGATTCCCTTACCACCAGTCTATACACGTGACTTCATTCCAGCCAACAGAACTCACATACCAACAGATGAAACTGCAAAAGCTTGGTCTCATCTAGAGCACCTCCAAGAAGAGATTGCACCTCTGCAAGACTGTGAAGTGGGTCTGCTCATAGGGTACAACTGCTCACAAGCTTTACTTCCAAGAGAAGTTGTGTCTGGCAAAGAAAATCAACCTTACGCACAACGTACAGACCTTGGATGGAGTATTGTTGGAAACATGAATCCCTGTGTAGATTATGGAGACGCCATTGGCGTTAGCCATCGCATAGTAGTCAGACAAGTGACACCAGGTGTAGAACCTTTTCTCAGTCTCAAAACTGAAGTACACTATGTGAGCCGAACCAAAGTTAAAGACAATCCAGCAGATCATGCCTATCAAGGTTTAACTGCAGAGCAACTGAAGACTTCAAACTGGTTCACAAGACCACAGTTTCTTTGGCAAAAGGACCTACCTGTAAGAGAATGCAAGGTGGGAGAAATCAATAAGGATGATCCTGAACTTCGCAAGGAAGACGGGTCATTATTGGATCGCTTACAGAAATGCTCTGATTGGTCAAGGGCAGTTGCAAGACTGAAACGACATGCCAAAGAACACCAAGGTGTGAAACAAAGAACCAATGAATGTACAACCATTCAAAGGCGAAAGACCAAAGTTACCTGACAACAAGACGTGCGCAGTATACCGCCTAAATTGTCTTGAAAGAAGACTAAAGATGTCTTTCCAGGGTCAGATAGTAGGGTCAGAAAACTTAATTTACTGGTTAGCCAAAGCACATTTGACAAAAAGGGTAAACCCACAATTAGGACTGTGTTCCTTGAAAGACCTGTACACAAGGTTGTTACTCTGCTTGAGGCAGAATAAGGTGTTTAATGTGTTGCCTGAGATTCCATGTTAAGTTGTTATCTACAGGTAATGTCTATTTCAAAGGGTAAAGCGTTTACTTTGTACAAACAATCTTTTGTGTGAAATCTCACGAGTAATGTGTGATTTGGTGGGAGTGTAAGTGCAGCCTTTACATGTTCATAATTTAACTGTGTATTTTCTAAGTGTACTAATTATTATTGTTGTAATGTTTCATGCGTGCAATATTTCGTCTTTTATTTTGAAGTCCAAGCTCACGTCTCGTTATGCTGTTCTCGCGTGAGTTAGAGAGCGAGAACATGAGAAGCACCCTCAGAGTAAGATGCACGGATACTTAAAGCTCTGTTAGTTTTGTATTCTTATACATATAAGTTGTGAAGAGAACTGAAGAATACTTCCCTCTGTTTACAGAGCATGCAGCCCAACGAGGTATGTTGTTGTGTTTGTATTACTTTTATGTTTATTATCTCACATGCTGTGCATGTTATTGTGTGTCTAACACGAAACTATGTTTGTCATTTATACTGTTTGTTTGTGTAGTTTTCACGGTGGATTCGGAGGAATAAACCCGTTATGAGAAAGCCACTTGTGTCTGCCTGTGCTTCGAGGGAATTACAGTAGGCCTGTTATACTGAGTGATATATATTATACACACTGCTCTGCTTTCTGCATGGACCTTACTAGGGCTGCACGATTCTTGCTCAAATGTGAATCACGATTTTCCTCCATAACAATTGAGATCACGATTCTCACACGATTCTCATCGTTTCAATGAAAATATTTATTGCAAAAAAAAATGTAAACAGACAACATTTCAACACGAATTCCACCAGCCTGCTGTGTGGTCATTAAAGATTCTTATCTAATCTAATATAATTTGTCTCTCTCGTAACAAAAACATAACTTAACAAAAGGATTAACTTAAATACTGCAGTCAACTACTGAATATAAAAACGGAACAGAACATAAAGTTACAGCTTTAGAATAGATGTAAATAAAGCCTAGCTGCCTAGCTACTAGCACAGTCCATCTACTGCACTAAGATTCTTGGCTAAGAACACCAACATGTCGACATTCTGAGGTTTCAGGGAGGAACGCAGGCAAGTTACAATGTTCCCCCCTGTACTGAAAGCCCTTTCTGAAGGGCTACTGGTCGCAGTAATACATAAGTATTTCCTGGCAAGCATGGACAATCTTGGGTATTGTCCCTTGTTGTCATTCCACCACTTTAAGGGGTCATCTTCGCTGTCGATATTTCTTGAGAGTAGATATGCGCCTAGTTCCATGTCGACAACTTGCTCGACTTCAGGTGCAGCTGCCTCGTTCCCCTTTGCTACTTTAAAAAAGCTGCCTAAGGTCTTTCTCTTCTTCCCACCAGGGGGGGGCGTGGCACTGGAGGAAGCTGTGGTGGGAGTGAGGCTGAGACTCTCCTTGAAAAGGGAAAATAGAATTTAATAAAAAGGTTAACCTTAATATTCTACACTTGATAACTTAAGTAATATATCAGCAGTTAAATACTAAGGTTGATAAACTAAATAAATGTTCCCAATTAATATAAACAGTTACCATAGTAACGATGCTAGTCATCTCATCCTTCAGTCTGGTCTTGACAGTGGTTTTGTTGTCCTCGCTGACATAGTCCAGTTTGAACCTTGGATCCAGACTTGTAGCTATGTCGAGCAGCGCCTGTGTCTTTGGATCACTGTACTTCTCCTGAAGGTACTGCAGGATGGTTGTTTTAATCGAGCGAGCGAGTGCAGGGTCGTCTTTCTTAACTGCCATCAGTGATTCGAAGAGGTGGAGGACTTGATGGCTTGATTCTAGGCTTAAATTAATTTATATAAATATTTTTGGAAATCTCTAAGGGAAAAATGTATGGGGTCTGGAAAGATGGAATAAAAAAAATGGCCTATTCATTTAAGCCTGAGTATAAATATATACCCAAATGGCGGGGGGTACTATAATATTTAGACTATACATTACAATTTTAAAATGGTGGTAATTAGTTAAATGAAATAAGATTTATTTTTTTAAATACATAAACATGTTCAGTACAATATTGACAGTTAATTTAACTCTACACTCTCAGACTTAAATGAACAGAGGACTTTACTGTGGGATGGATTGTACTCAGCTCACCTATAGCCAGATGTAGCCTGTGGCCAAAACACTGGAGTCTTGTCCAGTTGTTTATGTCGGATGCTTTTATGATGTTTGATCCACTATCTGTAGTGATGCACACCATCCTTTTAGGATCCAAGCTCCAGGACTGGAGACTTTCCATTAGTCCCACTGCAATTTCGTCGCCCGTGTGGTCCACGGGGAAGAAAGCTGTCTGTAGGCACCGACTTTTCATGGTGAAATCACTGGTGATGAAATGCACCGTCAGGCTCATATATGGTTCCATGGTACGACTGGACCACAGGTCAGTTGTTGTCGCAAAGTGCTGGACATCTTTCAGTTCTGTCTCGACTGTGGTTCGAGTCTTGTAGTACAAGGCAGGCAATGCAGTACGTGAAAAGTAGTTGCGGGAAGGCACTGAGTACCGCTTATCCAGCGTCTTCATCAAGTTCTTGAACCCTTCATTTTGAACTGTATTTATTGATGCCATATCCTTAGCCAAGTAAAAGGTGATGGCTTTCGTTATCTCGTTGTGCCTTCGTGAGCTGTGTGCATATGGTGTTCCGCTGAATAACGTTTGGCTTATGGATGTTTGCGTCGTTGTCTGCGGGTTTGATATTTTTTTCGGGTTGTCCTTCTTTGCTAAAGTATACTGTATTTTATGGTGACGTTTTAGGTGATTTAATAGGTTTGTGGTGTTACCTGACGTCGTTGCGACGATGCGAGAACAACGCTTACAGTGGACGACTTTTTGTAAGTCATCATCAGGATCAAATCCAAAAAAGTTCCACACGCTGGATGAATGTGGTCCTTTTTTCGGCACAAGCACAACTTTCCTCTCTCCAGAGTCGCCACCGGGATTTTCATCGGTGTCATTGTCCTCGACCTGCTCCTCGTAACTAATTTCTGTGTCACTCATTTCTGTTTTTGTTGTAATCAGTGCTAAATTGCTAAAACTTCTGTAAACATACTGCCGGCTCCTGCCCTCACGTGTTGCAGTCAGTGAGTGTTGCCAGGTATACTCATTATAAGCCACATAATCTTGGGATAATCTTTCTGTAAAGTTGCTTGGTAGTAAGTATTAAGTAATAATGGTTGTTGCGGTTTTGAGATTGTAGATTATTATTTTCAAATAGCCGACCCGACATATATAGGTTTAAAGTGCTCATGTTCTTTTGCGCTTGTTTTCATAGACCTGGTTGCTTATTCCTTCCGCAAAAACTGGCAACCCTAGTGGCTGCAGCGTTAACACTGCATGAGAGGAGGAGCGACAGAACACTACCATTTGCATGCGATCATGGTACTTTAATGTTAAATGTATAGAGTATATTTGCTTTACATCGTTTAAGTATGATTGACATTGTTGGTATTATTCAGAAGCAAAATAATAAAAAATAAATAAAATCAGCATGACGTCATAGGATCGCCGTAATTTAGAAATGAGATCGCATAGGTGTCTGAATCGAGATCACGATCTTTTTTCGGTTAATCGTGCAGCCCTAGACCTTACAGCTGTTCTCTCTGGAAACATCGCGACGCGATGAAAGCAGTTTCTAAAATAATATCCAGGGGATGCATGCATAGCTGTCATTGGCTGAGATAAGTCCGGCCATGCGTCACGCCTCCACCGTTCCCGGAAATGCATCCGTGGAGGAACCATCAGTGTATGCTCGGTTAGAGCTCCTCCAGAGAGCCTCCTCGACGCTCGATCCTCGGTGTGCATTTAGAGAAATGAGACGTCCTTCAAAATGGCGCGCTGAAATTCATTTCCGGGTCACTACTGGAGGACCGAGGAGTCGAGGAGGGGAAATTTGAGTATTGAGAAGCCTCTCTGGTGTCCCTGTGTTTTCTCCTCCCTCCTCACCTGTGTCTTGTTTCTGTGATTAGTCTTGTGTGTATTTAAGTTCTGGTTTTTTCTGTCTGTCTTTGTCGGTTCGTCTTTTGTCATGACTAGTTCGTCGGTGAGTGTTCTGTTTTGTCTTTGTTGTTCACCTAGCCTTGAAATAAAGGAATTCTCACTTTAATCTGCATTTGGGTCCTACCTGCTTCACACACCGTGACAGAACGAACCGACCACAAAATGGACCCAGCAGATGATCCATGGGAGGTTGAATTACAGCATTTAACCTTCTATCTGGCTTGCTGCTTCGATTGGTGGAAGGGAGCGTCCAGTGTTCGACAGAAGAGGGCCGCTCTGGAAGAGGCGCTCCGGTTGGCAGCAGAGAAACCATGTTTTGTTGAGTTCTTACCTGACTGGATTTTGGACTTCCTTCAAGCATGTGATTCCCGGCCTGCTAGCCCCAGGCATGCTAGCTCCCTGTCGCCCAATTCCCAACCTGGCACCATACGCCTTGGTGGGTTCCGCCTGAAGTCAACCCGTGCTTCTGCCCCAGTTCCTGCTCCTGTCCAGGAGTCGTATTCCGGAACTCGTCTGGCTTATGGAGGTCCACGGAGTATTCAGGAGGCTGCTAAGAGGAGTCGTCGCAAGGCCAGGCTAGCAGCCCGAGTCCCAGCAGCCATGGTTCAGGCCCCAACAGCCATGGTTCCGGCTCCAGTGCCGGACCCAGCAGCCATGCCTCCATGCTCCAGTACCGGCCCACGCAGCTTTGCGTCCATACTGGATTACCTGGTTTACACAGCCAGGGTCCTGGCTTACACAGCCAGGGTCCAGGCTTCCGCGCCGGACCCAGCAGCCATGATTCTGGCTTCAATTCCGGCTCCAGAACCGGACCTTACAGCCATGTTTCCGGCTCCAGAACCGGACCTTACAGCCATGTTTCCGGCTCCAGAACCGGACCTTACAGCCATGATTCTGGCTTCAATTCCGGCCCCCGCAGCCATGGTTCCGGCCCCGGAAGCCATGGGCTCGACTCCAGTTTCGGCTACAGGGCTGGCTCCCCAGCCGACGCCAGCTCCCCGAGTCTTATCGGCGTACCGGCCGACTCCAGCACCTCGTCTTATGCTGGCTCCCCAGCCGACGCCAGCTCCCAGAGTCTTGTCGGCGTACCGGCCGACTCCAGCACCTCGTCTCCTGCTGGCTCCCCAGACGACGCCAGCTCCCCTTGTCCTGTCGGCGTACCGACCGACTCATGTCCTCTCTCCAGTTTCTACCCGAGTCCCCTCTCCAGTTCCTTCTCGAGTCCCCTCTCGGGTCCCCTCTCCAGTTCCCTCTCGGGTCCCCTCTCGAGTCCCCTCTCCAGTCTCCTCTCAAATCCCTTCTCAAGTCTCCTCTCCAGTTCCCTCTCCAGTTCCCTCTCAGGTCCCCTGTCAACAAATCCTTTGGAAAGACAAAAAACAACTATTCATCCTTCACATACCGTGACACTTTACATGAAGTTGGGCTGATTGTACTCGCCAGGTTGCGGCCAATTTCAGTAAAGTGGATGATTTTCTGAAAAACTGCAACCAACAGAGTATGTTCCTGAACCCAATTACAGAAAATGAACTGCTTGATATTGTCAATACTCGACACAGTAAACAGTCCAAAGATTATTTAGGCCTTAGTATGAATATTGTTAAACAAGTTGCACAAAGTATTGTAGCCCCCCTAGTAATATATGCAATAAATCGTTCCAACAAGTTATTTTCCCAAATTAAATGAAAATCGAAGGTGATTCCGGTTTTCAAATCTGGTGATAAATCAAGTCTTAATAATTAAAGACCCATTTCTTTACAACCACACTTTTCAAAAATCCTGGAAAAACTCTTTAACAACCGTCTGGAGTCATTCCTCAGCACATTTAATATACTATGCCCCAGCCAATATGGATTTCAGAAAAATCACTCTACTTCTTCAGCAGTAATTGAACTGGTTGAAGAAATTACCAACAACATTGAGAGTTAAGGGGTCAAGCCAAAGAATGGGTCAAGAGTTATCTGATAAACAGGCTACAATATGTGGACATAGACGAGGCGAAATCAAACAAGCTTCCTATAACATGTGGAGTCCCTCAAGGATCCATTTTAGGTCCAAAACTGTTCCTGATTTATATCAATGACATAATCAACACCTCCGACATGTTAAAATTAATTTTGTTTGCCGATGATTCCACCATTCTCTGCTCCCATCATAATCTTGTTAAAATTGTGAATGCAGAATTAGAAATACTATGAAACTAGTTTGCAGTGAATACATTATCCCTTAATGTGGCCAAAACAAATGACATGTTATTCAGTACAAAGTCAGAGAGTAGAAATGACTGCATTATACAGATTTGAAATACCGAGATAGAAAAAGTTGGTGCATGTAAATTTTTTGGACTGCTTGTTGACGAAAAACTCAACTGGAAGAACCATATAAATTACGTACAAACTAAACTGTCAAAAACAATAGGTATTTTGTATCGTACTAAGAACATTCTGGAGGAACAAATACTCAGAACTCTTTATAACAGTCTATTTCTCCCTTACCTTTATTACTGCTCTGAAATATGGGGAAACACGTACGCAACAAATCTAAAAAAATCTCAAAAAAAAGTATTACGAATAGTCTGTGGTGTTGGTAAATATGAACACACAACTCCCATATTTAAAAAAACTCAATCTATTCAAATGTGTTGATATAGTTAAGCTTAAAACAGTACTGATTATGCACAACATTTTCCATAACAAAATGCCTACTAACATTCAAAAGCAGTTCCAAACCACAGTCAGGAAATACCCAACCAGGCATCCTAACTGGTTGTGTAGCAAGCCCTGTAGAACAACCATCAAATCACACAGCTGATCCATAATCGGAGTTAGAACGTGGAATGGACTTCCCCTAGACCTTTCAAGTATCACTAGTCATCAACAATTAAAAACTAAATTCAAAAAGATTATATTAGCAGATTACTCCAGGGTTAAACAAATATTGGGTATTCCCAGAATATATATATTTTTTAAATAATACCTTCTCAGTTTGTTTATTTATTTAATATGGTCTACATTGCATTTTATTTATTTTTTCCCTCTTGTTTATTTTCATCGTTATGGGGTTGAATAATTATTTCAGCCCTGGAAATTGCCTTGCAATATTTGTATTGGTGTATATGAGTGCATTTGTGTACTTATACACTTGAACATATGTGACCCGCTCTATCGAAATCAGTCGGAAGTCGCAACGGCTCATTTCAAAAGATACGTGGATTTGTGTAAAAAAATAGTTTTTCGGGGTTCGGGTGTTTTGTTTGAATTAAACAAACAAAGTATTGGCTTTCAGAATATGAAACTTTTATTTCCAAAATCACACGATAAATACATGTTTGAAGCTTGTAAAGGGAAGAAGACAGCTCTCACTCTCCACTCTGATGTTCCTCACGCCGCCCCCTCCCTCCGGCTGACATTATGAATGTAAGCGAATAGCAGAGGTGGGACCAAGTCATTGTTTTGCAAGTCCGAGTCAAGTCTCAAGTCTTTGCGCTCAAGTCCGAGTCAAGTCTCAAGTCATTGTTTTGCAAGTCCAAGTCAAGTCTCAAGTCAGGATGGGCAAGTTCAAGTCAAGTCAAGTCCTAAACTTTGACAAAACGAGTCATAAACAAGTCATTATGTGTTTTTCACCAAATGTAATGACATCGATCAACAGAATAATACTTAATAATCAAATTGCTCTTTATTAGTCACATTAATAATTTAATAATCCATTTTCTCTCTGCTGGTAAAGTAACGTGTGTTTTTCTAATTTAAGAGGGATCAGTAAGGTAAGGCTACCGTGACGGTTTGATTCAGAAGGAGTTTAATGTATAAGATCCCTGATGTTGAGGTAACCAGAATGTTTATTTCCACTGTGTACATGTTATAATGGACCCACAATCTATCTTTATGCAAGGGATAATGTGCAGCGAGGCGGTCTCTATGGGGAAAAGAACACCTGAATCTAGATCCCTCTGCAGGTGGTACTTTAAGTATATTTTGATGCTAATACTTTTGTACTTTTACTTGTAACATTTTGAATGCAGGACTTTTTATTGTACAGGGTTCCTGCAGGTTTCGCCAACTCAAATAACACCTTTTTAAGACCACTTTGAATATAATTTAAGACCTATTTCACGGCAATAAAGTATGAAGGAAAATGTATATAAAGAAGAAATACGTCCCATAATCACTTACAAAGTAAATGTATTCATGTTCAACATAAGAACAGTGACTGAACACAACAGCGTAACAGTACAGAACTGTGTTAGCGTGTTAGACAAAAAGTGTGTATGTGTGTGCGTCTGTGTGTGCTTGAGTGTGTGTGTGTGTGTGTGTGTGCGTGTGTGTGTGTGTGTTAGGGCTGTGCAATTAATCATATTTTAATCACAATTACGATTTTGGCCTGCCACAATTACGAAAACAACATAATCGGAAAAAACGATTATTTTGCTTTGCTAGGTTGTGACAGTGCACCACAACATATTTGATCTAATGAATTTTTTAGTAATGTATCATTTATTTAATTATTTTTTGTATTAGTTTTTCAGTTGAATTATACGTTCAGGGTAATCAACAGTTAAAAATATACTGTTCAAATTATTATTTGTTTTAAAGTTCAATAAATGGATGTTTTCAAAGTCAATGAATAATCGTGATATTAATTATTGACCAACATAATCTTGATTATTGGCATAATCGAGCAGCCCTAGTGTGTGTGTGTGTGTGTGTGTGTGTGTGTGTGTGTGTGTGTGTGTGTGTGTGTGTGTGTGTGTGTGTGTGTGTGTGTGTGTGTGTGTGTGTGTGTGTGTGTGTGTGTGTGTGTGTGTGTGTGTGTGTGTGTGTGTGTGTGTGTGTGTGTGTGTCTGAGAGAGAGTGTGAGCTATATTCAGAGCTCTGCTGCCTTGGCTACACTATTTCATCGTTGCTGTTGTATGATTGGTGTTTAGCTACGGTATTTAGCGTCTACAGCACCTCCGCTTTTAGGGTTGACGTAGACCCAAACTTCGCCCGGAGGTCCTCCGGTGTTGTTGCGGGAGCTGCTGCACTAGCTAACACTCCACTAGCTAACGCTACATTAGCAAAACAAACGCTAATTTATTTTGCAAAAGGTGCAGCGGGCTTCAAACACGTTCCCTCCACTGGTTTCAACCAAGCACTAAATTAGATGTTTTCCAACAAAATACGGTTGAACTGACACTTCCCCATATTTATTTGTAAGTAGATTCGAAGATAGGCTACATGAGCTGAAGCTTGGTTGCTAGGTTACTATCTGGGTGTTCTCCAATAAGGGGCCGGGGGAAACAAAGTTAGTGATTACTGGTTCCATGTTGATTTAATTCAATACAAATTGTTGGGGGGAACTGAAAGGCTATTACCGTACTGGTTACTTTGCAGCCCGGACACTTCCCCCAAAACACATTTAGACGCTATCGCAACATAGAAGTATCTTTCAAATCCGATAATTTTTAAGACCTTCTGAATCATATTTAAGACCTTTTTAAGGCCTTAAAAACCCTGCTCTGAAGGTTATTTTCATTTTACAAATCCTGCACTCAGCTTTGCTTTCTCCAATATAATTGAAAAGCAGCCAGATGCTGCTTCTTTTTTCGGTTTTCGCTCATTTCTTGACTTTTTCCGACGCGCTTGCATTTAAATCCGTCTCCCCGTCGCTCTGTGCAGCTGGCCTGTACCACTGCACATGCTGTGCCCCCACCCTTCTTTCACATAATGGTATGATCCTAGTGTGTCCTAGCATATGATTGGATGGTGGGCCAGCTAAATAAAGACCCGCCCCTGCCTGCAAGGATTCTCAGCAAGAGTAGGAGCGGCTGAAGATTCTGCTTTCCCCGACGGGAGTCTGCTCTTCTAGCGGCAGCTCGCGATCGGCGTGTTGGAGACCTCTGAATTAAAGTAGCAAGTCACCTCAAGTCAGAAGGCTCAAGTCCAAGTCAAGTCCCGAGTCATTGGTGTTCAAGTCCAAGTCGAGTCGCAAGTCTTTTGTGATGTTGTCAAGTCGAGTCTCAAGTCATAAAATGTGTGACTCGAGTCTGACTCGAGTCCAAGTCATGTGACTCGAGTCCACACCTCTGGCGAATAGTGATCATAGATAACACGGCAAGGTCCGTTACAGTTTGTTTTCATCTGATTTCAAATAAACAAAGTCTTGGCTTTCAGAATATTAAACTTTTTTCGGCAAATTCAGATGATAAATACAACTTTGAAGCTTCGGCATAAATACAAGCGGAGAACGGAGTAACTTGACGTCACAGCAGGCAGAACAACAGCCGGTGTTTCTCGTGAGGGTTTTCCCCGGTACACAAACACAATACACACAAATGCAAAAATACACACACACACGTATACACACACACACTCGCGGGCTTCCCCCAGACCAGTAATTCAAACGAAAATATCTTCCCTCCGTAGTATTTTGATCATTTGCTAATAACCAATCAGATCGATGGATTCCAGAGAAGAGGAAACTTTGAAGGCCTTTTTCTCAAAATGATGACTCAGTGACAGTTATTAACTGTGATCGTTATTCTCGCGTCCAGGAAAGAGAAGCTTAAAAAGGAGACTAAATGGAGTCTCTGAAGGTTCAAATTTGGTACTTTTAATTAATAAAAAAGGCGCGGTAAAGTCACAAACAGGATATTGTTCAGACAGGAGAGAAAGTCTGCAGCTTCCTCTCCCAGGTGCTGGCCGTGCAGAAGAGAGCTTACAAGCATTCGTCCTTCCCGCTTGCTGGCTGTTCGTTCCTCCTCTCTGGGAGCTGTAGTGACGTAGGAGACTTCCCCCCTCGTTCGTCTGTGTCCGATATCGCGTTAAACAGAGGATTTCGACATTTTACATTCATTGCTTACTTCCACATGCCTTTTCTCCTCCTTATCTCTTTCATGACTTTATATGTAATACATGTTAACGGCGTCAATAGCCACTTTAATGATACTAATGGGTGGTAATCCCGGATGTCGTCATGAAGGATTTTCAGAATAAAAGCTTAACAACTGGTTGTGCACAAGAACTTCTGGTTTTTCAGTATAAAACAGCATTTAAACTGACGGTATGTTTAAGGTACATTATGCTATCAAAACATTGATTTTAATTTCTAACAGTCCCTCCTTACACACCTAAAAGATGTGTATAATACTGAAATAAATGAGTTCTTCATCTGAACTCTGCATAGTACATAACTCATATCAAAAACATACAATCAAATGGAATGGTTCGAATAGCCTCAACTTTACAAAAATACTTTGACTGTATTCAAACATAAAAGTTTTCCCTTGTGCATAACTTCTAATGTTAACATTCAATATGGTTCTTCAAAATAGCAGCAATGGCTTGGTATTAGAACATTTCTTCCTCCCTCCTTTCACAGATACCGTTCTCATAATACGCTCAGTGTTAAGGCACTTGTTTTTACAAAAGGCGCATTCACACTGCGGTACTTTTCCCACAAAGGTTCATGTGAACTAAGTACAGATCGCGTTCACACTGGAAAAAGTCCCTGGAGGTGGATTAGGCAAATGAAGCCGCTGACGTCACTTATTCTTCTTCTGCTTTGGGTTTACTGCCAGGCCGCAACCCACTTCACGGCGTATACTGCCGCCCAAAGTCCCCGGAGTTGGGGACTGGCTTCAGTAGAAGCTGCTGGGACTCCCAGCAGCTTCTACTGAAGCCTTCCGAGTAAATCGCCAGAACGCCGACACCTCCTCATCTCCACCACTCCCATGTTTTATTTTGTGTTGCCATAAGTTAGTCTCTCTGCGTTTCTGCGCTGGGCTAATGCTAATAATGCTAATGCGAGGATAATAAAATGGCAGTTCCTACTTGGTGGCTTTGGGTGGTCTGTTCTAATGCAGTGATAAAGTCCTTGAAATGGTGTGAAAACCGGTGGAATATCACTAACGCATTACACTAATTTATTTTCAATTCTGGTCTACTTAAATAACTATGCTGACCCCCTTTAACAGTGTGTGGAACCTTGGGTGCCCGAGCATGTGATAATTACTCCCTCCTTCAACAAGGACTTTAAAAACAGAAGTCATTTCATTAAATGGTTTGTAGTTCAATTCAGGAATTTTCACTCATGGCAGATATGTTTCTCCTTTTAAATAACATCTCTAAATGTCAGGTCATCACTGATTAAATGGATGAGCATTAGGAGGTGGTGGCACTTGTCTTTTAAAACTCATACTCTGGTGCTGTGCGCTCCCTCTGAAGCTGCAAGTAAGATTTAAAACATCTGCAGGGTGGGTTGAGCAACCCCTTCTCCCTGAACGATATTTGTTGTCGAAAATATGCACCATTAAAATGAGTGATCCAAAGCCCCGCATGTATTACTCCCAATTATACTAGTTTTTCAAAATTAAAATGTTCAATCGCTCTTTGCCTAGTTTCTTTTTAAAACTCTACATCTTGGATGACAAACAAATGTTGTTTCCACCTTAACAGTTCTCCTATGGTAATAACCATGCTACAATGGTGAAACCAATACTCTAGATTGGAATACTTTCTTTGGCTTGGTTCTAGTTCTACCTTTAACATTCCATTCAAATAAAGATTTGCCTGCTATCTATATTGTAACAAATTAAATCTTCCCCAAATTCTCACATGAATAAGAATCTCTATAAGAATAATTTGTTTATATTATGAAAAGATTGAATAATATGTTCTACCCTCAGTGTGTTTTTAGGATTATTTTCTAATAAGTGTGTTTATGTGTAAACTCACTCACTCCTGTGTTCCTTCTCTCCCCCTCTGGTTGTCAAGCCACGACCCCCTCACGTTCTGCTGGCCCATGCCAACTCCTCTGGTTCTGTCCTCTCCTCCGTCCACCTTCTCCTCAGTCCATCCGCTCTTGGATCCTCCCGCTGTAACTCTTTTCAGTGGCCCAACTGCTTTGCATTTCATCTCCTCCTTTTCAGTCTCTACGCTGTTGCATGGAGGGCGTATTCCGCTCTCATGTCCCACACTCTGCTATTGTGCCAAATCTCATGGCTCAGCTTGGAACTTCATGTCCTGTGGGGGACCGATGAGAGTTTGCCTCTTTGTCAGCATGCTGGTTTGGTTCTAGATACCTCAGGTGGAGATGGTTCTGGATGCCTCAGATCGTTGTTGGTTCAGCTCGGGTTCTGTCTGTTTGATGGAGGAGGAGGAGTCTCCTGTGGTGAGGTCATTTGTCTGAAGATGGGGTCGTAGCAGTCTGACAGGCAGAGAGAGAGAGAGATCTCGGGACGTATTACCTATAGCTAATTCTAACACACTGAGGTAAAACATATCCAATCCTTTCCACTCTATTTTCTTAATCTTACTATCTGTCTTAGATGTTAAATGTCATCTAAACCCAATTAATGTCTACTAATGGTTGTGCCATATCCCTAAACATTGTTTCCACCCACTGTAACATGGCTACTCCAAATAACTCTTTCAGGAAACCATTTTCTTCTATAAATTAAAAATACCTACATGTTTCAAGCACCACATATTTCACACACTATAAAAGAACGTCCCCATATTTTCTCCATCACTCTAAATCTCACTGTTATTTAGAACATAAGTAGCTTTTGTGACTGGACATTAGGGCTGTGCATCTTCACTGGTCTCACGATTCGATTACGATTATCCTGTCAACGATTCGATTCAATTCGATATCCCGATGCATCACGATTC
This sequence comes from Gymnodraco acuticeps, assembly GCF_902827175.1. Taxonomy (NCBI): domain Eukaryota; kingdom Metazoa; phylum Chordata; class Actinopteri; order Perciformes; family Bathydraconidae; genus Gymnodraco; species Gymnodraco acuticeps. The sequence continues at coordinate 1,134,761 of NW_022990313.1, forward strand.
ATACCAATGCGTTGAATCCTCAATTTTCTATATTACTGCACATGGCTTATTTTTCATCAATGCATACATGCAGTAAATACATATGAACTCTCTTCTTATTATTTAGAAAGTGCTTCAGAAATCAATAATAATAACCAAAATAAATGAATTGTATAGGTCTAGCCTCCCTATATCTGTGTGTGAAGTTGTTCCATCCTCAAAAACAAAAAAATAATGCTTCTGCAGTCTAGCTGCAGCTTCTAGCAACAGTCTTCTGTTAAAAAAAGAACACTGATGCCCCGGCCACACAAGGACGAAAACGGCTAAACGCATAGGATTAACGCAAACGCAATCGCAAAAAAGCTTCCGTCCACACGCAATAGTCATCCGGATAGTGTCTGTCCACACGAGACAGCTCCGTTTAGCTCCAACCGCTGGAGAAGCTGCAGTACATATGCTCTGTACGTGGCGCTGTAACTTCCTCCACAAAAGCAGCGAAGAAGCATGGTTGCCCTTCTGTTTATTCTCCGCGGTGGGGGCCGAGGGAACCGGGCAGAGTTTTTCGCCAGTCAACGTGAATTAAAGTTGAAATCTTCCGACAAAATTATAAAAGTGCCGGTCAAAGGTCTTCTTTGTTATTTATTGAGCTTTAAAACAAATGAATAACGACTCTATATAATATAATAATAAAATACACGGAGCCTCTCTTTTTCCTCCCTCTCTTCGGACAGCGCCAGTGTCTGTTTCATGCAGCAGCTGATACAAACTAGTTTAGGTAGTTTGAGAGGTGTCTCCGTCCTGTCAGATTAGACTTCACTCGCGTTTATGTCCATATCGAGAGAAAGATAAATAATCTGAATTCAGTGTGCAGTTTACTTTGCACACTTTGAAGGGGGTGAGCAGCAGAGGTGGAGAGGCGGGGCTATTGCCTCATCATTATCAGAAAATGATCGTATAGGGCGTACACACGGAGCCGTTGGACCCCCCAGAGCGTTGCGTATGCCGTTCTATCCACCTTGGGACCCGTTATCATTTCCGCAGTCGTTTAGTGCCGTATTCGGTCGTCCTCGTGTGGCCGAACGGTCTATTGCCCCTTTCACACCAGCGCTTTTTCAGCTCCGGCTCGGAGCTGGAGCCTGAAAAGCGCCGGTTTTTCCTGTTCACACCGCAGCGTCGCCGGCTCTTAGCTCCGGAATCCGGTTCACTTCCAGCTCCAAAAAATTGTCGGTCTAGAGGTAAGAGCTTCGGAGCTAAGAGGTGGCGTCGCTTACGTCTCTCTTTCGTCGAGGCGTGCAGGAAACTAAACCCACCTCCCCTGAACATGGGTCGACTGTCATGCCTGCCTACAAGCAGTAGTGCTTATAAACAGACTTTATAAAGTCAGGCAACACTAACCAGGCTTCGTGTGATTCTGTTTATTTGTACCTCACTTTGACCATCCGTTCACTGTTATTGATCATTGTGGAGAGAGGCAGACGTGTTGTTTTGTATTATAGCAGCTATCGGATGGAATCAATACATGGGCTGCACAGGTTGTCGTGTCCGACTATCACAAGTAGAATCATAATAAAAATACGCCGGTAAAATGTGCCTGTAGAAAACGGTTTATGCCACAATAGGATAGCAATAGCAAGTAGTCAGTTTAGCTTCGGTTGCTATGCTAACATCACCCATTTTATACCAGAGAAACTTTCATAACAGCGTTGTGATGTCAATTCAGACTGACACACATTCACTTAGGCTAAGGGGAACTGGGGATATGTATCAGCTGCTTGTGTGAGTCGGACAGTGAATACTTTAGAGCGGCCGCTGCAGTGTGAGCTAACCGGGAGCTAACGGAGGAGAATAAACTCCTGTGGAAGAGCAGCCAACACTGCAGTGGTCGGTAAATGCCACAGAAACACATTAATAAACAATGAACCACGGCACTCTGGAGCAAAGTATAAGGTTGGAGAAGTCGTTATTCAATTTATTCTGGCTTCGTGTGATTAAAAGCAACACAATCATCGACCTGACGCAGTTCCCCGTTGTTGTTGTGAGCGCCGTAATGCCGTTGGGGAGCAAATCAGCGATATAAACGGTGACGTCATGACGCAGCAGCGGCAGCACCAGTTGGGTGCTGGGCGGTGTGAACAGAGCGGGAGCAGAAAAGGGAAACCGAAGCTGAACCAGAAAAGCTCTAGCTCGGAGCTAGAAAGGGAAAAGCGCTGGTGTGAAAGCCGCATATATGACACTAAACAGTAATGCAAACGACCGTTTTCGTCCTCGTGTGGCGGGGGCATGAATGTCCTGAATGTGGCATCACAGACAGGACTTGAGTCTGAACACAGCAGACAACAGGAGTATTTACAATAGCATATAACAACTAAAATAGTGCATGTGGGTGCACACTTACATTCTCTGTCTTACTGTTACATAAATCCCATGAATGTATGAGATTAAATTAGCTTCATTATATCTCAGTGATTAAGTGAATAATAAAGTTTCTATCGGGTCACTATCAGCCTGTCACTCATTATTTTCAGGGAGGGGGCGGGGTTTGGAGGAACGGAGAGGAGACGGTGATCGCGGAAGCTTTTTTCCTCCTACCTTCACAAACTTTACACATGTATATATCGTCTGAAAATTGCTAGAGGACATTCATACTTTGCAATCCAAGACTTAATTAAATCCACCAAAAACCGGACATGATTGTAACGCGACACGGAGTGATTCAGAGCGGGCCCTTCTGCTGTTGGTTCTGGACTGGTGTTCTTGTGTTGGTGGATAAAGCAGACTGCTCCGTGTTTGGTGTTGCTGTGTTGCTGTGCCGCTGTCACGTCTGTTCCCTGATCTCTGCGTCACCGACCGATTTGATATTAAAGTGACAGAAAAAATAAACGTTCTAGTAAAGCCGCGGCCGGAAAATCAGGAAGCAACGTTACTACGCTATAACCGATTATCTTCCGTCACTGCATCGAGACCAAATCGTCCACGTCCGCATCGCAATGCATCGTAGAAAAGATTATTTTCAACACCCCTACTGGACATATCTGCAATGTCGCCACAATCTGCTGGGGAATTTTGTTCATAGAGTTTGTACGTACAAAGCTGTACTTGTGGGTTAGTAGCCTGTTTCTACTGTAATCATTTTCAATAATTGTGCTCAGGTCACCGGTTGGTTGTTCATAAACTTAACAGGGGGTCCAGTGTATTTGGAGATTCCCTTAATCTGTAAATCCCCATCACTGATTATCCCGATCACTTAAACCCATCTCATCATTTGATACAAGAACTGCATATAGGGGGTGAATCATCTTGATTGTAACCGCCTCACCTTTGGGACCGAGTATTCCTAACTCCTCCTCTTGTTGCTCAGCTGATCTTTTGGCTCTGGGGATAAGTGAAAGTCTCTGAAACACAGCTGGAGTTGTGTTAGTGATGTGGGCATTATCTATGAGTGGACTAATGGATCCATGTCTTACTTGATATTGTACTCTCCATCCAACCAGAAAGGTGCCAAGTGTAATGAGCACAATCAACAATGCTATTCTGACTCTTATCCCTAGGGGACCCCACAATTGGTTTGGCTTTGTTCTTGACATCATCTCTATTTTCTCCCTGGTTGTGTCAGTTACAGAATTTAAATAATGAGTACTATAATAACGTATACAACAATTTGACTCTTTTTCAGATGTAAAGCAAAAATGGGTTTTCACTTTAGTGTACAATCTATAAAAATCTATAGACAATTCGTCTTTTGAGCTGTTTCTATCTTAATCTTTTTTCTATTTATTGTTTTGTTCCAGCTCTGCCAAATCAGTCCTAACTCCCAATAATGTTCTGGAAGTTGCCAGTGAAGGGTGACAATGTGTGAGGTGGTGTCAATTTGCTCCTTTTGCTTTACCTTTAAACCGGAGCGCGTGTGAAGTTCATTACAACTTCTCACTGTTGCGTCCACTGGGATCAGCTCACTGTCTTTTGTGAACTTTCACCCTCACCCAATCACCTGGCCGAACAGGAGTCTCTTCTGGTGTCTCGTCTGGTATCTCTGTAGCTTTCTTAGCCTGTGTAGACAAAACTTGGATAATATTACTCAGAGTTCTGACATATTCATTACTTGTATTCGTCTAATATCTAAAACTGGACCACTCCCTCCTTGGAGGAGGCCCAAGCTTTGGCATACCTTTTGTCGTTATGAGACCTATTATTAACTACATGTTATTATTTATTAACTACAACGTCACTGAAATCAACATATCTGTATAATCATGACACTCCCTCCTTTGAGCAGAACATGCTCAATTAATATTACAATGATTACCCTATTCTGAACAGGACATGTAAAACCCATAATGTTGCACAAAATAAATATAACTTCTCCGTGTACCCAAAAAATACAAAAAATACAAAAAATATCGTATGATGTGTGGCTTTCTGATGGTATAAAAACATATTCACTAAAATCTGCCATTAGCACAACAAATTGTTTACTTGTTTCAATAATGGCTTTTGTCCTGGTATTATGCATCATTGTTGCTGCGAAAAACAATACCCCTGGTGTCGCTAATGCGTCTCAATAATTCTAGGATTAGAGGATTGTTTGATACTGCTGAACAAAGATATGATAAAATAATATTTCTCTAAACTAGAGAGAAAATACGAACTATTCTCACCTAGGGTGACATGCATGAAGGGCTGGTGCCCCTCACTAAAAATTAGATATTGCCTTACGCACTACATTATAAATCAGTAAAATTACTCAAGAATAAATAAAAACTGATTCTTGAAACTGTTGTAAAAACCCTACAACTTCTTCATCCAAGCTCTCAATCAGTGTTATGTTATTTAATCTGCAGCTCATTTCCTTAAAACAGATACTTCAGACCGATTATAAAATTGTGTTTATGAGAAAAAATGTAATCTGACTCCATAAATCACATAATTGTGTGACTAAAAAAAACTACACTTCCACTAACAATAAATGAAGTTCCCCTTTAAACACAGCCCCGGTCTTCTGACGGGGTCTATCTATGTACTGGCTGGAAAATGTTGTGCCAGTCTCTGTCGCTCCGTCACTGTTCTCCCGCTAACAGTCACTTTCTAGTTCTGCTGGGTTCTTGTTGACTTGTTCACTGGTTTGAGACAAGCGACCCTATCGGACACCTCCCTTTGTAGCCAGACTTCACCACAGCAGAATCGAGTTTCTGTTTTTTAGGTCTCAACAGCTCCACGTCAGGTGTATCGCCGCCCCTTGAACTGCAGTCGGTGTAAACAGGAGGATTTGGTATGGATCCTCCGTCTTGGGCGAGTACTAGGTTTCCGTCTTCATATTTTTTTGGGTGGAAACCCCATCGTCTTGACCTCACTAGCTGTGTGGACACCATCGTTTTCTGTGTGGGGGAACAACATCACTCGTAATCTCTATCCTTCTCATAATTACAAAAATAGTCTGCTAAATGTTCTACTATGTTTTAATCTTCTACTAATCTGTGGATGCTTTATGTGTAAATGCAATATGCTACTCACTATCTTTTAAATAACATTCAACCTCTCCCTCCTGTGGTGACAGATATGGCTCAATGTAGCTGGGTTTCAAAATACCCTTGTGCTGAAGATGCATCACCTGGTGGTCTGGCCCTCTGAGCTTCCTCATTGTTGTGGTTGATACCAGGCTGTCAGTGGCATTTGGTTCATGTTTGGCAATGCTGTTCGTCTTTGACATCCCTGAGACCCCCTTCTGTCGTAATCATGGAAACCTCCCCCAGGGTAACTACATGGAGGGCCGTTGTTTGGTGCATGTGGTGGGTGTTGCCTTAGTAGTTGCGGGCAATCTCTGGTCCAATGGCCCATTTGGTTGCAATGGTAACATCCCTCAAACCGTAAACGTCTTACGTTTACACCTTAATCAAGCCTTTTCCTCGAAAAGGACTTTTTTAAAACAGTTCTCAACTGTTTTCGACGAGCACTGACTTCAGTTACTTAACCCTGGGTTAACTCGCTATGCCTTGTTGGTTTTCAATTACTCGGTGCTTAACTGACTCGCTATGTCTCATAGATCTTAACAAAAATCGTTAAATGGACATATATATCCTTACGTCATAGGCTAACTAACTACTAACGTAACAAGAGACACCTACATGAAAACACAACAAGACACCTATCCGAAGTACAATGACCACACACCTTTATATTTAAAATACAACACACACACACAAATTAATAGCATGCAGGGTTAAATGTAAGAAAAAGAAGAAATTTGAACTCACCGTGCCTGTGAAAATGCAATGCCACGTGTTATGATTGTTATTGTTATAAATTTGGTTGTTTTAACATTAATTTCTCAGCTATTTTCAGGAACCGGAAGCAGCCGTCCAACACACAGTCCTAAGATTGTTCTGCATAAACTATTGAATAATTTTGACGTAATAGGCTTCTTCTTTACCGTGGTTTGAGCTCTTTGTGTGTCGAACAGCTGCGAACGGCTCCGGGCAACAGCCACCTGTATAATCTCTCCCAGTGCAACGAAAATCACGTCAGGGGTCATACCAATTATTAACTGTGATCGTTATTCTCGCGTCCAGGAAAGAGAAGCTTAAAAATGAGACTAAATGGAGTCTCTGGAGGTTCAAATTTGGTACTTTAATTAATAAAAAAGGCGCGGTAAAGCCACAAACAGGATATTGTTCAGACAGGAGAGAAAGTCTGCAGCTTCCTCTCCCAGGTGCCGGCCGTGCAGAAGAGAGCTTACAACAGTGACCACCAACTGGCGGCCCGCGGGCCACATCCGGCCCGCCAGACATTCTCATCCGGCCCGCACGACGGGGGTGACTGCGGCGTGGTTACTGCGTTCGCAGTAACCACTGTGTGCAGTACCGGAGTCCAACAGAGAGGCAGCAGCTGCGGGACAGTAGACTGCGTACTGCAAAACCTTCCCTGCCTTGAAGAAGAAGTGATCCTTCGTTGTGAAGAGTCTGGTTTGTGCGCTCCGCACCACCGCAGCAGCCCTGCTGCGACAGAGTCCAACAGAGAGGCAGGAGCTGCGGGACAGTAGCCTAGAAGCAGGGTTGGGTTGTAACGGAATACATGTAACAGCGTTACGTAATCAGAATACAAAAATCAAGTAGGCTAACTGTATTCAGCTGGCGTTACATTTGAAAAACGAGTAATCTGATTACAGTTACTTTCGTAAACATGAAGTGAATACATTTTGGAATACTTATTGGAATTATTGGTGGAAAAATCTCCTCACAAAATGTAATATTCATTACCGGCAGAGCTGTGTGCACACTGCACGGCGCTGCAGCATGTCTGTGAGCGAGAGAGAGATGCAGCGCGTCTGTGAGGCCCCGCCCCCGCACGCAGATGAGAGAGAGATCTCTTTTTAAAATATATTGAAAGTTAGAAACGGAGATGGTTAGATAAAATGTGCAAGATAACCTTTATGTAGAATTTCTTTATCGTCGAAATGATGACATTTCATAACGGGATCAAATCAAAGTGAATGGCCTGCTGCTGCTGAATGCATGGGGCAAGTGACTGGAAAAAGTTTTAAAAGTTATAACATCGTTTCAGATAATAATGATAATTCATTCTATTTAGGGGCGCCTTTCAAAGCACCCAAGGACACCTTACAATTCATAACATATTCTAAGGAAAGGTTTTAAGACAGTACAAATAATGCAGTCCGGGTGATGTTTTTTATGTGTGGTGCAGATGAGAGGGAGCTGTCCAGAATGACATCAAGATGTTGTGTTTGAGTTCTTGATAAGCCATTAAAACAGTAAAATACGTGTCTCCTGTTCACCAAAACATACCCATCTGTTATGGAAAAAGAAAGTATTCCAAAAGTATTCTGAATACGTTAAAGTAGACCCGATTCCAACGTTTAAGACACGTAACTGTAACTGTATTCTGATTACTTTCAGAGCCATGTATTCAGTATTTAGTAACTGATTACACAACACTCAATACCCCCCCCCCCCCCCCCGGTCTACAACTTCAAAATTCTGGACTATATAAAAATCGCTGGTATAGATATAGATAGTGTCTATTGGATACATTTTGGCCCTTGGACAAATGTAGTTGGTGATCCCTGCTCTACCTGATCAAAGGACTAATCGCTTTTCAAAATCATTCATCCCTTCTGCACTCAAACTTTTAAATTCTTGAAAGGCTTTTAACTTGATTATTTATTTATTATTGTGATGCTATGAACTATTTATAGTGTAAATTGGAATTATCCACATCTGTGCTCCGGGTGTATCTGTGTGTTTTCTTCTTGTATGTTCCTGCCTTTGTACATGACATAAGCTGCTGCTCATAACCAATTGCCCCTTGCGGGATTAATAAAGTTGTTGATTGATTGATTGATTGTGTCATTTGACCATAAATTCAGGAATCTCCCATCATTTCTATTTGACTGTGATGGAGAGAAGCACATGGTAAAGTGGTAAATGTAGAGAGTCTGACCTTGGCCGTGTGGGTGAGCTTCGCTCCCACACATAGCTAGGAAGCAGCCTTATGAAGATTCCACTTTTTTTAGAAACCTTTGCAAAAACAAATGACTAGAATAGAAACAGAGTAGGGAGGGACTTCGCCAGCCGGCTGAAGGTTGATTGGAGGATCGTTTTGCCAAGAGACTCTATCTGAGTCTGCGCACCTACCAAAGAGAACCAAAGTCTAAACCGCGGTATCTCTCCATCTAGTCTCAACCAATCATAAATGTACGGGCAACGCCCTGTGTAATACAAATGTATTGTCACACGAGGTTCGAGGCTCTTTCCGGAAATAGTGGTTACGGATTACAGCTTTGCTGCCTGTGGTTTCTGTGACGTGACGGAGTCCTTGGCCAAGTGATATATATATTTTGCTCTCTTATAATAAATAGTTAAACTTAGAAGTTGTCTGTCTTTCCTGGAATTTTGAACACAACATTAACAGACTGTGTGAAGAACATCGCTGTTTAATTTATAGTTTACTTAAAATTAGACCTTCTAATTCCCCCATTGACTCTGAAGGTTATTTTGTCGTAATTGATCAATTATGCAATCTTCCTATGGGTGCTTAACAAACCAGTGACTTACCTTAATAGACCCAGGTCCTAAACTTCAGTCACCAGACATTTCCTTCATGTCCTTATATCCTCCCTGCTAGGGTCCTCTGTGGCTGTTCTTTTATTATTCAGTGTGCCAGTCATCCTTTTCCTCCATCTCTTCACAGAGTGGCATGTCTTTCAACAGGGGGTCTTATTAGGCAGCTCAGGGATGGGTTCCCCTCAAGTACAATTAAATGCTTTTCCTCCTCACCAGAATTCTCCAAAAAAAATCTGCCTTCCTGCTTTTTCTCCCTCTCCCCTCGAATGTACCCTTGTTTTTCTCTCACTGACCCTCTCTGTTGTTTCGCTTCGATGTATTTAGCCTCTGTTCTTCCTTTTCTTCCATTGTTGAGCTTCCACTCACTTTTTTCTTCTCTTCGTGTTTTGTTCTTGAAACTGAAAGCGTTTTACAAAGTATTGATGGATTGACCTTACAGCTGGTACAAATAGTACCCATAACAGCTTTTGCTTTGCTATTAACAAAACAGTATCAACACACACACACACACACAGGAATTAACCATAGGCTCGACAGTGACGTCAGAGTTCAACTCCCGCCAACTCCTGCCTGCTCCAAATAAGGGCAAAGAGGCGGAGCCGAGGCGGGACCTGCTGCCACCGAGCTGGAAGTTCCAGAGCTAGCTGAAGCTACCAAGCTAAGCTAACATGCTCCCCATCTGCACACTGCCGTGGCATTTTACGTTTCTAAGGTAAGCGGACATGAAACTATTCGCAAAACTATAAATAATAATCTAAGTTATTGAGTTTTTAGCATAATACTTCAGAATCTTAACGTTTGTATGCAATTGTGCTAAATTCAACACTGGAATCAAGCAAATATTAATATGTTTGCATGACATTAGTTATTTATATTTTGATATCACGATACATTTAAGTCAAGCTAAGGTACATGTGATGGTAGCTAGTTAGCGCTCTTACCTGTGAGGCCTCCTCCAAACAGCATAATAACCAGACTGTATCATTAAAACTAAGTACCAGTTCTAGATCCTTGACTTCAGACAAACAATTCAAAAGACAAAATGTATTAAAAGACCAATCTTTATTTGAATGTGCCTCTTAAAGGTGGGGTAGGTAAGTTTGAGAAACCGGCTCGAGATACACTTTTTGTTATATTCCATGGAATGCTCTTAACATCCCGATAGCAATGAATATCTGAAGTGCTTTGTCAACAAATCCATACAAACATTTCATCTGTGGAAGCCGTGGCGCTGTAAAAAGCACGACCAATCATTTTAGCTGGCTAAAGTAACTGGATGGCCTACCTGCCTGTCAGCCTTCCATCTGTGCACAAACTTATCTCGTGCCCTCAATGGTCTCATTGGTGCCTCATTGGCGCGTTACTACTTACTTTTCACAGACAAAGTCACAAAGTGCTTGACAAAACAATAAGACATCCATATAGGAGGCGTACAATGATCAATGAACCACATGTTAAGAAGTCATAAAAGCACCAGAGCATAATTTAAGACACAATAAAAACACAATAAAACAAAACTTACAAATGAAATTTAAAACAAACAAAAATAAATAAAAACATAGTATTAAATGGAATAAGATCAAGCACACTGGTTACCCAAACGCCTGACTAAACAGGAATGTGTGAGAAAAAAGTTTCGAGAGAGTACTTGTCCATGGACAAGTGAGTTTGGCAATTTACTTGTCCAAATACATTTTTCACTTGTCCAGAATGGACAAAAATTGGGGCCACTGGAATCTTCTTCTTCGCCATCGTATTTGACATTTTCCCACGGTTTTTACGACACCGTTAACGTAAGTGAGCGGTAAGATTTTACTGCATCACACATAGGGTTGGGTATCGTTTGGATTTTAACGATTCCGGTTATCTTTTTCGATTCCGGTTCTCGATTCCGGTTCTTTGAGAGGGTAAAAATAAGTCCCATGACAAACTGGGAGAAAAATATATATATGAAAACATTAAGTCAAATCTGTGTTCCTATTTACAAATCACTTCATACTGTTGAATTTCTTACTGCATTGTAAGTGGTGCAGTTTGAGAATGTAAAATTGGCCCAGTCTCCTCTGATATTACACTGCAACCTGCCTGTGAGACAGAGTCCAACCACACATGTCCAACACATAGGACATAACCTAATAATAATGACACATTAGATGTATAGCCTATAGGCCTAGCGCTTTTCTACAACTCAAAGACGCTTGCACGTGTCCTGCAATACACATGCTGCAGCTGCCCAGCTGCTTAACTGTTTGTAAAAGTAAATAAATAGTATTTTCATTTCAATAATGTACTTTCTTTACCCTGCTTCATAAACAATACTGACATCCCTGTGCTCCTCCGAGTCTGGGGGTCCGGGGATGTGAGGACAGCGCGGGGACACAGACAGGGAGGCTGCTTTACTTCATAAAGGAAATGGCGGTCAATATTAACAACACAGGAGCTAAAACGCTTAATAACCTTCATTACGTGTTAGAAAGAACATAAGAAAGTTTGACAAAGATGAGGCTGTTAAACGGGCAGCGGATCCGCTGTGTGTAGAAAGAGAGAGAGAGAGAGAGAGAGAGGGACGCTGAGCTGCACCATGCAGCGATCAGCTGATACGGAGCATAGAGAGAGCTGCAGTCGGCGGGGCTCGGGCCTCGCCTCCTGTCCTCACAACTCTTATTAATCCCGGTACCGGACAATTGTTATTTGTTCCTACTCGGAACCGAGTTTTGCTTCCCAACCCTGCCACTGTGCTACACGTCGTTCTTATTATACATCCATGGTCCCGCCCCGCTAACAGTACAGAAAGCGGCGAGATGCATTTCCTTAGGAATCGACAAGCAGAACCGAAACTAAACATTTCTAAACGAACAATGGCGGACACGGACAATTTGCGAACGAGTTCTGCCTTTTGTAAACTGAATTTATCAATAATTTGTCAATAAATCAGGGCGAAAAACGTCACTTGTCCACCGGACAAGTCAATTGAAAGATCTACTTGTCCGATATCGTAAATAACACGCCCCGGACGGTGGGACGTGTGTTTTTTCGCACACTGAATGTCTTTAAAATAGTTTTAAAAGAGTCAGACTCCGCAGACCGTAGATGAGCAGGCAGAGCATTCCATAATTTAGGAGCCACTGCTGCGAACGCTCGATCACCGCGGCGGGTACGTGGGACAGACAGTACATTTTGCCTGTGAGAGCAGCAATCTCATAAACATCCAGTGGAGTCTGTAGGTCGCCCCTTCTTTGTCATAAAGGTCTGCATCCCTCTTAACCCACCACCAATGCCATCTGGGGCTCGCTTTCCATGGGACTTTTCAGAGTAGTTCCATGTAACTTGTGTGAAAGGAAGGGAACAGTGCTGAGGAGGTAAACGTTTGCTTTGTTTCTGTACTGTTTACATGTAATACTGTAATCTGGGGGCAGGTTGCCCGAAGCTCTTTCAGTATGGGCTCTAGGTCCACACTGCCCGCTCATCATGGCGGAGGCTGTCCGACAGTGTGACATATGATGTAGTGCCATTGACTGTGTAGAGTACAGCAGTGTGTAATGTGGCTTGCTTTGCTGCCTCCAAAATGGTAGGCCTGTATTTCAGTACTCATCTTACATGAAAAATCAATGTGTAGAACTGCTTCAGTGTCAGTGAGATTGAGGTTATGAAACTGTTCTGTTTGGTGTATCCAATTAAATTAATGAATGGCTAAATGTTCAAGCTTTTTCTGGAACAACTCTGTTAACTTCTGGATTGTCCCCGTGTATGTCTGCTTTAAAACATTTGCAAAGTCCCATTGATCCCAAGAAACTTGGCCACACTGTCTCAGGAATTTCTATTTCTTCAAAGCAGCAAGTGGGACATTCGCGGTCCATGCATGCTTTATTTTTAAGATCACACACAATCATACTCAACAATTCTGAGATGCTGGTGGTTTTAAGCAACCCTCTATTAGTACGTTTGTTAACCAAGAGGCGGACATTCTCATGTTCCACACATGCACATGTTTCTCTATCTCTATGTTTTGGTTCTGTGATCTAAAAAGGCCGCCTCCTCACAAATTGTCTGTATGACATTGAGAGATGCTCTTTGACCTCTCTTTTGTACTGGGCATGGAGCTCAGTGAGGGGCTTGGTTAGAACCCTTCTTAGCATTTTCTATTTGTTTTTCGTGATAGTGTCTTTTTTCCCTGGCAACAGACGACTGTTTTCGTCTGGAAAAAAAAACAGCTTGCTCTCTCTCAGCCGATTTGTTGAGCTCGTTTTGCTTTTTTGCCCACTTAAGCCCACTATCTCTCTCTTGCCATTAACCTCTTTCCACTCTTCCGAAATGTTTCTTTACCTATCATGCTATATTTTAATAATATATTGTAGGGCCATACCTATATAAAACATGTATGCGAAGTTTTTTTTTCAAAATACCAAACAGATCATGCATTTTAGCCTTCGCTCTATTTGCTCTTTTTTAGCCCTGTTTTTGCAAGGGCTGATTCTGTGAGAAGTCTTCTTCGCCGCTTTTGTGGCAGACTACAGTGCCACCTACAGGCCTGGCATATGTACTACAGCGTCTCCAGCGCTTTCGAACGGCAATGGCCATGGCTGTCTCCTCCTGATAGGTGGAGAGTTGCCCATATAGGCGGAGCTCCTTGTTCCTGACGTCAGAGATATTTCAAATCTGGATCAGTCTGTATCAGATCCGTTGCAGCCCCGTTTTTAGAGATTTGGGTATGGAGGAAAAGAGAGAGGGTTGTGTTTTTCTGACACTTGGTGAGTTCCCTGACACACCGGGGACACATATTCATGTATAAAAGACGTACAAGAGTGCATTTGGCATGATAGGTCCCCTTTAAGTTTTCTTTATTTTGCAAGCTGTTTTATTTTTATTTTATCAGGCATGAAAACGGGTCAGGGGTGAAAAAGGTGAGAAGTATATTATCCCTCTAGGTGGGTCCGGGGGCATGCTCTCCCGGAAGAAAATGTTGAATATTCCATATTTTAAAGCATCAATCTGATGCATTTTGAGATGCATTCTTTTGCCAACCTGGGGAGAGCTGGAGAAACTTAACTTCAGCCATGAGTCAAAAATATTATGGCCTCCTTACTAACTTTTATCAGGGATGCAAACTCATCAGGTATGGAAAAGGGGACAAGGACCCGAGGCCCCCGACCCCACGGAATATCGGCTTTAAAATGAGGAATAACAGAGGATTTTAGCAGTCAAAACAACTAAAGCAGCTCGGGATGCTCCGATCGCCAATTTCGGGGCCGATCGCCGGAATCAGTATCGGCCGATACCGATCGCCGATCCGATCGAGTGGGCGGGGCCTAAATGGAAGATTTAAAGTGATGTTTAAACTCAGTTAATGGGGCTCATTCAATGGAGCTTCCACAAACAACAATCAACTTAATTATTACATTCAAATGATGTACATTATTCAAGTTTACATTCACTTTGGATAATAACACGGGAGGAATTAGCGGAAGCGCTCTCTTTTCCTCTCTCCCCCTCTTGACAGCCTGTCAGTATCTCATGCAGCTCACTGATCTAGTAATGAGTGACCCGACAGTGAAGAATAAATATATTTATAATAACTAGTTTAGCTTGTTCCAGAGGTAGATAAAACAGCAAAGTGTGTTAGGTCTAACTCTTGTGTGTTTCGCTCCGCTCGCCGGTCTGGCGGGCGGAGCTGCAGGATTTCTGCTTCACACACACGTTGCATACCGCTATTTTACTGTCTTTTTCGGACACCTTAAAATAATGCCAGACCGGTGAAGCGATTTTGGCGAGCTTGTTTTGCCGCACACAGAGAAAAGTGTCATGTATTTTACGTCATGCGATCGGCTCTCGCGATCGGCATGTTTAGAGAGCACCGATCGATCGGTAGAGAGTGAGTATCGGCCGATATCGATCGGTGACCGATCGATCGGAGCATCCCTAAAAGCAGCAGTGTTAATAATAACAGAAACGCTAAAGAGTCACATCTAATAGAAATATATAAAAGCATTTATTTTAATTGTGTAGCAGTCAGTTTATAATTTTGGCAGCACTGTTGAGCATTTTGAAAATCTATTGTCATGCCCACGGGCGTCGCAGCCATTATATGAGGGTGGGACAAGTCCCCCCCACTTTTACCATGTGGAAAGTCCGTGAATCGGTCTCTCCACTCGCCGCACTTTGTAAAGCGCTGTGCCAGTGCTTCACTATCAAATCCATTCCACTTGCTTATTGAGAGAATGCCCAAATCAATGAAACGCCGTACCATGTTTTCACTGCTACTTTGTACCAAGGCAGATTCTCCCATAGCGCGCGCATGTTCAAGGAGTGTTGTCATAGTTGGACAGCTCAGATCTGTTGTATGAAGCGATGTTCAGGACATTGTTCAGCGAAAATCAAAGCTGACGATCTCTTGATTTGATATGTTTTCTCCCCCAGACAACATGGACATAACACATTTTTTTTCAAAGAACAGGAAAGTAAGTCTTCAGCTGGTAGCAGTTAATCAGTTAACAGTGATGGCGGCGGCGGCAAAAGCGTCTCACTTCTGGAGAGGAGTTTCGTCTTTATGTCATGATAGAGAGATACAAATACTGAATAGTTTAGATGAGAAAAGGCATCAAAATGCCAGGTTACTAGTATTTATCATGTAAACAGGGAACATGAATAACCCGATCTCTCTGTGCTCATGTAAACACCATGATGTACTGTAGAGGCGCAGTCAGTGTGTTTTACTGGAGCCTCAGTTCGATAAGAGATTATTTTTTAGTTCTTTAACTTCGATACTCTCTCTCAAAATGATAATGTGCATTATGTTTTAATTATACTTCTTATCATTCAGAAGCTTTTTGTGTGTGTTTATGTTTTACTGAGTGCTTATAGGCAATTTCCATCCCAGTATTCAGTTAACTATTTATTTTCTGCGCACATTACATAGACTAGCTAATATTCTACCTTCTGCTTGGGACTTTGAGTCTTCAAAATGTCCAATGTCACAGACTGGGACTTACTTTAGAGTCAGTTGTATTTACATTCAGTATGACTTGTTATGATTCAATGTGAAAGAATATACTGCTCAATAAATAGTGATCACCTCACCACCTCTCTTGACATCTAGGCGCTTGAGAGTGAGGCAGAGGCAGAACACAGGGACAGTGGAGAGAGGTCCATTGCTGAGGTGAGTGATGAAAGGGAAATGACAGTTTAGAGTAAATTGTGATGTGGACTCTCATCCCAGAATGTTAAGGAAATCAGTGGGGATATTGAACAGGAAGCATTTCAGTCAAGGGGCATCATATGACCAATATAGACAGAAGAGCAACATTTAAGTCAATGATACCATTCCTAGGTGAACTTAACATCTGTATGGAGTCAGATCAGTCTCAATATTAATAAATGCTCACAGAAGGATTCACAAATGTATTTTGAGATTTATATATAAATGACTCTCCACAACAATATCTCTCAATGCACTCACAAATATTTATTGTTGTATATAAATGTACAAAAAAATGGGCATTTAAACTGCTTTTTATTAATTAAAAGACGGCTCTGAATTAATAATCAAATATGTTTCCTTTCTTTACTACTGGATGAAATTACAAAATGCACCCATCATTTCCCTCATGCTAGTATAGCCACATAAAAGTATCAAACCACATGTTAAAATGCACCAGAATACAGGAAATCTATTTTTTTTCGTGGGGGAGGACCCCCACACCCCCCGTTAAAGATGTCCCCCCCACATTCAGGATGCTTCCTACGCCCATGGTCATGCCTCTGTGCAAGGCTTAGTCTTTCTATCTTTATGGCATCTAGTGTAAAGTAACTAAATCCATAAACTCAAGTACTATACTTGGGTACAATTTTGAGATACTTGTACTTTATTTAAGTATTTCAATGTTTTGCTACTTTGTTCTTCTTCTCCTCTACAGTTCAGAGGTAAATGGTGTACTTTGACTCCACTACATGTATTAATACCTTTAGTTACTTTACAGATGTGGATGAATGATGTGAAATCTAATCAAGTGTTGAATCAGACTTTAGTTCCACCTGGAGTAAATCCACAAGCTACCCTGCAGTATACAAAGTCATTCAAACTAGCTGCACCTTTACCAGCTTTGAGAACACTTTCATTATCAATCTTTATAAAACATATCATATATATTATTCTGAAATGAACCAATCTGCACAACGACTACTTTCACTGTTGCTGCTTTCACTATATTTTGATGAGAATACTTTTCTACTTTTACTTGAGGAACATTTTGAATGCAGTACTTTTACTAACAGAGTATTCCTACACTCTGGTACTTCTACTTTTACTCAAGTACAAGATCTGAGTATTTCTGCTTTTAATCAAGTACAAGATCTGAGTACTTCTACTTTTACTCAAGTACAAGATCTGAGTATTTCTGCTTTTAATCAAGTACAAGATCTGAGTACTTCTACTTTTACTCTAGTACAAGATCTGAGTGCTTCTAATTTTACTCAAGTACAAGATCTATACTTATACCACCTCCGTTTATAGCCTATGAAAAAAAACTATTAGAAAACTAAGGCTAAAGCTAACGTTAGCAGATAGTGACAATGTATGCTAGCTAGCTAGCTCAACGATAATATTGCGACAGAAAAACGTTTCAGTTCACATCACGCTCTGCGCTCCGACAGGGAGCTCTGCTCTGAACACCTGAACGGCCCGTTCTAACAGCTGTTCACCAGCGGTCCAGTCTGTACCACAGTGACTCCGGACCGCACAGTTAATATTAACGAACGCACCCGTAGGTAATGTGGCTGCTGAAGCTAGACCATCATCGCGGAGCAGCAGAGCCGACAGGCAGGAAGACTCGAGCACACAGCTCGCGCTGCATTATAATATATAAAAAAAGAACACCATGCGTGTCAAGATGGCACATAACAGCTCGCGGCCGCAGATTACTCCGGGTCCCAGACCTACATGAATCACACAAACGACCTATTTTGGATTCAAAACGGCGAATTTCGCTGAAAGGTGAGTGATTCTCATGCCTGTTTTATACTTCTCTTTCTGAAGTTTTTTGCAACGCCTTTCTGCAGAAGATGTAGTAACCTTCTTCTTTTCCTCTGGTGTGGAAGATGCTGGTGGATTAAAAGTTTCATTTAGGGGTATCGGGTCCACCATAGCTTGTCCTGCATTTTCTGGCTGTTCTTGTTCTACATCTGAAAAGTTCTCTGGTGGTGTAAGGTCAAGTAAAGGGTTTGCCATGTTGGTCCTTTCCCTGTAAGTACTGGATATGTCTGTCTGTCTGTCTGTCTGTCTGTCTGTCTGTCTGTCTGTCTGTCTGTCTGTCTGTGTCTCTCTCTCTCTCTCTCTCTCTGAATCTTTCCCTGCTGTGTCCTTCTCTAGTAGTTGAAACATATATAAATAAACAAAATGTATAGCATCATGCCATTTATATATGATGAATAGCCTATTTTATCTCAGATGGTTGATAGATGACAGAGAAGATGAAAATGTTAATAAAAAAGGAAAACAACACCACAACATACCTTTCTCTTCTCCTTGCAAGGTACTCTGCTCTTGCTGCGGGGTCAGAATTAACACGCTTGCCTATGGCAAGCGCTTTTTAGAATAAAACAGTTAAAAATAAATAAATGCATAAAAATGATTCACAATGAGTCTAAAGTAAAGTACAGATGTAGCACTCCAGATATCCACCCAGCGGATTCCAACCGAAAACCCAGTGGATCCCAGTGGCTGGGGGCGTTGCCAAATTTCCCCATTTTAGTCCAGCAGATAAGTGAAATATCTGAAAGAATTGTGCTTTTGATAATAAAAACATGACATTTGGCACACTGTTAGAGCATGCCCTAAGGGAGATTTTTTGGCTATAGGGCCATCGCAAATTTGTCCATTGGTTGTTATTTTACCAGTAGTTTAAGATCTAGACCACCTAGGATCTTGATTCTGGTGGCTAATCCTACATTTTCAAGGATGGGGAATGCATTGGTACTATTTACAACATGCTAGAATGTAGCTAACTATATGTATCTGGTATTCAAGGAACAAAATACACAGTAAACCATTAACATATTTATTATGGTGAAGTAATACATGTTACATAATATATATGTAATATTACAGGTTTTCAACTAAATGCAGACTTAGTTCTGAAAACACAGTCCACCACAGTGGCAAAGGGCAGTGTACTGAATTGCTACCTTGACACATTTGCATTGTCCACTGCAGTGGCGGCGCTAGGGGGTGGCTACTTGGGCTCAAGCCCCGGATGTTTTCTGAAAAGCCCAGAATGTTTCAACATCCCGTGAGTGATGTGCAGTACCGGAGTTCACCAGAGAGGCAGCCGCTGCGGGACAGTAGCCTGCGTAGCCTTCCCTGCCCTGAAGAAGAAGTGATCCTTCCTAGTGCCTGACGAGTTTTAAGCTAATAGCCTATAAAGTGATGGATATTAGAAAGTTATTGTTATCGAAGCAGGCGCCACAAGCTGCAGCAGCAGCAGTATCAACAGCTGACAACAATGTAATCACCAGCAGTGAAGAAATGGATGATGTTTCAGGTTTGTGAATCTAATGGTGATATCTGCACTCTGGCTGACTGAGTAAGAAGTGAAAAAGAGTGATTTAATGTTATAGCTAGTAAACATGGAGTAACCACACTAAGTATACCCTTATATGTATGTATACAGAACATGACTAAAAATGATCCTAAGATGTAACTTTAACCCTTCATACCTCAGTCTACTTTTAAGACACTAAAAGAACGTATACCAACTTTTATTTTGTTTTCGCGCGTGGAATTATACCGACTCTCGTTTCAGTACACATAGCAACGGAACTGACAGGCAACCCTCTGAATCAGACTCCGATTGGCTGTGACGGCATCCACTCAGTGTCCGATTCAGAAACGTGACTCTTACACTCTTTACGTCACAAACAAAGATGGTGGATGAGAATAGATCTATAAAACAATAAGCAATGCGCCAGAATCAAGGTGAGACTATCCGCATCTTTTAAAACTCTACGCACATTCGTTTCATCGAAATAAGTAAATGGGCCCTCTCAATGAAAAACTTAATAGAGTTGTTTGGGATCGTATACGGCCCTGTGGGTCTCAGAGGGTTAACTAACTAAGTGTACTATAGAGTGGCGAAGTCCCTCCCCTTCCGGGGGACCTTCATGGGACCTTATTTCTGAAAAATCATGTATTGAAGTCAATGGAGAGAGAAAGATTATCTTTTGATTCCGATTGAATTGTGCAACAAATTACACATATGATGTTTGTCAATTTAAAGGTGACATGTCATGCTTTTCCGGTTATTTCCCGTCCCCTTGTGTGTTATGAAGGTTTTTATGCATGTAAACAGTCTGCAAAGTCAAAACCCTCAAAGTACACCCTGTAGCGAGTAAACTCTAACACAGAAAATACCTCCCTCAAAAGCCTCGTTGGAGATTTCTCAGTTTCCATTGTTTACTTCCTGCCCCGTGTGACGTGGCTGCACCGTGCAACGTCACTTCTTCTGCCAGTCGACCATATAAAGTGTCGTAAAACCTGCTTATTTTCAAAGCTCTGTCTAGTCATGTCGCGGAGGTTCTGTTGCCTGTCTTGTGTGGAGAAATCCACAATGTTTGCAGTACCGAAGGCCAAACCACGACAAAGTCAGTGGTTGACATTCCTTTTTAACACTGTTCCAGCTGATTTACCAGCCGGTAGTGTTGTGTGTGCGTGGCATTTCACGGACCAAAGCTTTAAAAACTTAAAAATGTTTAGCTTCGGACTTGCTGTAAAGCTGATATTGGAGGACGATGCTGTTCCTACTTTGTTTGGACCAGCGGGAGATTCGGGTACACAACCTGTAATTCATTGTGGTTTGTGTATTTATTCTGTTTAAAACAAACAATGTATCTACCACGACTCTGTAAATGCTATGCTAATGCTATGCTACCGAGGTAAACACGAGGGCTAACGAGCATTCCCAGACCTCAACACCGATGTTAGCACATGGCCTTACATGTATCTCATAGCAGGAGAATGTCTGCAAACACACACGAAATACTCATAGACAGTATACTCCGGGTGATTTAACCGTACGGTCAGTAATTACAGTTGCCGTTCGTGTATTCTACCGAGCTACCATTAATAAGCTAAGCTAGAAGCTCTAACCTAGAGATGTTATGAAAAACATTGTTTTCATGCCAGCTACAATGAATGACCGAATGTAGCAGACTAACTGTATAATATTGCAATTGTAAGATGTTCTTGCTAAGCCTAGACTAGCTGTTAAACTGCATATTAGGTTAGCATATTAGCTGGCAAGCTAACTGTGTTGATTACTGATAGATAATCATAGCTGGAGAATTTCGTCTGCAAACACACACGAAATACTCATAGACAGTATACTCTGGCTGATGTACGGTCAGTCGCCAAACATAATTACATTGAAGTTGGCGGTCCTAGCAGCTATGCTACTGAGCTACAAAGAGTCTGAAATATTACGCTACATGGGAAAAGGTAGCAGACTATCTGTAGAACATTGTAATTGTAAAAGTGTTGCTTTTATGAAATTGACTGTTTTCCTCGTATACAAAATTAATTGTATGTGTATCTTTCTTAGAGTACATCACAGCAGGAACACAATACCAACTGCTCCAGTACAGTCGGATGTCAAACAGACCGTCCACAGACTGTTTGTGTGGGAACTCAGAGGGTTGAGACACGGTCTGTGGGAACACAGACAGTGGAATGTAAAGTGTCCGCCATTTCTGTTGCTACACAGTTGGCCCGGGGAACACTGAAATCGGCACACGTGAGAAGCAAAGGTAGACTATAACACTGACAAATCACAGATACATTACCTTAATTGTGCTTTTATTACATGTACAGCACTTGGGCTCGACCAAAAATATTTTTTAAATGTGCTCTATAAATAAAACCTTATTTGATATTATTGTATATCACAGAAATACTGTTATGTTGACTACAAGAAATACAGTGCTGTTTGTAGTTTGTACTTTTTTCATGAATTAATCTGTCAGATGTACACAAGTTGTTGGCCTTTTACAATGTATTAGTGTCTTATCTAATGTACATAGTTTTTATGCACTTTTCCCTTTTTATTAACAGGCATCCAGGCCACGGTGTCTTTCAAAAGTGTTGGCACTAAAACTTCCACCTACACAGAAATCCCCTTGTCCTCTACACCAATAAAGGGCCCAGGATTGGGACCTAGCAAGAGACCTCGACTAGAGTTGGAGCAGGAACAAGGAGAGACTTCGATTGAATTTGAAGAGACTCTGGATTCGAGTTACCACCCTGATGATACTGTAGAAGAATCGGACGTATCGTAAGTTTGGTATATTTGGTACACATTACTATTACTGTTGTTCAGAGTTGACATCTAACATGTATTGTTAATTTTGTTTTGTTACATTAGACTTCAGACACGATCCACGCACAGTGACGCAAAGTACATTGTGTTTGAAAGCTGCCTCGGACAGCTGTTTGAAAAATTTCCGTTTTGTAAGACAGACTGTGATGTCCAAAAACGAAAAAATGGGACTTTTGTGGCGTTCAAACAGCGTTGTCCAAACTGCACTTACTTCAGACAATGGGAGAGCCAGCCCATCATTGGAAGTACCCCGGTTGGCAACTTACAATTATCTGCTGCTACATACTTCACTGGTGCTTCCTTCTTCCAACTAAAAAAGGTATTTTACCATCTTACATCCATAGCATATGAAAAATGACAGAAGTGGTCTCTCTGCTAGCTGCTCCGTGAAGCTAGCTACAGGGACTCTGCCTGCTCAGCTCATCCAGGAAACACAACTTGTAGCCAGCCGTGGTTGTTTGTTCTTCATGCTTATATATCGGACTATTGTGACTCGCTCTGCGGTTAAAACAGACGGTGCATGAATGCGGTTTTGCGGTAAGTGAAATTCTAGTGCTTTATTTATGTGTTAATGATTTTAATCAGCTACGTAATGAATGGTAAGGCTTGGGTTAGCATGTAAGCTAGTGGTAGCTACATCGCAGCGACGTGCAGTCAGGGGAGGCAGAGCCTCACCTGTCATACTCCAATGTAACGGTAAAACAACTAAAGAAAAACTAAATAGTAATAATAATAAAATGTCTCCACTGATCTGTGTTGTAAGTGTGATTTATGTTTGATTCCAATCGCTTTTTATGGTCAAAATCAGCAAATTGGCCGAGCTCCGCTACAACTACGGGTAGCGATGAGAAAAGTGAGGCAGGAACGAGCTCTGCCTCTCGTTAGCCCACAGTAACTGGCTGGAGCGCGGGCACTAATTTAGTGCGGGCACTTATTTTGTGAGCGCGCTCAAGCCAGTTACTGTGGGTTAAGGTGAGGCACAGATGAGCTCTGCCTCACCTCAGAATGCGTCACCCCACAGAAACTGGCTGGAAAGCGGGCCCTAAGCGCATGCCTGCACCATCTCACGGTATGTCACCAATGTAATGTTTGTAGTTACATTTATCCTCGCCATCCATAGTCTCTAAATAACTTAAATCACGTATATATGATATTTAGGCTCGCTGGTCTCATCATACAACGGCAATGAAAAAAGCACCAGGGGAGGCAGCCATAACCCCTGCCGCACTGAAGGGGGCGCACGTGAGCCCTCAGGTTCTTGTTGCTACTGTTATTCTACGCAGAGACGGTATAGATGCAAACAACAAGCTAGACTTTTGAAACTAGAGGAAGATAAGGAGGACTTTTACAAAAAAGTAATAGAGATTGTTGTCCAGAAGGATAGCATGGACTTCATCTTCAAGTCAAGGTAAGACCCCAATTGTAATGAAAATGGGATCTTATTTAGAATCCAATATTTAGATTTTGGGTGTGCGTTTGTTGAACGGTCTGTTTAAAATGAATCGAAGCATCAGACTAAAAAAGCTTTTGAAAATAACCGAATATTTCGATTATGGTCAAAATATGATATTTGTAAATCTGACTCTGAAAGAGTCAGTGCCTCACCAGCCATGAACCTCACCGCACGTCACTGCTACATCGGTGCTAACGATTGTAATCGTAGCCTCCAAGTTAAAATCATAGACAGTATATATAAAGGTTACAACGAAATAGACAAGTGTTAAGTGGGATAATACTGTTGAACAAACGGCTTCTGTTTGAGGTTGATAAAATAAGGTCATCCTTGTAACTTAGAGATATTTTATTATGTAGGTAGAACTGTATGCATCTAAGGTTAATTTAAATTGGCTATGCTCAAGTATGTAGACAAGCTAATGTCGAAGTAGTGTATGTGAAATCAACCTCACAATAAGATGTGTGTATATTACAATTATTAATGTCATATTTCAAGATGATTACTTAGATATTACAATATGGTTGGTTGAGCTGGAGTTCATTATTGAGCTTACACGTTAACGTCACAGTCATCTGAAGAACGAACCCAAACCTTGTTGTTTTTATTAATTTCATTACCAAATGGGTATCAAATAAACAGTAAGCATTGGTAACACAATTTCCAAAGTTACAGTAAAATAAAAAGGACCCTGACTCAGACAATACACAATCCAACATGTTCAACAGAAGAGAATGAGTTATATTGTTTATACACATGGTACTTTACATATATATATATCTGTTTGTTTAAGGTGTCCAGGTGATGCAGACAGGCTGGACCAGAGAGTGAGAGACAGAACTGGACTCCTCACAGCAGTGAACTTCAGCACAGGTACAAATACTCTTTTTTCATACTGTACAAAGAATCAAGAAAGATATTGGTTTAAATGAATGAAGTATTGACTTGAATACACTGATATACATTCCATTAAACAATACTAAATACTAGATCACCTACACATCAGTGAAGTTGAGGGTTTTTTCCATGCAAAAAGTTACATTTAGATGATAACAAGCAATATGACTTTGTCAGCTTTCTAATGTAATGTATTGAAGGCAAAGATATTTAACACATAGTGAGAACTGCTACTATTTATCTCTCAATATTGTCTGTAGAAAACGTGGTAAAAGTGATTCTTTCAGTGAGACAACAGAGCAAGCTTCTACAGTTGCACTACATTTTGATAACAGTTAAATATTATTTTGATAATAACATATATTTCAATGTTGATGAACTTCATAAAGTTGACTGTTGAGTTGCTCAGTTTTTTTAGATTGTCAATACTATTACTGTATAACTAATATCTCAGGTTAAGAGGCACATTCAAATAAAGATTGGTCTTTAAATACATTTTGTCTTTTGAATTGTTTGTCTAAAGTCAAGGATCTAGAACTGGTACTTAGTTTTAATGATACAGTCAGGTTATTATGCTGTTTGGAGGAGGCCTCACAGGTAAGAGCGCTAACTAGCTACCATCACATGTACCTTAGCTTGACTTAAATGTATTAAACGTATAGTTAAGTGATATCAAAATATATATAACTAATGTCATGCAAACATATTAATATTTGCTTGATTCCAGTGTTGAATTTAGTACAATTGCATACAAACGTTAAGGGGTTTTAAGATTCTGAAGTATTATGCTAAAAGCTCAATAACGTAGATTATTATTTATAGTTTTGCTGTATAGTTTCATGTCCGCTTACCTTAGAAACGTAAAATGCGACGGCAGCGTGCAGATGGGGAGCATGTTAGCTTAGCTTGGTAGCTTCAGCTAGCTCTGGAACTTCCAGAACGGTGGCAGCAGGTCCCGCCTCTTTGCCCTTATTTGGAGCAGGCTGGAGAAGGCGGGAGTTGAACTCTGGTGTCACTGTCGAGCCGTTAGTGGCCGACTCCGCCTACTAAGGGCTTCACGGCAACTCTGCAGAATCCTATGGGTGACGTCACGGACCCTACGTCCATTTATATATACAGTCTATGGTGCTGACCCCATGGCCATGGATGTTACAATTATGTATGGGTCCTCAAAAGTACCCGTATGTTCCGTATTGTTCAATAAAACTCATTTTAATCCAATCGGTGGCCATTTTCTCATAGTTATAATGTATCAGAGGAGTGCAATACACCTCCCAACCGATAGGGTCGCTTAGTTGAAAGCATGGCGAAAATACGGAGAAAATGTCCACCGATCGGATTAAAAAGCTTTTTATTGAACAATACGGAAGATGCGGGTACTTCTTATGGCCTGAACATAATTGTAACATCCGTGGCCATGGGGTAAGCACTTTATATTTGAAATATGAACGTTTATGTACATGTACAAGAGATAAATGGAGAAAGTGCAAACACCAGGTTTAAGTTCATCCATGACTGTCATGATATGACGGTGTTTCAGGACTATAGTCCACTGGGCTGCATTAGTCCTGTTTATTTTATTAAAGTTAGACGTTTGTTTATGCTGGTATTTTATGTAGCTAAGATTAATAATGAATTTACCCTGATGTTGATCCAAATTTACAATTGTGCAATGTTATTTCAGCTCATTTCACCTTGCAATGCAGCTTTTCCCTCTTTTTTTTTTAATGCAACATTAGTGTAAGATGTTGGCGCTGTTTTCTAAATGACCACAAACCAAGTATTACTGCAGTGGTTCTCAAGGATGGGATCCCCAGTTCAAATATCATTATGTTGGGGGGTCCCCAGTTCAAAGATGATTATTTTTGGGGGTCGAGGCCTGAAATGGCTGAGAACCACTGTATTACAGTACCAGCTGATGGATTGCAATAGGCCTTCTGATACTAAAAATGAATACGTGTTGTGTTGTAGGGCTGTTGTATTGGCTTACTCAGTGCTTCTCAAAGTGTGGTCCGCGGACCACTGGTGGTCCGTGAGCGCCCCCTAGTGGTCCGTGAGTATATTGGTAAAATTTCACATTTGAAATTAATTAATTAAAGTTTTTCGCACTCTCGCGGTAATATCTCCGCAATGGAGGGAGCTTAAGTTTCACTTTTAATTGCATAATATAGCCCAGATAAACACCTTCATCACACATGTTGCCACTTGTTTGTACCATTTTCAGGCAATTTGTAAAAAACGATGTGTTTTTAGACATTTGTGGAGTTAGGTGGTCCGCGAGTGTTTTTTTATTGGTTAAGTGGTCCTTGGTATGAAAAAGTTTGAGAAACACTGGCTTACATTAAAGTAGTGGTTTTCAAAGATGTTGTGTCAAGGCACACATATTCATCATGTTAAATAGTATCTATAATGTGTGCACTCTTTATATTGTTTGCATAAACTAATGCCAAAAAACTAAGCCCTATTTAATACTTTCACAACATTTGAATAGTGAAAAAACTTGTAGATTTAAAAGCTTTGATCTTGTAAGATGCCTTTTTTAAAGCTTGTAAATCAGCTAGTCTTTGTTTTGTTTGTTTTTTAGGATATAGAATGTGTTTTTTAGGATATTGAGTGCTGATATAGATAATAATTATTCATTAATAGTTTTATATATTGCATAATGTGTGCTGCCTTGTCAAATACATGATACAAGCACACCTGGATTGTCTAACGGAACACTGTTTTGGGAACCATTGCATTAGACTGTGCAGGTTTCAAAGATGTTGTACCTTCTCTAAATTCATGACAATCCCTGACACTTCATCTTTTTTAACACTACAGAAGATCTATATATTGAATTTTGTTTATTGCAACACTTATTTGCAGTGATATTGCAGCACATTAATTTGGACCTTTTTTTCCCCTCCCATTTTCAGGATCACGTACCACTTTCCAGACGAGCAGAATTGGAGAAGGAAGACTCAGTCCATTACAGCCAAGTAAATGGGCACAATTTATGTACAGTGACTACATCACCTCATCACTCTTAAGATAATGTCATCTTATTGGGCTAAAAGACATAAAGTCAACAAATTAGTGAGAGAGACAGAGCAGGATATCCTCATTGAATATAATTTAACTGCTGCTGCTAATGCAAGTACAAACCTTCACTGTTTAGAGAGCACAACTCCTGTCACAACCTCTTCTTAGTGCTTGCTAGATGCTTTACCAACTACATCAGACTTGCCAATACACCGACCACTAATTATCAGTGATCAGAGTGAAAATATCAACTCCAAAACCTCAAAGGCTTCACCAGATTTTCATTTTGAAAGTATAGATGGGGCTGACAAAATTGAATCTGAAAATGATTCTGACAGTGATGAGCATAATGAAGATTTACTCATGATAAGTTTAAAATATTGGGCAACATCTTATTCAGTCTCTCTGGTTGCACTATCCTCTTTGCTGTCTATCTTGAAGATATTTCACCCCACCCTTCCCAAAGATGGAAGAACATTGCTTGGAACGCAAAAACATGTGCCTACCACTAAAATTGAAGGGGGAGAGTACTATCCCTTTGGTATAGTAAAAGGGGTACTTTCACGTTTGGCATGTTTGAGTTTACCAGCAACTCTGACTACACTTATTTTACAGTTTAATATAGATGGTTTACCTTTATTCAAAAGTTCTAAACTTCAGTTTTGGCCCATACTTGGATGTCTCAAATGTGATTACACCAAGTCCCCATTTGTTGTTGGTATTTGTTGTGGTCTAAGCAAGCCAAAGAGTGTTTCTGAGTACCTAGAGCAGTTTGTCAAAGATCTTCAGAATGTACTGTTTAATGGCATTATTTATAATGACAAGCTTTTTAAAGTAGAGGTTTCTTCCTTTATTTGTGATGCCTCGGCTAGTGCGTATATTAAGCAGACCAAGGCATTTAATGGCTATTCAGGTTGTGACAAGTGTTTTCAGGAGGGTGTATGGAGGAAGAAAATTACATATCCTGAAACAAAAGTGAGACTCAGGACAGACTCGAGTTTCTCTGACATGGTTGATGAGGAACATCACATTGGCAAGAGCCCTTTATCTGGGTTAGTTCAGATGGTTTCCATGTTCCCAACTGATTACATGCATCTCTGTTGTCTTGGAGTAACAAGGAAACTGCTTAAATGCACAGGAACTCATGGGGATGTGGTTGAGCAGCTGCATACAGCAAGCGCAGAAGAAATATCAGAGAGGAGCCGATACCTTCAGCGCATTGTGGGTGTAACCACGTTTCTAGGGAAGCAAGGCATCCCATGCTGTGGCATGATGAGCAGGAGGAAAGCCGGAAGGCAGCTTCCTAGAATGCATGAAACTCCTCAAACTATTTGTTACGGTTGCTGTTAGTCTGCTCATT
Organism: Gymnodraco acuticeps; assembly: GCF_902827175.1. NCBI lineage: Eukaryota > Metazoa > Chordata > Actinopteri > Perciformes > Bathydraconidae > Gymnodraco > Gymnodraco acuticeps. Next base: position 1,163,909 of record NW_022990313.1, read on the forward strand.
AATCTGCCTGTGAGTGTTTTCAGCTGTGTGTGTGATTAGGTAAATGAGCTGTGTGGTTGCTTCAACATAATTGGCTGCCCATCTCCTGGTCCGCCTCTGAAGATGGTGATTGGATCGACGTCGTCCAATCGCAGCGCACACCTGCTGGGGAGGAGTACAAAGGCTGCGGACTATCACCACTCTGGAGGTTCTGTTGAGTGAACAGATGCCTCTCGCTACTTGCTCGTTGTTCTGTGGTTAATCTTGTGGGGTCTGTGTTTAGATAGTGTTTAGTATTGTGTGACTGTTGCCTTTAGTTTAGCTGTGTTGTGTATAGATTATTTGGTTAGTTGTACCACTGTTAAAGTGAGGTTTTGTTTCCCTTTTATTTTACTATTACTCTGTATGATCCGTTGGACTCCTTTTGAGTTCTCCTTTTGTTCGGTTATTGTCAACCGGTGCCCTTTTGGTCTTTTTGTTTGTTCAGGCTGTATGCCTTCCATTTTGTTCACCTTGCTTTATAATAAACCCATTTATAATTAATACCAATTCTACTCTGGTCGTGTCGTTTCCCTTTTGTCCCCCTAGCCCATTGGGAACGTAACACTATTTGATCCATTTCTCCAAAAATATACACCTTCTAAAAATGCCACCTACTTCTCCCATTCGTCCCAAAATGAAACGATTACCTGCATTGCACAAGAAATTAGTGAAAATGTCACGAAACAAATGAGATCTTCCAAAAAGTACTCAGTGATGGCAGATGAAGCCAGGGATCACCACTCAGAGCAGCTGGCAGTCTGTGTTCGCTATGTCACAATGGAAGGTACCCCAAGAGAGGCTTTTCTTGGACTACACAAGTTGGATACATTTGATGCAAAGTCCATTGCAGATGGAATAGAGGCAGTGCTGCAGTCTCACAACCTAGGGGTCCTCATGTGTGTTGCACAAACATATGACGGAGCATCAGTGACGAGTGGAGCAGTGGGGGGTGTCCAGGCCCGCTTCAGAGAGCGACACCCTGAAGCAGTGTAGGTACACTGTTACGCACACAAGCTCAACCTTGTCCTGTGTCGCACATGCAAAGCCATACAGCTGTCACATTCTTGAGAGTATGTACACATTTTTCAGCAAATCCCTGGTCAATCATATCAAGTTCATAGAAATCCAGAACCAACTTGGATTAAAGCCATCTGAACTTGTGCAGCTCTCCACAACACGATGGGCAAGCCAGGTGAGGTCTGTAAAAGCTGTCGTGAACAACCTTCCTGCCATTCTAGCATGTCTCGGGACCATGAAGACAGCCCAAGGGATCCTGTCAAATCTCTGCAAGCCGAAGACGATCTACATGCTGGTGATGTTTGCCAAACTCCTCGGCATAACTGAAGGGCTTCACCGGTACCTGCAGAGGGAACGTTTGGACTTGGGCAGAGCAGCGCAGTACAAGACGGCAATCCTTGAAACCTTGACAGATCTCCGCACAGAGCCTGGGGCTGAAGATGTTTTCAAGAGCACCATGACCATATGTGAGGAACATCACATCCAGGCAGAAACAAAAAAGAGTGGATGATTTTGTGGTGGAGTCAGCCTGTGGGGCAACCTCCAATCCGACCACCCCAGGTGATTTCAGAGGGCAGCTTTATTATCCGTGCCTGGACAGGATGATACAGGAGCTCACCCATCGGTTTTCCGATGTGGGAGAAGAGCTTATGTCAGGCATTCAAGCCTGCAACCCAACCACAGCGACCTTTCTCTCCGAAGATGCTCTCAAAAGCCTCGCTAGCCACTATAAAATCCAACTGAAGTCAGAAGAACTCCTGGTGGCTAAACATTTCTCCAAGAGAAGGCTGGAGAAAGAGAAAGTCCCTCACATAGCCACTGTGTTCCAGATGCTTGACAGTGACATGTTTCCCACCCTGAAGGCTGTCCTCCAAATTGCCTTGACAATTCCGGTAAGCAGCTGCAGCTGTGAATGCTCCTTCAGCGCCTTACGCCGTCTGCACACCTGGTTAAGGAGCACTATGGGCCAAGAGAGGCTCAATGACCTGGCCATGTCTATTGAAAAAGACTTCCTGGATGCCATAACCCCTGATGACATTATTGACAGATTTGCTCAATTAAAGCCACGTCGGCACAGCCTTACTTTGCCAACACAACAAGAAAAGTAGAAAAAAAGATGGGGATGGGAAAGAGGGATAGCAGTTCAAGAAGAAATTTAACAAAGGGTGCATATAGGCCAGGGAAGGAATGGATACTGAAGAAGAAAGGAGAAAAGGAGTGGAATGGATATAATGTTGATGTTAAATAAAGAAGAGAAAGTCTGTATAAGGACTGAGGAAGAGAGAACAAGGTGAGGAAAAGAATGGAGGAGAGAATTGGAAATGAGTCATAAAACTTGTGCAGAAAGCAAAGGAAGAGACGATAGATGAAAACAGGATTAGAAGAAGGGAGTGAAGAACAGAGCAGTAAAAGACAGCAGAGGTGCCAGCATCACATTGTAAGAGAATAAGATGCATTTTATTGTTTTACATATTAATTATATGGTCAATCTTAATACCCCTTTTGTTTTATATTTTCTTCTTTCAGTGGATGTGAGGCATGTTCCCTGGATCAGTGATCTGAAGTGACTTCAACCAGCTGCTGACTGTATTTGAACGTGTTAAGGCATTAGTTTGCTTCATTAAAGGGTGTTAATGAATAAGTGTTCTCCAGTGCCTTTTGTCCGCTTTAAGGTAGGTTTAATGTTGCTCTCAAAGTGCACCAGATTGATGCTTTTAACTTCAATATTTAAAAAAAAAAAAATCTTCCCGGGGCAGCATGCCCCCGGACCCCCCTAGAGGAGGTCAGGGCCCCCCTAAATGTTCGGTCCCCCCCCCGCACTTCTGGGATAAGCCCCGGATCTCCTACAATTCTAAATCCGCCACTGGTCCACTGTACCCCTTTTTGCATCCACAGCGGAGGAGTTCACGACAGGCCTGGGTCGCTTCTGGTAATGTGGTCCAGTAAACTTCCCATCCACATGTGGCCTTCCTCTGCTGCTAGTGCGGTCATACAGCAATACCACAAATCGCTCCAGAGGCTCCATCCAGTTCTGTACGGATTCTGGCACAGAAGGCTCTAGTGACATCATCAAACGTCATCCATGTATCCCACGCCGTCTTCTTGCCCCTGCCACCAAAAGATGAGTCACATTCAGTAAATGCATGGAACATTGGTAAGGCTATGCATCGATCTGGACCTAGTGACCTCGCCATCTCATGAGCTGCTAAATGCCGACAACTCTTCCCAGCTCCAAAGGCGACCCACAGCTCAGTGATGTTGAGGGATTGGGCTGCTGTGACTACCAGTACTACCACATCCTTGTCAACTGTGCGTATTGGCACCTTGCTATACCTTTCCTTCACAGCATCTCCTAGGTGCAGTAGGATGCGGGTATCAGCCACCTCATGTGTGCATGTTGCAAGTACTGATTATTTGTTTGCCAGTGTTGAGGGCTGTAAAACTGGTTGCCAGGAACATGCCCGGCCCTCCCATTTGACATTCCTAACCCTCCCCCAATAAACACGTTTTTTATTATTTATAACATTTAAAAAATATATAAATAATAATATATAATAAACTGTGAACTTTTATGCTACGATGTATGTGATGTCAGATAGTAACTAAAAAAAAAAAAATCGCAGGCTACGTCTGTTGTGATTTGTGATTCGTCCACATTTAGACCAATCACAGCGTCACACTCTGCCGCCCATTCTGGATTTGTTAATTGTGCATTCTGTAGACTCCCATTTATGTTTGAATTACAAAATGGACATCAGAAACTGGCTCAAAAGGTCTAAGGATTTATTCAAACGAAATAGCGATGAAAGAACTGCAGCCGATGGTGCTGCTGGCGACCCTCACCTGCCGTTGCAGCAGCACGCCTTAATGTCACAAGCTGGGCTGAGTTAGCGAGCCCAAGCCTTGATTCATCAAGGCGGCCGCCACCAACGCTGTCCTCCGAGGCACAGCTCCTTGTGCCCCTACCATCACCACCTGCGTTGCCACACCCTGTACCACACCCGCCAGCATCCTCCTCCTGCTCCGTGCCGGTGCCTCCACTACAGACGCTACCTTGCAGCACATCAACAGGTACTATTGGGCCAGCAACCGCTCAAAGACCAACAGCCCCAGACGATCTTGGGGTTAATAAACCCAACCAGGTGAAACTGGATCGTTATCCAGGGAGATTGTTTTCAGGAAAGAAGCGCACTTTTGCCACTGCATGGTACAACAGACCATGGCTTGAAGATTCGTTAAACTGTCTACAGGGGAAACAAAAGGCTGCTTTTAAGGCGAGACACGGCAGGCAAAAACATCGTTTTTCAAGTACTGGTCAATTTTGAGAGTTTGTGCTATTTTGATTCTATAACATGTTTTCTTTCAGGCTTTTGGAAGGAAAACGTACAAAATACACATTTAAGTGTTTATTTTTACTATAGTTTGTCTATTTGCGTCTGTAGATTTCTCCTAAATTCACCAAAAGTTAGCTATCTAACGTAACATAAAGTACCGCGACCGCTGTGTGCACCATGTCATCAGAGGTATCGCTGGAAAGCTCCGTCTCTCCTACACAATCTCATTGGATCCAAATATGGTCATTTCCTTTGTATCAGCAACCAATCGTGAAAGCACAAAGGGGTCTTAAACCAAGAAACAAAATCTCATTGGCTGGTGTCAATTTCTGACAACATGATTCGTTCAGATGCGTCACGTGGTGTGCTAAAACACTTCCTGGTTAGCTTTCCGCTAGAAATTGAAATCTCAAAATGGCAAAAAAAACGTTCACAGAGAAGACGACAACAATTGTCACTTGCACGAAGCAAGGTTATACAAAAAACAAATGACCCTGAACATGAAATACCTTCACGGAGTGCGTCGATGCGCAAGCTGTCATCCAAAGAACAGGAGGGTTTAGCTAGCGCCTCACTGCAATCTTTAAAGGTCGTTTTCTCAAAATGAGTTTTTACTCCTACTCTGAGTTCGAAATGTCAACTTCAGTAGCACGTAGATACACCAAACCTTCCAGTTATATTCCTATCAATATTATGAAGGCTTTTACAGAAGGGTTTGGTCATATATCATTCATAGCCTGAATTATACGACATTGTATACCTAAAAACATGGTGAAAATGGATATTTTAGTGCTGTTGACAGTATTTTCTGATTTATGGAGTGATAAAAAGAGATATCCAATATCCCTTCTGTAAAAGCCTTAGATACTAATATGACTACAAAATGAAACAAGAATTTTGAACCTGGCTTTATCCAAAGTTCAGATTTCGGTTCCTGAAATGTGTTAAAATATGTGCATATTTAATGAGATAATGGATAATTTGCATATTTAAACATGCTATTTTCAGAAAACTTGTAATACAACCATGAGGAAGCTGCCATCCTTAACCAGTGTGCCTTGCCCGTGATTTACCAGTGTTTGTGCTGCCACGCACACAATGTTTCAAAAGTAGTTTCTATGTTGCCCTTTATTTACGATAGTGTTGGCCTTGCTGTTTGATATATTGTGCCGCAGGCACGTGACGGTTTTGTGTGCCCTCCCATGAAAATCATATGCCCTCCCTTTTAGATTTGTTCTCGCGCCGGGTCTGGCCAGAAAGAAGAACAGTTCAGAAACTCTGGCCAGTTTCCAGGAATGACACTGGATGGCTCAACGCGTCTATGAACACCCTTCCCTCTCTTGCCGCGTGTTTCAGCCTTCAGACTCTCGGGGAAATATTCATCCCACACGACGTCAATTCTGCTGACATGCTCCAGCTGAGACGGGATGTATGGTGAGAACGCTTTCTGCGCATAATAAAAAAACCTCTTAGCAGCACCAGGTCGTAGCATGTAGCATGTAGCAAGTGGAAAGTACGTTATGCTGGCCCGGGGTGTCTAAATAGTGCCTCCGGGCCAGCGGACCATTTATAATGTCGAGCCCTGCTAACTTTACTTTGATCCCTAAAGTGGAACTCCCAAGAGTTTTACACATACGTGCTTTACAGGTATATAAATATAATACAATCCAATGCATACAAGTTATTGTGCAAAATACAGCTGTCCCCTCTATGGCTTAAAGCAGTCATTGACCTGCCTGTAAGTGTCATTGCCTCAAAGATGCTAGCAGGCTGAGTGGTGTAAGTAGTGAACTGTGTAGCACTCTCAGGGTCAGCAGTTCAATCCTGCTTGTGGACATCTGTCACCTGTCGTCCTTGTCTCCGGTCATCTCACCTGTCACTCTGTTATCGGCTGTATAATAAAAAAGCAATGTGCGAGATGGAGTTCATGACTTTATGAGCTGTTCATGAGCACTCATGAACAACTCATTATATGTTCACTTGTCATGTTCATGAACCAAAATTCTCATGAACCATTTTAAAGAGCAGTTCATGAAATTTTTATGAACATTGTTCATTCATATAAAGTTCCTGTTTTGCTCATGACAGACTTTTGAGCAATTTATGAACTTTTCATGATCCAGCCAATCACAAAATTATAATTAAAACCCCAAAAAGTTTGCATGAGCATTTCATGAACTTTTCATGACTATGAGCATTTCATGAATTTTGGATGATTGTGGCAAGTTTAGAATAATCATGAGCATTTTATGAACTTTTGATGATCAGTGTGATGATTTTAAAGACCTCTTGAATATTCATCTACTATTTGAACATTTCTTTATTTTTTAAAACTTTTAATCTTAAAACTAAACAATAGTGCATTTGAAACTGAACATTATCTGTATTTATTTTGGTGACATTCATATCATGTTATGGTTTATCTGTACTGTTTGAGAAGCAGTACGAGTAAGTAGCGCCAAGGTGGAACCTTTGGCAAGTGAGCGGTGACATATGGGTTATCTTAGGGGGGACACTTCCGCCCCTCCAGTCAGAAGCAATCCAGACGATCAACCGGATCCTGTGTATAATTATTGCTGCTGCACTTTTCTGTTTTCTACAGGTCAGTACATGATGAATTAGATGTGAATTAGATATGATGTTGGAGATGTTTAGGAGAGTGTGTCAGAAAGTTTTGAGCATGTTTGACACAGTAACGGTATTTTAAAAATACTAAACTGTCGGCAACAATAGATGCCATTTTCGCGGGCTTCAACCGCGCCTGGGTAAATGTGACCTGAGCGAAGGCTCGCAGACAGGTTAGCTGCTGCGCACGGGTAATATGTTTTGTTTACCTGAGTGAAGTCTTGCAGGCACATTGCCTTGTTTTTTGTTTATTAACATTGACAGTGTATTTTTGTGATCTCCATAATATGTTATATTTGGTAAAGATAGATATATTGATAGAAAGTATTATTTGATAGCGTTATGTGTTTATATTGACTATGTTTAATTTCTCCTTGAGATACAGTAATGGACTGTGACAGACGGATAACTTAAATGGAGAAATGTGATGTTTGTAAAGTACAGCTATTTGAATGTAACTGTGTACTTTGAATTTTGAATAAGAAGCAATCCAGACGATCAACCGGATCCTGTGTATAATTATTGCTGCTGCACTTTTCTGTTTTCTACAGAAATCATTTATTGTTGCTGTGGTACCCAAGCTTTTGGGACCCGTAACAAAAAAATGTGTGCAGCTCAGTGTCAAGAACTGTGCTTCAAATAGTGATAGGATTAATTGTAGTGCTCCACCTGTATACATGTATGTTTGTTAATTTGAATAAAGTTCCATTGTGATTGACATAATTGTTGTTTTCTATGGTTGCCAATTGACCCACAGTCAATGGTTCATGAACAGTTCATGTACATGAACAGTTCATAGCCAGCCATTGAATTATATTCAGTGACTGGGTATGAACAGTTCTTGATATGTTCATGAACCATGGTTAATTCATGAACAATTCTTGAAATGTTCTTGGTTGAATACTGAATATCCCTACACTCACTGAAAACTCCATTTCATGAATTGTTCATGAACCTGCCTAAAACCATATTCCATGAATTGTTCATGAACCATTCCAGAACAGGAGTTTCATGAACTGCCCTAGTGCCATTTAATGTTCATGGAACTTTCATGAACAGTTCATCAACTTTGTTATGAGCTGTTTATGAGCATGGTTCACGGAATTTCCATGAACTTCTCATGACAAGTTCATGAACAGTTCACTATCATCTCACTGGGGTATGGCTTAAAGCAGTCATTGACCTGCCTGTAAGTGTCATTGCCTCAAAGATGCTAGCAGGCTGAGTGGTGTAAGTAGTGAACTGTGTAGCACTCTCAGGGTCAGCAGTTCAATCCTGCTTGTGGACATCTGTCACCTGTCGTCCTTGTCTCCGGTCATCTCACCTGTCACTCTGTTATCGGCTGTATAATAATAAAGCAATGACTGCTGTTATGGGCTGTTTTTCAAACTGTATCCTTCACATGTTGTGCTCTGCCTTGAGCAGTGAGTGAACCATGACTGATTCATTCGGGGCTGTCAATCAAATGTTGTCTAGTTTCTATATCTACAGTATATGGGTCACGTCTTTTTCAAAACAAAGACCTTGCCATTAAAAAAAAAAAATTCTAAAGGAGACATGTGATGCACATATAACTATGATCATGAAGCAGTCTCTTTTATTGAACTCTTAATCAGTTCCTGAGGGTATGTGTAAGCTTTACCCTAAATATGTGGTTCCTTCTTGCTGTAAGGGAGCTTTGGAAGTTAGAGGAATTACCACCCTAATAGTTGAGATACCCCTACCCAGGGTAAAACATGCCCAGAGGCCCTGTTGTGCTTTTTGGTGTTTTCCCTTTCCTGTAGTGTGATAGGTTTGATTGCATGTAAATGGTCTGTGAAGGCTAAAATCCCTGTGCTCCCTCCAGAGGGAGTTTGGACTATATGTTCCCTGAAAGTCATAGCATACAATTAATCAATATATTGTACCATCTTTGTCATATATACACTTAAACACACTATACTAGGAAGTAAATATTAAAAGATGGATACTCTGGTCCATACCCATCTGTGCAGCCACTGAACCCAGAGGGGACGAGAGCTGTCAATCAGCAATGTCTTTCCTGTAAGGTGTGCATTATAAATATTTGATAAAGGAGCAGAAAAAGCAAGTATAAAGTTATCAACAGTTTGGGATGGTGCAATGCAGTTCCTGACAGAAGTTTGAAAATGGAAGATGCTTTCTGTACTGGTTGTTTGAAAAATAACTTAAACTGCTACAAACAATTATTTATACATCATGAAGAGCCAGAAGCATGACAAGATGAATGTTCATGTGGTCTTGTGATCATGTGTTTCTCATGTGTTGTAATATCGCAAGAATCCAGCTGTTGCTTTTCCCAATCTGTGATTTGAGCACTACGTTTGTTATTTCCTGTCCCTGAATTATGTTAATGTCCTGAGCCTTGAAGCTACAGCACTCAACTGTTGTACATTTTTGGAAGACCCATTAATAATAATAATTTCAAGAAACTCAAGGATGCTTGGCCATAACCACAAATCGGGCGAAGCCTGCGAGCTAGTTCAGGCAGTCAACTCGAGCACTTATGCTGCATTCATACATAACGCCCCCATGCCACTCTACAACCAACCAAACAGAGTCTCCTTAATATGCCGCTCTATTTAACCTGCCAGATCTCTCTCCATGCATTGCTTGCTGCTACTATTGCTGCAGCTACCTCTACGTCGCTGCTGCTAGCCTGCTGCCACTGCTTGCTATTGCTGCGTTCATGTTCCTGCTGTGTTTCATGTTGCTGCTGCTTGCCTGCCGGTGCTGTCCTTGCAAATGTCTATTGCAATCTCCGACTCTGGAACCGAATCATCACACGCAAGAAGCCGTAAGAAATGCCTCATTCCCGAAACACAGGTTAGCTCAGAGCATGGTTCAGACGCCGCTGGAATGAGCCATAGCTCCCGCACGACACACATTCAGGTGTCCCTTCCGTCCTCATCTGGAGTAGCTTTTAATATCCTTTGGGCCAGAGGAAGTCCCGAGTTCTACGCCAGCTCCGGTAACAACCCCTCTCTTGTGTGTCAGCTAAGAGTCACACTGTCTCTCGGTCGGTGGGTATTTCAACACCAAAAAAGGCAGGAGCAAGCTGACTCCGGCATTCCCAAAGTACCTGCCATCCTGTCCTACCTTCTCGAAGTAAAATCAGCGCCTTTAATTGCACGATATATTCCCGTGAACAAACTCGATTTCCTCTACCTGCAATGTAAACAAATGTTTCTACTTCCGCGTTCAACCACGTTGTGCCGCTGACGTCACACTCCCGAGGATTCTGGGAATTGGAGTCCCAGATCCAGCCACAAGTTCTTGCTTCCGGCCCGCTGCAGCAGCAGTTCCTTAGGAATTGCATCTTGGCAGGTATATAACTATTCTGCATAAGCAATGTTTTATTATGGAAATATTTGGCCTGCAGTAAGTCATATTTGAGGCAATTATACAGAAGTTGTATGTGTACAAGTATTTATACTAGGCCTACTATAAATCAATGAAATTAAAAACGGAAATAAATTAATAATTTCCATCACGTGAATATGAAGGGAAGCTCGATACATTTTTGACCATCATTTTAGACTTCAATCTCCGACAGTGTATTTTCTATGAATACCATGAATCATTCTCTGCCAAGCGGCCATGTACATTTAATCACCTACCAAAGAAGAGTTTTTCCTCACAGGAATTAAGCTCTACCTGCAATATCTGCCCCTCGCTGGGTGTGCCTCAGGAGGCTTCATGCTGCAAATCTGCAAATCACAGATGTTCGTCAAATGACCTTATCACAGGCTTAAATCAAGGTTTCTTAGCAGGTTATGCTGGCTCCCAGGGACCCATGTCTGTTGAAACCTGCACTCAAGACTGAAGTTTGCACTGAAGGAGCCAGGAGTATTACACGTGCTGCTATTTAAACGTTTAAAAACACGACAGGCCCCTAGCCTAGTGCTAGGAGGAATTATTCTAGCAACGTTTCTTATTGAGCCGTTAGTTCCTCACGATTATTCTGTTATGAGTATTATAAACTACTAAAGACTGTTCCCGTTTCTTTGCTCTGTAGATGACATGGCAGGGAAAGCAGACATCCCGTATGCCTTCTGTGGCATATATATTTTAAGGTTTTACAAATCAAATGTGCATTTGGTTGCCATAGTAGCCCACGTTTCTTTGACACCTCATCAGAAGCATTATGCTGGATTCTCTGCAACACCTGTAAGCACCCCTTGGTGTCCATCTTTTAACCATTTCCTAGTTATTAACTTTCCCAGATAAAACTTTTCAACAGCTAGGCCTACCTCTTTCAGAACAGGAACTGGAAGCCCTTCCACACGTCTAGAATTATCGGTATCATTCTCGATAGTGTGCTGATGCAAGCTTCACTGCCACCAGACAAGCTGTCCCGCATCAGAACAGCCATAATTACAATTCATGTTATTTATTTAGCACCTTTCCAAATGTTCAAAGTGCTCTACGTCATACTACATATTAGACTTGTAATACATTCAATACTGATTACTGCCTTCAATTATGGTCTCCCACTGGTAGTCTCTCTAAAAGAGATGTTTTATATTTATAAGGAACAAGCGCTAGCCTTTCTGTTCAAACCTTAAGGCACCATAGTCTTAGGTCACATTCACACCTGCTTGGTTAGTACTATTGAATCGGTCCCTGTAGCGTTAACCCCTTGATGCGGTTCGTTGGATTGGTGTGGAAGCAGTCCGATACCTCTGCTCCGCCTAAAAGAGGTGGTCTCGGGTCGCTCGCTAGTAAACTCCAGAGAGGTTCATTGCTGGTGTGACGTAGTCCGCACCAAAACATGGGAAACAACTATTTGCGCGTCATCGCTTGTTTTGCTATCTATGCTGTGTGCAACATCCAGTAACCTATATGGTCATGCATTCATTCTGGTGACTGCTTACCTCACTGGTCCCCTATGTACAGAGAAAAGGCAGTGGTACAATCTCATCAGAGCCACCTGTCATCGGTGAAACCTCCTCACTGCATAACGTCTCATTATGTGTTATAATGTTTTTAATGCACGTTGTCTGATTTATAATCCTATGCGCCGGCCGCAGAGTCTGTTGATGCACTCTCCAGATTAACAGCAGTATGAAAATAACCTGCCAATGCTCCATGATGCAGGCTACTGTAGAAATTGCTGGGATCTGCATTTTATCCGCTTAATGTCCCGCCAATTGTTGAAAAAGCATCTCCGTACAATGACTTTAGTTTACAGTTCATAGTCTGTTTGAGGTTGCTGGGTGAACGCAAACCCAACCTTCTGCAAATGAAACGATGTAATACACTTGCGTCTGGTGTAAAGACGCGGACTATTCGGCATGAATGCAATCTTAGAGATGGTTATTGCTCAGATCTTTGGTCCTTAGCCCCTCTGCGACGAGTGGAAGGTTATGTTCATTCTTTTATAATGAACTTGCGGTGTCCTCAGATCCCCTCTAGTTACTTACAGATGCTGCGCCTTCTGCTGGTTCGGGGGATTTCACAATGAGTGGTGTGCCCCACCAGCTTGCCATGCCCTTCGTTCAACCAAATGACTCTGGATCTACACGTCAAGCCCCTCAAGGATTTCCCATATTCTGCCTCCAACCAAGAGCGTGATTCAAAGCATACAATTCAGCTTGGTACTTTATCTTCTTCTGTCCCAACCTCCTCTGTGTACTTATGCAATAGATATAATAGTTGTTCATGCATTAATTGTATTTTCATTTGAATCCTGCAATCTTCAAGTGCTAAGTATTAAGCCACGCTAGAGTTCATTCATTTGCTCCTCAAGGGCCTTAAGAAGGCACGTCCTCCACGCACTGATAAAGACTGCCTCTTTACTTTGCACCCGTGCAAAGGTTAATGTATAAGTTCAGGCAAAGGGGTTTCACTATACATTGATAAACGTCAGATGCAGTTGTTACAGCTTTCTATTGGTTTCTCAGGTGGCGAATATACACAGACCTCTCACCTTTTAATCCTCAGCATAATCTCTCCCTTACTGAATTAACGTTGGAGATCAAATATACACACTTTTTTGAAACATTCAATGTCTGATATTTCTGTTTGGGGAGTCAAGGAACCCTGAATAATCATTGCTAAAACTAACACTGTTTTCTTTGTCCTTTATCTTCCATGCTGAACTTCTCGCATCATTGCCCTCTGACACATGGGTCGGCACCCATGTTTATTCGATGGCTGCAAACCCAACGACGAGGGTTCTCCTCCAAGCTGCGTGATCTCTGCCTAAGCTGCGATCTGCCCCCAGATCGCTATTCCCACTGTTTAAGAATCTGCACAGCCACAACCACAGCTCTATATCCGCCTACCTCAGCCCTATATCCGCCTACCTCAGCCCTGAGTATCCTGGGCCGTCGGTCATCTTCTGCCCACCAGCGCTATATCGTGCTTCACATGAATGAGATCCTTTCAGCACAAACAACCGTGAGCTCTTGCACTACTCGATGATGAGTAACGTTCAAAGATGTATATCTATAGAATTCTGTTATTGCATACCAGGTGGTTGCTGGGTTAGATTATATTTATTTCATTATAGTATATTCCCCTCATAGCTGCATGCTTGGGGGGGAAAGCTCATTGTCGCTGCCACAAAGACCTAGACACAGCAGTCTTGATAGTTAGTATATTCCCCTCAAAGCCGCGGTGCTGGGGGGGGGTCGGCACTGGTCACTTCCAGGCCTACACATAGCAGTCTCTCTAGGTAGTATATTCCCCTCAAAGCCGTGGTGCTTAAGGGGAATGGCTTTTTGGGCTGTTCCCGGGCCTTCACATAGCAGTTTCACTAGGTAGTGTATATAGGTATATATTCCTCTCAAAGCCGCTGTGCTCAGGGAAGAATGGGCTCTGGGCTATTCCTCAGGCCTACACATAGCAGTCTCACTTAGTAGTATATTCCCCTTAAAGCCGCTGTGCTTAGGGGGAATGGCCACATGGCAGCTCGCCAGGCCCTCTACTTATCAGTCTTACATCACCAGCGTCAGGCTCGGGCTACGCAGTTTTGGGGGATAGTATCTAATCTCCACGCAGTTTTGGGGGTTAGTTATTTAATAATCACTCATCGTGCTATGTATATCTATGGATTGATGATGCCCGAGCCTAGTCTCCAAACTCAACTATATGCTGCTTCTAATAAACATGTTAAAGAAACACGTGAGTTGTCTGACTGAAATGGGGCGAAGCCTGCGAGCTAGTTCAGGCAGTCAACTCGAGCACTTATGCTGCATTCATACATAACGCCCCCTTGCCACTCTACAACCAACCAAACAGAGTCTCCTTAATATGCCGCTCTATTTAACCTGCCAGATCTCTCTCCATGCATTGCTTGCTGCTGCTATTGCTGCAGCTACCTCTACGTCGCTGCTGCTTGCCTGCCCCACCACCACCCCAGCTTCCACCTGTAGGCTCGGGGGTTAGTTATTTGATCATCACTCATCGTGCTATGTATATCTATGGAGTGATGATGCCCGAGCCTAGTCGCCAAACTCAACTATATGCTGCTTCTAATAAACATGTTAAAGGAACACGTGAGTTGTCTGACTGAACTGGACATGTGAAAGAGAGATAGGCGATTCTCTGAATCGGGTGCCTTTTGGGTCTTCGTATTTTTTAAGAAAATACCTTAAAATATTGCATTTTTTATCATAACATCTGGTAGAGGACTACTAAAACCTTTGAGAAAACACATTTTCCCACCTCAGGCATACAATCCCAATAATTACTAGGAGTTTCCTTCTTACAAAAAGTTGTTTGGAGTTCAACCCCGTCAGACAACTTGGAGTCTGTGTGAATATGATTCAAAAAGATATTCAAGTTAATTCTTGTTGAACCTTAATCATCAGAAGTCCCTTGTTTAGGATCACCTATGTTAAGTAGATTTTTTCTAGTAGACCATTTGGCTGCAAAAGGGGATCATTAGAACTGTATCCATCATCGGCCTTCAGATGTTATCAAAAATATGCATTCAACTTAGAATTTTGTTTAGGTTTCATATTTTGTCTGATTATCTTGTACACTGTAAACACAATACAACACTTCAAAGTTCATATTAAGTTCATATCACTAAAATATGAATACAAACCTATTAAATAACAGGGTTGAACTCAGCATGACAGGGTTGAATATGATAACAGGGTTGAAAGGACAACATGGATTTATTTAGCTGAGCAATTAATGATTATGCATTCAATTAAATGGAAATTCAATTGAATTACAGCTGAACTATCAAAACATTTGATACAACATAAAGTATTTAGAATCACATTTAAAAAAACATCAAGCACAAATTCATCAAAAACAGGAATGGAATGAATCAGTCCATATGGTCAGCAGTAACAACAATTCCTAATAAAATGTATAATGTAAAATGTAACTAATATTGATTGCTAATTTGGCTACTAATATTCAGTACATAACGTTGAACTCTGAATATTTGTTTGTGAAGTGTTGCTTCATCCTTTAATCAGAAAGCCTGGCCCATACTTCTTTCTCAATTTCCATGTGTTGTGATGTCACAGGCTTAGGGGGTGGGATGAGCTCAAGCACATCATCAAACATATACCACAGCACATCCTCACGAACAGGCCAAAGGAACCTGTTTGGTCCGACACGATGCATGCATTTAACTTGAACTTGTGTTTCATCCACGGCTAGGATTATTCCTGGATACAAATCCTTATCGTATGTGAGCACACACCATTGCCCCAGCACCTCTGTGTCTTCCCATTGGATTTGCATTGGCCTCTGTGACACTGCCACTGGCACTTTCTTGAGAAAGCTGAAATGCTGTGTATTCCAACATTCACAGTGTAACTGCTTTTGGGTAGAGCACATACAGCTGACATCACGAGACACTATCTCTCCTGGAGCAAGAGTTACCAGCTGATGGATTCGCATGGTTCCTGGGACTGCTGTTAGGTTTGATGGCATCCTCTCAAGTGCCTGTTCAACTGTTTCACTGACAAAGAACAACTTCATCGATGTATTGGTCTCCAAAAGGGCATTGAAGAGCTCACGTGCATCTTTGATGTCCTGACCATGGCTTATTAGCATGTCAGCAGTCCTCTTCAAGGCTGCGCCAACACCATCTGGTGCTCCCTTACCATGGCTGGCCTCAAAGAAATTCCAAGTCCCTGCATTAAGGCCTCTTTTCCTCAGCTCAGTGCTAAAAAGAAAAAAATGGCCCTTCTGCTTGTGCTGGGTACAAGGACCATCACTAAAAAAGTGTACCATAGAAACATCTGGGTATGTTGCCTGCACATGATCCATGTTGTGAGTCTTGAGGTTTTTACAACCCAACTCGGCTCCGCGTGTCGTTTTGGCGAGTCCTGCTTAAAATCATAACAGGAAGGAAATCAGAAAACACCAGGATACCAGTTAAACAATCTGTTTTAATTATAAAAGGTAATAATGCAATGCAATATAATACATTAGAATACAATATAATACAATATAATATACTGTAATGTAAGGAGTACTCCTGCCCTGGTTCCCGTGCTGCTTAGATCCTTCGGTCCTGGCAGCCCGAGAAGAGAGAGAGAACCCAAGGCCGAACAGGCTTTCATACCAAAACAAACAGGAGGTGTTGGGTCAGCTGGTCATCTTTTCAGGTAATCTCATTGGGAGATGCAAAATATGCTGTGTCATAGCGAATCAGCACGTGCCAGCAGAGAACCAAACAGGCTCAGTTTGCAGCAAAACACATCTTATCATGTAGCTTATCACACAAGTCATATGTTTTTCTTTATGAAAGCCATACTTGTTGGGAATTTAACAGTCATCATCTCATGACCTCCTCAGGACCAGCTAACCAACGAAGCCTAACTGTCTTCATACCTCCAGGCCCTCTCTGAACTTCCATCCACCCGAAGTCAGCTCACCCAGAATCAGAAGGACCATTGTCTCTCTTAACTGTGTGACTCAATTCTCAAGGCCTAAAGGATGCGCATCATTAACTTAAGAAGAATTTAACCATTATATCTAATGGTTAACCAAGAAAAACACTCTAATCTTTTCACTCAAAACAGAACTCACAAGTAATTCTGCATTTTACCTCCTCAAAAATAGCCTAAAAACACCCTTTTGATAAAAGGGTAAAAGTGGAAGAAAAAGACTATTGCGCTAATCTACTTTTAAGAAAAAGGGAACATTGTTTCAGGAATCTATAAAAAACCTCTCTATATTTAAGAGGAAAAATGTACTTTGTTCCTTCAACTATTAACACACAGGAATGTATAAACCACACATATATTAGGGATAACATGATGCAACACACCTCTTATATATGGGTGACATTAAAATGAATATACCAAAAATATGCTGCATCACATTTTCTGCATAATACTTTACATCAATTTCCACATCCAGTACAGGGTTTAGGTCAGGGGTGGGGAACCTCCGGCCTCCGGGCCGTATACGGCCCGCAAGACAATTTGGTACGGCCCTCGAGGTAATTTATAAACACGCAAAATAGAAAAAAATGTAAGAAATCTAGACCGCAAAAAAATTAAACAAACGAGTGCCTGTTTTTCCTGGCCAAGGTCAGGGTCCTTGAACACAACACGAGCCAAACGTGTCATCACGTGGTATATGTCTCGTCTGACAGGGGTGCAGTTCTGACGGAGAGCAGTGAGCACCAGAACGCCACTCCAGCACTTCCACAAATTGCAGTACCCATAAGGAGCCGTACACATGCCGCAGTTTCTGCGTGTCTGTGTCTTTAGTTGAAAGCCCAGTGGCAATCTGTTCATCAGTCATACTGATCATACAGTCAATAACTTTGTTGTTATTAGCATCTGGTTAGCTAGCTATGCTAACGAATATAAGAAGCTTTTTCTACAACCAGTGAGGTAAAGGCACATCTTTATATGATCATTATAGTTATAAAAAAATAAGAGAATAAATTAAACAGGTATAAAATACTATATGACAGTAAAAAAAAGTTGTTATTAATAAAGAAGAATATAGTTTGAAAGGAGAGTGATTTGTCAAATATCCATAAAGAAAAATAAATCTGCTTCCAGTTCTGTTTCATATGGGTGTTGAGAGATGTATCCATAGATCTCTTAATGTTGCTCTCAAAGTGCACCAGATTGATGCTTTTAACTTCAACATTTAAAAACAAATCTTCCCGGGGGAGCATGCCCCCCGGACCCCCCTAGAGGAGGTTAGGTCCCCCCCCCCACTTAAATCATGTTCACATGGATAGGAAACTAAATACATTGGCACACATCTTGTGTCCATATCTTTCTGTTTGGGTGGTCACGCCACACCGTGCACGTGCATGCATACGCGAGTCATGGTGAGATATCTGGACTAAGAGGTTGCTTTTTCTTTGCACAGAATGAAATGAATGGGCTGTGATTTTAGTTTTTTTAAGCAGAGGTCAATAATTTGTACGGCCCTCTGAGGATATTGTAAAAATTGAAATGGCCCTTGAGAGGAAAAAGGTATCCCCACCCCTGGTTTAGATGCTCCCATATAGCTGCTGGGCTTTTGTGTTTTGATGGGGATATTGTGGTGAAACAGGTTGGTTCTTGGATGCCACCTACATAAAGAACCCCTGTATGCAGTGTTGCCTGCTGGTGGGATGATCCAAAGTGCACTCCTTGGATTTCCGAACTGTACTTGCAGGTAAAGTTCTCAGAAAAATCTACGTGAATTAGGCATTCATCAGTGGCCATCTCTTCCTTAGCTCACGGTAGTAGGCATACTGCTGCCTAATATTAAAATAATGCTTCTTGAACTTGCTCAGGAGTGTTTGGAACTGCTCAGCAAGTTGCTCCTGGGTGCCCTCAACAATCTGTTTAACAGTTATCTTCACTGTTGGCCCCTCCTGGTCATTCATTGTTGCCTTATCTTCTGTCCCCCCACTGAGTATAGGACACCCTTTCTGCACTGTCATATGTACTTGAGAGTGGAACTGTTTTGTCACTGCAGTGTTCACACTCCCCATACATAGTCCTTTCTAGCAGTATCACAGCACACAATTTTAGTGAGTGCCTCAAGATTTGAGGTATCAATCAACTTCAACTGACTAAGCTTTTCTGCCAGAAAGCTAAGATTCTCGTGCAGTTTGCACATGCACGTGTCACGGTCAGACAGGGACGGGTGCACAACCCAAAAGGGACGTTGGCGGCAAAATGCAGGGTATGAGATCCTCACATTGTTCTCTGCCAGAAATCTTCTGTGGAGGTTTCTTATTGTGTCTACAAGGAACCTTTTTTGCATCTTTACCTTGTTTCTTGTAATGTTTTGTTTTCTTTCTGTAGTTTTCCTTCTGACATCATCTCTTGTCAAGAAGGTCTTTACATTGTTCTCCATAGATGCATCTGCATACCTGTTCACAGGCTTTCTGGTAAATTTGCTTAGGCTATTAGTGTTCAAAAGGTTTCTGCTTTTTTTTTTAAATCCCCAGTGCATGTTCTGACCATCTCTGCAGCCTATACTTTTTGACAATCTTTCCCACAGTTACCTTAGATATGATTTGCTTATCTCTTTCATTTCTGGTCTTTTGGTATTTTCTTTTTATGTTAGCAACAAGGGCTTCATGGAGAAGTAACGTTTTTCTGACCCTGCTGTTCACAGTACAATTCTTGACCAGTTCAGACTTTGGATCTTGGAGATTCATTATGTGTTGCTGATTGCTGGAACCTCTTTTTGTACTTTTCTTTAAAGATCAAATGCAAAGATTTTTTTATAATTGCCAGTAAAATCGAAATCATATAGCTACAACACTATCTAAGATATTGCAGTATTAAAATCGGAGATAATATGCGTCTGGCAATGCGTAATATTTATTTTGTTCAACCCCCAACACCAAGTCCGACGATTTATTTCTCAGCCATTAAATACGCTCGTCTCCGCAAGATGGCGCTGCGCGTGACGTCAGAGTGTACAAACATATTTCCACCTGGCTTATCGCTCACAGCTGCTTCCGCCGATAGTACAACTTAGTTTCGTTATCATGTCTGATTCTGAGTCGGAGGCCACCCAAGATCTGGAGTATGTTGTCGACATCCAACCATATCTATACGAGCCTCTGATGTCGAAGAGGAAATACAAGGAAACGTCACCTGACATCACAGATGAAAGTGCTGATGGCGATGATTCAAGTTCGCCATCTGAGGCAGAGGCCGAGGGTGCTGACAATTGGTCAGTCACCAAGCATGTCCTAGTGCACATTGTTTGCCTGTTGAGTTTTGTTCAAGGAATCGTATATTTTGTTTTATATTGTATGTTGACCCTTAGTTGTAGTCATGTTATGTGTTTACTGTGTATAATTATATGCCTAACACTGACTGCCTAGCACTGTATACAGGGCTCTCATCGCAGTTTTTCTCGATCTGTGCGCGATATAGATACGGCCAGTTTGATGGTAGGTTTTAGTATTAGGCTATGGTTCCAGAGCTACTGACTGCCACTAAAGTATTTTGACTCGTTAGTTGTATTAACTGATTGTAGGTGATTATATTAGGACAGAAGGTGTTTAGCTGTAGATCAGGGATGGGCAAATGGCGGGCCGCATGCGGCCCCCACCTCCTCTTTTTGCGGCCCTCAGATTAATTTATAAACAACGTAATTAATACAAATATATATTTTGTTTACTTGTAGTATTGATACCGTCCACTAGAATCCTAGTTACGTAGATTATTTCAAATACCGCAAAAATAATCTGTGACGCATTTGTGTGTATTGTGTTTGTTTCCCGGGGAAACCCTCACAAGAAACACCGGCTGTTATGCCTGCTGTGACGTTAAGTTGCCTCTTGTAATTATGCCTTTACAAGCTTAAAAGTTGTTTTTCATCATCTGAATTTGGGGAAACAAGTTTAATATTCTTAAAACCAAGACTTTGTTTATTTGAAATCAGATTAAAACAAACTGTCACGGACCCTGCCGTGTTATCTATGATTACTACGCTTTTCATTCATAATTTCAGCGGGAGGGAGGGGGAGTGGTGCTGAGGAAAAGCAGAGGTTGACAGGTGTCTGTGTTGACATTCCCCTTATTGTGGAATAAGGGGAATGCAGAGACTGGCCACAAGTGTTTTAGGTTCAAGTTAGACAACTAATGTCTGGGTTAGTGTTCATGACTTCATGTGTATGTCATCTAATGGTTAATCTCAATACACACACATTGTCCGTGCTTTTCAATAGTTTAAAATAGTTTTATTCCACTGTTTAATAACCTGTTCAATACAAAAATGCCACTTGTAAAAATGAAATAACATTTCTGTGAACTGATATTTGTTTAGTGAGCTTATTAGAGGATGTTCCCATTTTTTGGGGATGTTCCCTTTGATTGTAAAATGTCAATGAAGATGTCAGACTTAGTATATTTGTTAATAATTACATACAACACATGGAATTTTTGTGTGTGTGTGTTCCAAGTGAATCTGCGGCCCCCGGGTGGCCAGTACATCAATGATGTGGCCCCCACCACCATCAAAGTTGCGAGATGAGATCCCTGCTGTAGATACTTAGACTCCATGTACCAGTTCATTGGTGAAACAGTTCAATAATCAACATGCATCTCGCAAATCTATGACCAGAATGCTCGGGTCATCTGCAATGACAACCATATCCACCCCGAAAGAGGATGTTTTTTTAGCAGTCGGACAACTGAACCACATCATCCAGAATTTACAATAATTCTGTTGTGTTGCCAGTTTGGTTTGTTTGTAGTAGACGTTTGATTCCCATGCACGACAGAACGATATAATGAGGCATGCACATCAAATTAGTTAAGATATTGTGCATATTTGAATTTTACTAACAGTTACGTGGTAGAACATACTAAATTTAATTTTACTGGACAATAAAATCACAATTGTTTTCAAAATGTGCGAGCCCGTTTTAATTAGTCCAACCATCACCGACAGGTGTAGATGTGGAAACTGCCAGACCATGCCTACAGGCCGAGAAAACAAGTGCTGCCACAACTATGGGAAAGTGAAGGAAGAGATGGGAGAAGAAGTCTGCATCACCGACTGTAGGACGTTCGACATAAACTGTCTGGATCGTGATGTGCTGCGTGTGTCCCGGTATGAGTATGCCCACCACAATGGGCCGTATGGGGACGAAGAACCGGAACATGAAGTCTACAGACATCTGGCGTACCGGCGATTTTGCTTCCTGATTTGGCAAAAACTTGGCCGTGGGAATAGACGTGTTATTCCGAGTTGCGCTGTACTGGCCATCAGGAAAGCATTTCCTAATCCTGAAAGCGTTGCCGACACAGGATTTAAACCAGCCGTCAGTGAATGATATTCTATCTTCACAATACTCTGGTTGTATACATGTTGTCGCTTACAGTATTAACTAGGTGTACCTTATGGTTATGTCCAAATTCTTATTTCTTCTGTTTTTCAGACAACTATATTGTATTTCATTAGATTTTAAAAAATCTGTGTACGGTTTCAATTATCTAGATGTTTAAAGTGAATGTAACACGAAATTCAGTAAAAATAAATTACATGAATTACTTTAAGTTACTTGTGTATGGTTGTCTTATTGTATAAGAGTTGTGCATAAAATGAAGAAAAACATGATGTGCAGTATGGTCAAAATTAAAGCTGCAAGCAGCGTTGAGCGGGTCTTCGACGTTCCGCAGGCTGTTGTCGACGATGTGTCTAGGTGTCTCGAGGACTCGGCCGTTGGCAAACGTGGGAAGTTTCAGGCCGATCGGACAATGTCTTTGAGTTACAGCAGTAACACAAACGTTGTGTTTGATGGCGGGTGATCTGTCGCCATGGCAACGGCATTTGATGACATCCCATAATAATGTTAGATGTGTTGAGGGCTGCATCGTTATCAAACCTGTGAAGTTTTGGGCCGTTTGGAGCATGTTAACTGGAGTTATGAGAAAACCGTGTTTCACGGCGACCATTTTGTTACCATAGCAACTGTAAGAGAATATTTTAATCTGATCTGTTTATAGAGTTTCTTATAGTTTCTTAGACTCTGTGATACTGCAAACATGTGTTTGTAGTATCAGTCAAAGACTCCTCTGTAGGTTGAGGTCACAGGTCAAATGCTTCTCCTATATCCGTGGGGGAGGGTTGAGACCTGGCTGCATCTCTTTGAGATAAGGAGATTATTCTCTCCCATCTGCTATTGATTAGGTAAACGCGGGCTTCTGTGGGCCGGCCTCTCCTCGTGTAGCGGCGATGTTTTGTGGCTTTTGAACAGAAATGATTTTGGTGGACCACGGGACGGTGGGAAACTAAGATGATCTCCCGGCCGTATTGTCTGTACTGTGTTCAATAAAACTCTCAGTGCTTTGGCTAATGACGTTCCAGACTCCTTCATTCTACCTCAACATTGCAACAACAGAAGTTTAACTTCACAGCAACGACATTTGACGTAATCTCAAAACTGACACATATATATCTTGAGGGCTTGACGGTTAGCACACATGTGAAGTTTTAACAATTTTTTACCATTTACACAGGAGTTCTAGCAATATGGTGCTTAACGGCGAGGGATGCGTTGCCATGGCAACAGCTTTTGAGGAAAACTCACTATTGTCATATTGAGGTGTTGAGGGCCGGACCATTAACTGCCATCTGAAGTCTGGTGCAGTTTGGACCATTTTCCATTGAATTAGGACAACACCAGGTTTATTGGCGAGGGACGCAGCGGCGTAGCCATGGCAACGGCATATGAGGACATCCCCTAATTGACATAGAGCTGTTGAGGGCCGGACCATTAATGATAGTCTGAAGTCTGGTGGTGTTTGGAATTTTTTCCATTGAATTAGGACAACTTTGTGTATTGTGGCTCCGGAGCAGGTTATGTTCCAGATAAGAGATCAACTCAGTGAAAGCACCGCCTGCTGACCAATCAGAGCTCAGTGTGTAAAGCTATCAAGTCATATTACAGGATAAAATAAATACAGTTCAAACTGCTGTATGCAGGAAAAGAGATCCGGCAAAAGATCACCGACTGTGAACTGTGCAGGCCACAACCATAGAGGCTACAACGTTAGTTAGTTGTAGTTACTGTACTTGACCCTTTAGCCGTGTTCGTGGTGATTTTGCCTTTTAGGGAATATTGTTACAAATACCAGACAATTCAAATGTTGTGCTGTGCGCTTGAATGTACTAACAGAACTTACAAGAAGTCTAAAATTATAATATTATACATGTTAACCCCGTTCGCAGGTGTGTGTGTGTGTGTTTGGTAGCTAAGCTTGCTACTAATTAGCCAGCTAAGGACGTAGGCCTAACCCTTTATACATACATATACATTTAAGTTTATGATTCAGCCTTGGGTAAGACTTTTATAGTCTATGGCTATGACGCCCATAATGGTAAACGGGAGCAAATGTTAATAGGGGACCCAATTATCCCAGTGGTGGCCGCCGGAGCCGCAGGGGGCTAGCTCCAGCCGGCGTCCCGGAGCTAGCCCACTGCGGCTCCGTTAGGTCCGGGCGGTGGAGTCCGTCTTTTCTCAACGTGTGAATGACAAGCATTAAGAATAACAAAATATAGCTAATTCTCTTGCAGATTGTCTCATTTGATGATGAATGTAACGTTTATATAGGGGAACTACACTGCTAGCAGTAACTTGGTATGCATGTATTTCATGTTAGCTTAGCTTCTTACCCCCAAAACACACCAGGAGCGTCTGCGCCGGGTTACGTTGCGGCTGCGCCATGCTGCGACCTCCTCCTGCGTCAACACACACCAGACGCGTTTCAAAACGTTGCGGAAGCGGAGCGTCGTGTGTGCAGCCTCGCAGTTGTTGTTGATTTTGGAATATTTCCTGGACATTTGTACTTCTACAAGTAAGTAGGCTATACGTAGTTAAATGGTTTATGTTTGTGTCTGTTTAAATCGTGTTTATTGTTGTTATTTCCTATTTTGTTGTGTTGTAGACTACAGACACAGTTAATAATAATTGTAATATTCCAGTTATAAACGACATGAATCAAAGATGTGTTGCTGTATTTTAGTGGTAAAAAAATATGCATTCATCGTCATAATTATTCTATATATATCATTTACAGTGCCTGTAAACCGGAGGAGAACGCTGGCATGTATTCTCCTACTTGAAAGACTACGGGGGGATGGGGGGAGGAGTTTACCTTACGGCTGCGCCGTGGCAAAAATAGGATTCATCCTAATTTTAGAGAAGCGCTGCGCCGAGCCGCTTCTGGAACGCGTCTGAGCCGTTGTCAGTACCAGATATGTTCGGGCTACCAGATATGTTCGGGTTTATTTCCGTCATATTCGTCATATTTTACGGCAACTCAAGAGGGCCATCACGGTCAAATTCCGAACATTTAAACATAGCCGACACTTCATTCTTTACTTTGTCCGTTATTATATGTAGAAGATTATACTTTTTCTCCGTCATGTTGTTTCCTTAGCAACAACTTCAAACAGGCATAGCCTACACTTCATTCTTTACTTTGTCCGTTATTATATGTAGAAGATATTAATTGTTTCTCCGTCATGTTGTTTCCATAGCAACAACTTCAAACAATAACAACTAACCGCTAGCCGCAAAGCTAGCATCACAGCCACTGCTCCGTTTTCGGAGACTTTGCACACGTTTTCACAAACATTTTCACACGCTAGGAGTACTTCCACTAGCTTCGTCTTGATCTGTAGATGTGATTTGATGTGTTGTGTGTCCCCCAACTCCTCTCCAAAGTTCAGATATTTAATAAAATACTCAGGGGAGTTTCCTGAATTTTCATGCCCAAAACCAAGCACTAGGCCCTGGGTAAATTAAGAGGCTGATCTCGGGCACTTTTGTCCACTTTCCCTGGTGGTCGAAACTCAAGCCAGACATCCCTGGAATCGTCTCAGAGAGTAGATGATCAGTGGGGCCTTGTTTTTACTGAATGATGTGTTTTTTTTATGGGGAATTAAAATATGAGCTTATTTTTAGGATTTTCGGAGACTTTGCACACGTTTTCACAAACATTTTCACGCTAGGAGTATGGGAGTACATCCATTCGCTTCGCCTTGATCTGTAGATGTGATGTGTCGTGTGTCTCCCAACTCCTTTCCAAAGTTCAGATACTATATAAAAATACTAAAAGGTAAATGAAACATTAAACATAATGACAAAATAACAACCTGAAATATATGTATTCTATCTACACATTTCGTAATTATCTAATCTAGTGGCCTTATAAAAGTGTTGGCTAAAGTAACGCAGAATATATATTTTTTTTAATTGTAAATAATTAGAAACATTATTTATGTGCACAAGTACATGGGACCCCACCATAGCACCCCACACATAACAAGCCGTCCCGAGTTCCTCCGGCTGCAGTTCCGCAGACGGCCGGTGTGTGGCAGCAGAGCGCTGGGAGCAGAGGGAAGTGAGTATATGACGGATATGACGGATGACGGATGCGACGGAAATACACCCGAAAATATATGGTAGCCCGAACATATCTGGTACTGACACCGTAACACGGCGCGTGTGGTGTAATAGCACCCATTGACTAGAGTGGCCGCGATCCTTACGACCGCCGCGGCGCGGCCGTAACACGACGCAGACGCTCCTGGTGTGTTTTGGGGGTTAGCCTGAGCTAGCTCTGTTTACTTCCAGTTCGGAGGCAGCAGGTCCCGCCTCGGCTCCGCCTCTTTGCCCTTATTTGGAGCAGGCGGGATTAGACTCTGACGTCACAGTCGAGCCGTTAGTGGCCGACTCCGCCTACTAAGGGCTTCTCGGCAACTCTGCAGAATCCTATGGGTGACGTCACGGACACTACGTCCATTTATATATACAGTCTATGGTTTCTGCCCCATTACTTCTCTTCTTACTTCTATAAGAATAAAACACGGAGGACGGAGATCTCTTTTTCTCCCCGCTGCAGCACAGCAGCTCCCTCTCCTGCAGGGGGGCGTGGTCAGCTGCAGCTCACAGAATCAGCCCCCTGCCAAAACAGCGCTGGAAAGAGCAGAAAGAGCGAAATGAGGCATGGCAACCAGTTGCTATGCCAGATAGGAGAGCTCTGATTGGCCGCTCAGTTCTGGGAAATTTGAAATGTCGCTACAGTGATTGCCGCCTTTTTTGTACTTAAAATGGCTGACATGAAAAGGAGAGGTGATAATTTAAGATGGATGACAAAGAGACACACCGCCTGCTGACCAATCAGAGCTCAGTGTGCAGTTTAAAGCTATCAATCATATTACAGGATAACATAAATACAGTTTAAACTGCTGTATGCAGGAAAACAGGTCCGGCAAAAGATCAGCGACTGTGTGAATATGAAACAAAATAGAATATCACTGCCCATCTTCAGAGCAATCTGAATATTATTACATTTGCAGCAAGCATGCTTGATAAGATAAGATACACAAGATAAGTAACCGGAGCATAGCAACCAGTTGCTATACCAAATAGGAGAGCTCTGATTGGTCGCTCAGTTCTGGGAAAGGCCCTTTGATGTGTCTTTAACATGTCTGCATGGCAAGCAGTTGACATTTGAATGTAAATATTAACTATTCTGATTGGAGGGGAGAAAACAAATATTTTACAGAAGGAGAACTCTGATTGGTCGCTCATGTTTATGAACTTCATATATGTTGTAAGTCAACTATTGCTTGGTCTCTCTTGCATCTTGTCTGAGGTGAGTAACTGTTCTCCTTATAAATTCATTGTGAAGCTGGTTAACATTTTAAAAAAAAAAACTTTTAAAATGCGTGTTTTCTAAATGTAGCTTAGCTAAGCTAACGTTATATATGCTCCGACCTTCCACACTCGCAACAACGGCCTATACAGACATAAATAAACCAGCGACTGTATTCGCCATGACACAGGCAGTCTGTGGTTTGTACTTGTTTAACTTTTGTCTAGTTTCTGAACAGATATGAGGAGCTGTGAGCTCTGAGTGCTAAGAGATAACGGCTGTGTTGTTTTTCTGGGGCTCTCATTGAAGATGACGTCACGGCTCCGCCTACACTGCGTTACTATAGTAACTACCCCAGTTCCTAAACTGTAATGGAAGCGCAGCATTAAAGTGAGCTGGGCCTAATAAGGCCTAACCAAACCGAGCGAGGCCTGCAGTGGAAACGTGCCAAAAGAGACACACATAGCAACCACATCGTTTTTTTACTGTAAATATTAACTATTTCTATTGGAAAGCAAAACAAAAAAAAGTAACTGAAGGAGAGCTCTGATTGGTCGCTCATTTTTTTAAATGTCATATTCATTAATGCATAACATTGCTAACCCAGCAAGCAGTTGACATTCAAATGTAAATATTGTATTTTATTTTTTTTAAGTCATTCACAATTCATCAACAATTAAATATATTTCAAGGTATACTATATTTATTCATATAGTTAGTATTTGCTATCATTGTTTAGATGATGACAACATGGATGACAGTTAAGACACACACAGACATACTTATAGCTCTAAGTATCTCCGTTTTTTTTTTAACGTGGACCAAATGTTTAATCAAATACTATGTGGACCATGTGTGCATTAATATGGGAATGTGTGTGTTAGCTAGGTCCACACTTCGCTATTTAAACAAGCATTGTGTTTGCAAGGTTTAATTTTAATTTCACAGAGTGACGACTATTGAGCAGTTCATTACTGGTGAGTGTTGGTCAAAGACAGTGTTTGTAGTAACATATACCATGACAATATGTGGAACTTTCCAGTCTTTTCTTTGCAGGGTTTAATGCTGTGTTTTCCCCACAGATTGACAGCTTTGAGCAGTTCTCTACCGGTGAGTTGTGGTCCAAGACACTGTCAGTAGCATAACGTATAATGAAAACAGATAGGCTCTTTATTAGTGTAAATCTAAGTGATTAGCAGCTTCTAATACAATTGCTAATTGTTTTGTTTATAACTGTATTGTATGCTAAGCTATGCAATTGTATTGTACATTGTGTTAAGTAATTATATTTACATGTCTGTGATGCTGATTAGATGCTGATTAGTTTGTTCTCTGTTCTAGTTAAACAACCTACCGGCTTGACCAGCTACCCATCTACCTTACTCATCTACCTTCTTCACCACCACTATCTTCACCACCTACTCATTCACCACCCAGCTTTATCTCGTGACCAGTTACAGTAAGTACATTTTTGTTGAACAG
Organism: Gymnodraco acuticeps; assembly: GCF_902827175.1. Lineage (NCBI taxonomy): Eukaryota > Metazoa > Chordata > Actinopteri > Perciformes > Bathydraconidae > Gymnodraco > Gymnodraco acuticeps. The sequence continues at coordinate 1,192,983 of NW_022990313.1, forward strand.
GATGCATCAACTATTAATGGACTTGTACGCTTTTGTTGCAGTTGAAAGAAGTAATTGTGTAATTATTTGTACTATTTAAGGGGTCCGCTAATGTCTTTATTAATTATAACAATGCCTACATACTTTCAGATGCCACGTGGTAAATCGTCCCGCCGTTCCCAGGCTGCAAAGCTACGCGCGGCTGGGAGCCGTGTGGGACATCAGCGGCCTGGCAATGCCAGATTCGCACGTAAGTAGTGGAGGATTTTGTCATTCAATGTTGTATATGTTTAGGGTGTCCATTGTTGTTGTATCATTGTAAAATGTGTTTGCATGTGCATTTTTTACAGGCAGGCACGTGCACAGATACACCCCTCTGTGGGCAAGCGAGCTAGTTATGATGAGGAGAATTTACTGATATACACTTCATTTCTTTGCATTCATTTTTAGATAACTGTCATGAAGCAGTGTTTGAAACATGGATATGTTTTAAATATATACATTTTTTAATTCAATCACCGGTGTGACCCTTTATGCATTTGAGCCGTTTCCCTTCTAAAATCCTCTGCACGTGCCCGTTTACAGGTGTTATTGTAGGAAGGTGTGTTATTATTGCTGACATAATTTAAGAATTGTAAAGGTTCATTAAGTTTAATGTCGGTGTCATTTTCTCTGTTTTTAAATAGCCACTGGCGGTACAGGTGACCGCCATAGAGTGCGGAAATGGCCAATTTCGTCCCTGACCGGACGACAACACAAATTGGTCGTACCAGCCGAGTCTCCAGACAAGGAAGTATGAATTGTTTTCAGATTTTGTTAACAAAGTCTGGGTAATCATTAGTGATTTTCATTTGAAATAATGTCTTCTGTTGTTACAGTTTGTCCTCCTTGTTGGAGCTTCACATCTCCGTTCCATCGTCGATGGAATTGTGAAGATGCCAGAGGGAAGGTTTTCCTTTGGTGCCATGTCCACACCGGGGGCATGCGCAACCCAGCTGCGAACCGAGGCAGCCAATGCTGTGCTGCCTAGGACACCAGATGCAGTCTGTGTGATGGCTCCCAGCAACAACCTGACATCCAGCAGGACCATCACTGAAGCAGGAGAGGATTTTGCAAAGCTCCTTGCGACTGCCTGCAGTCGCTGGCCTAACCTAAGCTTGTTTTTTATTGTATTTATTATAGTTCTTATAATATTACACTTTGTATTCTTATCCATGTGGTTGTATGTTTATGTATTTCTGAAAAATGTACATTTTTATCAACAAATTGTGAAAAATAGCGTACCTTTGTAGTTGACAACTGTAACTTTGATTAGGTTTTTGCCTTGGACTTCCCCCCGCGCCTTACCGTTGACCCTGACTACCAAGACATGATGCGTCAGGAATTTCGTCGTGTTGCGGCACGTATGGGTATGTTTAACAAATATTTAGGTTCAAGTACCGTAAATCATTTTTATCATTTTTCATTATTTATGTTTTTAAAAGAGCAAAATATAATATCTGTGTGGATATGTTAGTAATTGATCTTGTTGTTTTTTTTAGGCGTGAAGTACACACAAATTGCAGAGTACTTCCCTTTGAAAGAACTTGACCTGTGAAGCAGAGATGGCGTGAGTGACATGGCAAATGGAAAAGTTTTCTCTGTATACTTCTTTGGAGTTGAAATTCCAAGTTCCGTTCTTGAAAAAACATATTGAATGTTATGTGCTATTTGTAAATGTATTTTTATTTGCTGGTTTTTGCAGGTGCACTTGAGTGACAGTGCGGGAATGCCAATCCTGGTCGGTTCGATCTGGAACGCAGCATATATGCAACTTGTTCCAGCCGAGCCGACGCCATCTCCTGTTGTCCACAGAAGATCACCGCCTGCGAGGAGAGTCACTCCAAGGGTGATTGTCAAAGGAGAGGTTGCCAAATCACCGCAACTGGATCCTTCCAAGTGGACTGTTATCGGCCAGGGCAGGAAGGTAATTGTGTGGTTGACATCTTTCAATAAGAGTGATATTCCCTGAGCAGTTTGCCTTGATAATGGTGGAAGAGTACCCATTTGATTAACACAAGCTATGCTATTTATCTTTACAGAGGAGCCAACACGATGAACCTGAGCAGTCCATTGATGCACTTGAACAAGCAGGGACTGTTCAGCAGGAGGTAGGTCAACTTTGTATTATGATTTCAAATCATTGGGGTATGTCTATTGCAGTTTATATGTGCATTTTTTCCCCTTTTTCTAAAACAGTGTTTATTCATTTTTATTTCACAGGAATTGGAGGAGAGTTATCTTCCACTGACACCTGTGTGGTTCAGCAGTGCAATGTTGGTTGAGATGGACAAAATTAGTCCATCCCATCTTCCTGGCCCTGATGAGTGCACACCACCGGTTCCAAAACGGCAAAAGGTAATTTGTTTGTTGCTTTGTATGTTGGTTGATGCCCTATTATAAAATGTATCCTTCCTGACAAACTTGAAATGTATTACAGTGAGGAGAACTTATACTGTCCATAAGAAGTTATTAGTGGAGGATTAATCATTTTGTTTTCCTTACATTAGAAAGCAAAGATGGAGCTGAAGCAGAGGGCTCCTGCCTCCACGAGGACCCTGGCAATGCGACAGGTTGTTGTTGTTTTCTTCTTTTTTAAAGGCAATATAGGACTTGTTTAAAACTAAGAAGTTACACAAATATTGGTGGTGTTATTTATTGTGAAGTTTACTTAATTGTTTTGTTTTTTTAGGGGGAGGCAGCTCCCATGGTTGTGGAGGTGATTTTACGGCCACCTACCAGTAGAGGGACAGTTGCTGTGGAGCAGCAGGTCTGTGCTCTTTGTGTGAAGGATGTGCTTTCAGAGTGACATTTTAATGAATCATGCTAATTTATTGACATTGTTACTTTTGCTCATTGTTAAAATAGTTTCAGTTGTTAGCCTGCATGCAGTCAACGTTGTTTCAAGTGTACACAATGAATGACAAGAAACCTCTCTTTTGAGTTCCATTCAATATGTGTGTGAGTAAGTAGAAAAACAAAACTTAATATATAATAATAATAATAATTTCGTATTCATAATTGTATAGCTTTCTATTATTTAGTTAAACGTTTGTGAAACAATTTAAGACACAGTCTTTTTAGCAGTTTTTTTATATATTAATCTTCTTCCAGGTGGAGCCATTCCCAGGGCTGGAGCCATTGCCAGGGGTGGAGCCATTGCCATCACCCAGCAACGAGCCATCACCCAGCATGATAGTGGATGTTGATGATGACAACAGATGGAGAACAGGTAAGGGTTATGCTTGCATGTGTTCAGAAAAAGTGCAGTTGGCTGTTGTCGCAGGGACTGTTGTGAGGTATGCATCAGTTTCTGATGATAGAATATCTGTTGCATGTTCTATAGCGGCTGCGATCAAACATTTGATTGCGCCTGTGTGTACGTGGAGCAGTACAGATATCGATGCCATACGTGTTGCAGGGTCAAAGCTTAACTCGTTTGTATTAGGGGAAGCCCATAAAATGAATGTAAAGCCAAAGAACTTGTGCAGGTTGGTTGAGCAGACCAGTGTGTTTGGACGTAAGTGGAACGTCAATATGGGTCTGCCAGTGTACGGCGAATTTAATTTGTCTGAAGGGGATAAGGTATTGTCGGAGAAGCTGCTTGAACACTTATCCAGGGATGGCATGTGTCTGTTTAACCTAAATTCCGCAGCCAGTGCCATTATTAAACACAATGACTGTATTGTAGTCGTTGATTGTGGCACACGTGGTGCGTCTGGGTTAGCATCCAGTTTTGGCACATCTGTAGCCGTGTTCAACACATGCCCTAATGACCTGATGCTTTACATCAGGAATCTCAATAATTCATTGAATGCACAGAAGTTTAGCATTACAAGCCTTTCTGTGAAAGCAGCTGAACTTAATTTGGAGACGGCTAGAGTCATTTCAGACAGGGCTGGGGATATGGGGTGTATCAGGGGAACATTCAGTCAGGGTGACCAACGGTTTAAATATGCAGGACTTCAGTGCATGGCTGTAAGTTTGGTAGGCATAGCAAAACACACAGTTGACAGTAGGGCTGGGCGATTTTTTCGGTTTTAACGATTAATTTGCATTTTTACTTTCCTACGGTTTGTGAAATGGCTGAACCGAAAAATCGCGATTTAAAAACATTTCTAAACTCCGCAGATTTGTTTTGCTTTAAGGGACTCCGTAGTAGCTTACTCTCTCACTTTCCAGAACGCGCACAAAACTCAGCCACATTGCCTGTGACTACCCGATCTGCAGCTCTGTGTACACATATCACTTCAATTATTCAATACATCCTTTGTACTGAAGTATTCAAGAGTAAATAAAGTTTAATATAAATGATTTGCTGTGGCCAATTGTTTTCATTGCATTTACAATTTATAAATCTCTGATGCCACCCAATGAATGCATTGACTTGCTTGTAGAACCACGCTACACAAAACAGATAGCAACACCTATACAGATGGAGCGCTCCATTTCAGACGCCTACCAGTGCGGGTCCGTGATCGGCACGGGGTGGGCCCCTGCTGAAAAGGAAAACCCCCCCGCAGGACTTGAAACGCCCCCTTGATAAATACATTTAATTATAATGAAACCAGCTGCAATGGATCATGGATCCACCAGGGGGAGCCGTGATTAAAAAGCTGCCACACTGGAACTCATGTGAAATAAACAGCTGATCTCCAGGTATCTGATATAGCGGATATTTGTTAAGATCCATATGTCACGGATAGGATCATATTCTGTGCTAAATAAGAGACATGTAATCACTTACTAAACATCCCCATGTTTTTATTTAACAAAATAATGTTTAATTCTCGTTGGCGTAAGTACAAAACCATCGCTATGTTTTTAGATCAGGAAATGCATCCAGGCTCAAACAAACGATTTTCAATCATCATCCTCACGATCGTTTAATGTATCATATGTTCTCGAGTTTAAATGAATGCACTAATACATGTAGTTTAATCCACGTGAGTTTACAACAACAAAAATAATCGCTTTGTTTTTATATCACATCCGACCGGAGGAAAATGCAGCACAGGTCTCACTACCGATCATCCTAATCCCACGGGCAAACAATAATATGTACAGTGTTAATAGTTTACTGTATTATTAGTGTCTAATATTACTGGGGATTTCGGAATGGTACTGGATTTTGATTTATTGTATCGGCTTCATATAGCAATATATTCCCGAAGTCTGAAATGCAAAAAAGGCCCACATTAGGGCAATTCACCCTACATTTAATCATTCATACAAAATCATATTTTGTTTCTTTTTAACGAAATAAATGTGGTTTAATCCACATAATTTACTGTGTTAATTGTTTACTGTAGTATTGTGCACATTACTTTTCGCTGCTTGTTGCACCCCTGGTTAGAAGCTAAACTGCATTTCGTTGTCTCAGTAGGCCTACCTGCAATATGTGCAATAACAATAAAGTTGAATCTAATCTTGAGCAGGAACAAATGTATTTAGGCTACTTAGTACATATCTGACAAACGATTAAACACATTTGTGCATTCTTCAAGCCGAGTCCGGAGGTGGCGGCACATTAAAGTGTGCACCTGATTGTTTAACTTGAAGGTTCCTGATGACATTTCATCTTTCAAACAAAATCATATTTCGTTTATTTTTAACGAAATAAATGTGGTTTAATCCACATAATTTAGGCCTACTGTGTTAATTGTTTAGTATTGTTTAACTTGAAGGTGCCTGATGTGAACATTTCCAGAAGAACTCTAGCTTGAATGGCCTTTGTATGTATACAGTAGGCCTAACATAGGCGGCGCGTGAGGCTCAGGTTTGGGAAGGCTAAATAACTTTTTTTTTCATCTTACGCTGCCCTCCTCCGGCGTCTATAGAAAAGAGATCAACTCAGTGAAAGCACCGCCTGCTGACCGATCAGAGCTCAGTGTGCAGAGTTTAAATCTATCAAGTCATATTACAGGAAAAAGGAAATGCAGTTTAAACTGCCGTATGCAGAGAAGACGCCGACGTGTCACACTTATCATTCATATCACACTGACATCACATCATCAATCAGATCATCGATCTCACATCGATATCACAATATTTCCTTATCTGAGTCAGCTTCTAGAGCCGTATCTGGCCGTGCAACACTTAGTTACATTGTCACATATACTGTATGCAGACGTATTATTTTAAGCAACACATTAAGTTGACGAAACACTCAACTCAAATGTAATAAAGTCAGATCCCCTCGTGTTTTAGATGGAGCAGTATCATAAAACTGTTGTACGCTTTCAAACACTCGGTAGTTTATTTTTTAACGAGTTGTTCTGTATTCTCCTTGCAGGTGCAACTATGTGGCTTGTATCCTGGATTGGTCCGTGTATCTACGGACCATTTGTTTTTTTTGTTTTTTTGATGATGTGCACATTGCATAATGTGCCTTCATGCCGATCTAGATCCCTCCGCAAAAAAAAAAAAAACAGCTCGTTCGCGGGCGAGAGCCGGCTCCCGTCGATCACTTAAAAGAGCCGGCTCGTTCGCGTTTAGAAAAAAACAGAAAAAAATCGAGGTTTAAATCGAAAATTGTCCATTAGTTAGAAAAAAAAAATCGCGATTTTATTTTTAGGCCAAATCGCCCAGCCCTAGTTGACAGCGTGTTCACATGGCAGACCGACAACCTGGATAAAGTTGTTGTTCTTGGTGACGATCTGTACACCTCCCTGCGTGACCAACAAGGTATCAGTGGCGGGTACAAACTACTTTCGGTTCCAGATCTGCCCAAGGAGGCCATTATTGACGGACAAACATTTCTGTTTCAATACAGTGACTTTGTGTCTGGAGATGTGGATGTGGTTGAGGGGGATCTCATTGATGAGGGGGTGCACACCACTCTAAAATGCGGACTGGAAAGGATGTGTACTAACTATGACACATGCTTTCTGACAATGAATGGCGGTACATGTGCCATCATTGGTCAAGGTGGACACTACGCAGTGGTCGACTCCCATGCACGCAGTACGTCTGGGATGCGCGATGGCGAGGGGCGTAGTGTTATTTTGTATTTCAGAGGCCTTGAACACGTGTTTGAATACATATGGACATTTGCAGCGTTCCTCAAGAAGTGTCAAAAACAGTTTGAGATCGCTGGTGTCCGAGTCACTCACATAGGCCCAATTGAAAGCAGTAATCTGTCTTTGGGTCCAAGAGTGACTCCCAAAACGACAGAGACTGATTTGGGTTGTAGTTCAGCTATTCAGTCCACACTTGGCTGCACCAACATTCAGATGGGTGCAAAGCGTAAGATTCGTAAGGGATCTTCTGCTTGCAAAAAATTAAAAAAGAGTGATGTTACCGCAGTTGATTCAGACGTTGCTTTTGTCAAAGAAGTAAGAAGTGGACGACTGCAGTTTAATCCTCTTAGCAATCAACTTGCACAAGCTCTTTGTGACCAGTTACATGTGCAGTCAGAGAAAGTAGATGTTGTGTCTACACAAATTGGTTTGTTAGGGGCTCCATGTATCAATGAAAAAATAGAGGGGGACGGAAACTGTTTCTTTAGAGCAGTGAGTCAAGCTGTGTGTGGTACACAAAGGCATCACACAATAATTAGGCGTGCAGTGGTTCATCAAATGCAGAGCAATGCTGTGCCTTATGAGCGTATTTTGACCTCCTCCATGTCAGAATACCTCAGCACATCCAAAATACGTGAGGTTGGCAGTTGGGCAACAGAATTAGAAATTCAAGCAGCAGCAGATTGGTTGGGAGTTAATATATTCACATATTGTGATCCACGCTGGCTAAAAAAATATATAGTTGCGAGAACGGGCAGTCGTCTAATCAGGGGGTTTATTTGGAAAACCGCAATGGTAACCATTATGAGACTGTTGTGTGTGTAAAACAACCTAATTTACAGAGTTGTTATGGGTATTGCAAAGTGGACACTTCTTGTCCAAGACTGTATAATGTCAGACGGACAACTAGAGACAAAAGGAGGGTTACGGAACAAACGCATGGTACATCGTCTGCTGGGGGCACAGATTGTGTGGAAAAGAGTGATGTAAGTAAAATCACTCTTGAATTTAATCCTTTGTGCAATGAAGTGGCAAAAACACTTTGCACCAAGTTTAATATAGACTTTAAAAAGCAGGATGTACAGGGACCTACAGTAACTGGGTCCCTAGGTGTGGTCTGTAAGACCGAAAAAATAAAAGAGGACGCTAATAGTTTCTTCGGAGCGGTAGCTCATGTTCTCAGTGGTTCTCAGAAGAGCCATCGAAAGATTAGAACGACTGTTGTAAAGCATATGATGAATCACGCAGAACAAACTAAATTAGTTGGGGGATCTGCTTCAATTTCAGACTACATTGAGAAGTCTCAGATGAAGTATGTAGGACATTGTGCCACAGATGTAGAAATCCAAGGGACAGCAAATGCTCTTGGAGTGGACATTTGTATCTGCAGGGGGGAAAAATAGCTCAAATACACTTGTAATTGTGCAATGCTTTCAAAAGAAAAAATATACTTGAAACATTGTGATAAAAATCATTTTGAGCCAGTGGTTTGTATCATACCTTATGATGAACAAACGTGCTTTAAATTGTGTAAAGTGGGTGTTTTGCTAGAGACACGGTATATGCGTAGCAGTATTGATATCTGTACTGGGAAGGGTGGGGTTAAAGAGAATGCAGAGAGTGTTGCAAACAGCTGCAGTCGTAGGCACTGTCATTCAACATATTTAAAAAAGAGATACAGGTCACAAATTAAACTGCATTATAAAAATAACACAGGGTACCAGGAAAGGATTAAGGATGCGTCCATGAAAAAGTATAGTGATGCAGATTATCAAGAGAGAGTAAGAGTTGGTCGTAGAAAAAGGTATTGTGATGATGATGATTACAAACACAGAGCAATTGGACATACTCAGGTTAGATACCATGAAGACCCATTAAATAATCAGATGATAAATGATTCAAGTAAAAGAATATATTCACTAAAGGTTTTACACAAAGAAAAAGTTATAGCATTTAACAAACGTAAATATAGGCAAAATACATTGCATAGAAAGAAGGTAAAATCCATGAGTTCAAAAATGTATCATGGTAATCCAGATTATAAGAAGCAAGTAGCAGCTAGCAACAAATTGAAGAGGCAACAAATGCAAACAAATAGAGAGGTATTTGATATTGTAATGCAGCAGTTTTTGGCCAAAGTTAAGAATGGACCAGTTTTTGTATGTAGCTGCTGCGAGAAGCTGTTATTTGAATCGCAGGCCTTGCAGTGTAAAAAAGAGAAATATAAGGATCAAAAACTAGCTAATAAATGCATCGGAGAAAGATTTTTACACACATGTACTGATGACTGTAAAGTACCCTGTGTTTGGATTGAAATTGGGGGAGGGCAGCTTTGGATCTGCAGCAACTGTGATACAAAACTTAAGAGAGGTGTGATATCACCTGGCTTGTAGACCCCATTCCCCAGAATTGGCTTGTTTGAACAGCATAGAGCAGCATTTAATTGCCAAAAATATACCATTTATGAAGATGGTGGCATTGCCCAAAGGTGGGCAAAATGGAGTACACGGACTGGTGACGTGTGTTCCAGCCAATATTGCCCAAACTACCAATTTGCTCCCCCACTCAAGGATGGAAGGTTCCATCTTACGAATAAAGTTAAAGCGTAAATCGACCTTCAAAGGTCATTATGAATATCAATTTGCAGACCCAATGCGCATAAAGCGTTCATTGAAATATTTAAAAAGAAGGGATAAGCACTATAGGGATATTGAATTTAATAAAAGTTGGTATAACGAGTTTCGTAGGGAAGAAGAAGAGAATAAACAAACCCACACCAAGGAAACATCATCAGAGGCTGCTGAGGAACAGCCATGTTTGTTTCAGGACATGGATTTGATGGCTGTGGACACTGATCCGGAAATTGCGGATCAGTTTTCAGATAGAGAACTGAACATGGCCCCAGCAGAAGGTAATAGTCCTGCAAAAGAAAGTTCATGCATTCCTGTACGGGTTCCCGAGGTTGAGGAACTTGATGACGCTCTGCTTTATGAGTTTTGGAGGGAACAGGATGATGACTTTGTAGACAATTGGACCTTGATGGATTTGCCAACTAACGAAACGTCTGATGCTAATGCTGATGATGAGCTTTTACATGACAAGCAACAGCATTGCATGTTTCAGGACACATGTCTGATGCCTGTTGATATTGGACAGGAAGTGTTGGATCAGTATTTTGATAGTACATTACATGTCGCTCCAGCAGAGGGTAATAGTCCTGTGAGGCTGTTAGCAGACATTTCCAACGAAGCAAAATGCTTTCCTGTATTGTTCCCACTGGGCATTAACACCTACCATGATTCGAGGCCCCGCAAGATAACATTAGCACGCTATTTGAATACGCGTGTTTTAAATGCTGATGTTAGGTTTGCACAAAATATAGAATACATTTGTTATGCTCAGTATTTGTCTGAGGTGCAACAGGTATTGTCCAGTGTGTCTATTGCATTGCGAAAAGGCAAAGCAGGCTTTCCATCCAAACCGATAGAAGATAATTTGTTGAATCAGGAAACCATAAGAAAACTGTTGCAATTTGATGATGGCTTTCGTTTTCTCTCACCTATTAGAGGTACTCCAGCATTTTGGCAGCGCGCACAGAATGACCTCCTAGCTTGTGTGCGTCAACTTGGTGTGCCTACCTGGTTTTGTTCATTCTCTTCGGCTGATCTTAGGTGGGCAAATCTACTCAACGCTATTTTAAAACAGGAAGATAGACCGCTGAAGATTTAGATTGGGCAGACAGATGTGAACTCTTGCGTCGTAATCCCGTGACAGCGGCGAGGATGTTTGACTATAGATGGAATTGTTTTTTGAACGAAGTTCTTAGGTCCCCTTCACACCCGATTGGCAAGATTGTAGACTATTTATATCGCGTGGAATTTCAGCAGCGTGGCTCCCCTCATGTGCATTGCTTGTTTTGGATTGAGAATGCACCCAAAATTGATAAGAATACAGATGAAGAGGTGATTCAATTCATCGACACATATGTGACATGTGAATTACCATCACAAGATGAGCCGTTAAAGAACATTGTGACATCTGTGCAACAGCATTCCAAAAGACACTCTAAAACGTGTAAAAAAAACAAAACACTGTTTGTCGATTTAATTTCCCCAGGCCAGCTACTGCTAGTACATTTATATGTCGCAGCAGTGAAGATGAATGCTTAGCAGAATGTATATGTAACTTAACACCATGCGAGTGCGTAAAAGTAGAGTCTATGGCCGAGAAGAAGGAGTTTGCAGTTAAAATTCTGAACTCTGTCAAAAAGGCTCTTTCAGCTGAAAATGTAATATTTGAAAGCCTGGAACAATTATTTGAAAGTGTGGGGATTAATCAAGCGATCTTCGAGGCTGCTTACAAATTGGCAGGTAGAAATACACACGTTGTATTGAGAAGACAAATTGGCGAAGTCTGGATTAATCAATACAACAAACCACTGTTAAAATGCTGGAATGCCAATATGGACATTCAGTATGTGGTCAATGCCTATGCATGTGTTGTCTATATAATTTCCTACATCTCCAAGGCAGAAAAGTAAATGGGATTATTATTGTGTAATGCACATAAAGAAGCATCACAGCAGGGTAATCTAGATGCCAAGGATGCATTTAAAAAGTTAGGGAGTGTGTATTTACACAACCGAGATGTGTGTGCCCAAGAGGCAGTCTACAGATTGACAAACATGCCCCTGAAGACATGCTCATGCCTGGTCCAATTTGTGCCAACAGGGAAAAATACAGTTAAAATAAGTAGGCCATTACAAGTGTTAAAACAGATGGCAGATTCAAATAGTCTAACCACAGACAACATGTGGACAACATTAGGTTTTGTTGAGCGTTACAAAAATCGGCCAAATGACGCAGTTTTTAATAATATGTGTTTGGCAACATTTGCATCCGAATACAGGGTTATGTCACAGAGTGAAAGTTCCAAAAATGCCATCGAACTCCAAAATCAGTTTGGGTTTATTATTAAAAGAACGCGAACAAAACCAGCAGTTGTGCGTTATGCAACATTTTCAAAAACAAAGTCTCCGGAATTATTTTTCTACAGCAATTTTCAATTGTTTCTGCCATATCGTATCGATGAGCAGTTAAAGCCACACAATTGGGAAACGTGTGAAGAGTTTTACATGAGCGGTCGAGTTATATTTGCTGATGGATCTAGACAGCTGGTGAAATCAGTGGTCGACGCGAATAGAGCTTTGTTTGAACTTGATTCGGATGAATTACAAAGAATCCAAGAGTCTTTAGACGGTAATGTAGATTTTGAAGACGCTTGGTGTGACCTGTGCCCCGAACAGGAATTGGAAAATCTTCAATGCCAAGAAGAGCGGGAAAAAATTGAAACCGTAGACGGGGAGCAAATATACGCTATTCCTGATCTTGCCGTTAGTAATCGGCAAATTGGCCATTTGGAAAAGACAAAGAATATTTTGAGCAAAAGCAAAGGGCTGAAATTAGTTCGGTCTCTAAACGAAACCCAAATGTCTATTTTCTATCAAATACGACAATGGTGTTTAGACAAAATCTCGGATAAAAATCCGGACCCGTTTCACGTATTTATAACAGGCGGTGCTGGGACAGGAAAGAGCCATTTGATTAAGGCTCTGCAGTATGAGACAACCAGGTTGCTCTGCAGTATGAGACAACCAGGTTGCTCTCATCACTTTGTGACCACCCTGATTCTGTGTGTGTGTTGTTGACTGCCCCAACTGGAATTGCTGCATACAATTTAGACGCAGCAACTATCCATAACACGTTTAGCATTGGCGTTAATTCCAAATTACCCTACACACCTTTAGGCGAGGAAAAAATAAATAGTCTGCGTGCCAAATATAGAAATGTGCAAATTTTAATTGTCGATGAAATATCCATGGTCGATCACAAACTCATGGCATATATTCACGGCAGATTGCGTCAAATTAAACAATGTATTGATTATTCCCCATTTGGTAAAGTTAGTGTGGTAGTTGTTGGAGATTTTTTCCAGCTGCCACCAGTGAAAGGAAATGCCTTGTATGTAGAGAAAGTAGGATTTAACCTGTGGCACAACCTATTTAGCATTGTAGAGCTTAAAACAATAGTCAGGCAGAAAGATATTGTTTTTGCGGAACTGCTAAATAGGTTGAGAACACGCTCAAAAGAAACCGCATCGTCAGCTAGTGACATTGATTTGTTGAAGAGCTGTGAAACAGGGGAAGAAAGTTCAGCATTACACATTTCCCCCACAAACACTCAGGTTAATGATCATAATCTTGTGCAACTGTTGAAAACATGCCCGGAACATGTAGAAATAGAAGCTCAGGATACTGGCCATAACAGAAAAACTGGAAAACTTGAGTTGAAACATGGACATCACACCAACATCTATCAAACATGTTTAGCGGAACGTTTGGTTCTTGGGGAAAATGCTCGTGTAATGTTGACAAAATATAGATGTGACGGATGGTCTTGTAAACGGGGTATGCGGCACGGTGAGACACAGTTATTTCACAAGGTGAAAGATTTCCACAAACTGTGTACGTCCATTTTGACGATGACAGAATTGGGGCACAGCGCAGGAAAGACTCTGCAAATGCATCAAGTCAATTAGTGAACTGTACACCAATTTTTCCAGAAGAGGATAGAGTCACCGTTAAAGGTGGGTTGCGTCGCCAATTTCCCCTTAAACTGGCTTGGGCTTGTACAGTACATAAGGTGCAAGGGATAACTGTTGATAGAGCTGTGGTGTCACTTAAAAATATATTTGCTGCTGGACAGGCATATGTTGCATTAAGTCGTGTTACAAATTGATCAGGCTTAATCATTCAAGATTTTAATCCTAATGCCATCTATTGTAAAACAAATGTTACGCAAGCAATTCAGTGCATGCCTCAGTTTCTACGTGAAGATAGGATCCACCCCAAATTGCACACAGACAATTTTACTGTGTTTTTGACAAATGTGCAAAGTTTGACACGTCATGTCGAAGATTTGACCGTTTGCACACAGCATTTGCAGCCTAACTGTATTGCTGTTACAGAGACATGGCTGCCTGCTGTCTCATCATTTGACGACATTAACATCAGTGGTTATACATTTGCTAGTTGTTCTCGAAGTGCATCTTACAGCAGCGAGAACCCAGCATTGGTTGCTCTGCAAGACCAACAACATGGTGGTGTTGGCATATATAGTGCAAACAGTATTGCATTTAGTATTCTTCAAGTGCCAGATGTAAATTTAGAATGTATAGTGTACAACTGTTTGTCTCACAACATATTAATTGCGGTAATTTATAGACCACCATCATATCCCATGTCTTTGTTTAAAGAACATTTAGGCAAATTACTTGATTTGTTAGATCTATTAGGTGACACAATTGCTGTGATGGGTGATTTCAATGATGACATTTTAAAAACATCAACCATTTGCAACAGGCAAAGGGTATGTACAGCAAGTCACACAACCGAAAAGGGCACATTAATTGACCATGTATATGTGAAAACAACACAGTACGATGTAGAATCTATTGTGTTGCCCACCTATTTCAGTGATCATGAGGGGATTCTGTGTTCTTTTGCACAACTGCTGAGGTAGAGTAACTTCAGACGTCTAGCAAATGTAGGTATAAATTCTGTGTTTTTTCTTCACCTTGTGTTTCATCGTGCCAAATTATGCGCTTTTTTCAATCAAACGTCCCCCCTGGTTTAATTTGGTATGTTTTAGGTATCATCCCCCCCTGGTTTAATTTGGTATGTTTTTAGGTATCATCCCCCCCTGGTTTAATTTGGTATGTTTTTAGGTATCATCCCTCAAATTAATCGTCTTCAAAGCCCCTTCCTCATTCAAAGTTATCCTCATCTACCGGCCCCTTAAACCACATCCCTCCTTCCTCTCACTTAACTCCTCAAACTAGCTTCATCCTCCCTACTTTTCGAGCTTAACATGACTATTGAGTCACCCACCTGCGAGCTGTCATTCAAATTCTCCACTGTAATAGACAATTTTACTGTCACCCAACACTTCACCTTCCCGACCCATGCCAAAAGACACATCCTCGACCTTGTGTTCTATAAAAACCTCCCTGTACCTTGGCATAATGTTTAGCCCCACCATTTCCCTCGATCCTATAATCTGCCAAGTAATCAAAACCACATTTTACCAGCTTGGCAAAGATCTGTCGCTCTCCCTGAAATTGCAACAGTCTCATAATTAAGAATTATTTATATATTTATTCTATAATTCATTTTTAATTAGTCTTTAGTATGTTGGACCTGGTAGTTCATTTTTAGCAGCTGTATCTCTATTTATCTGTATTTATTTATTTTTTATTATTAATATGTTCTTAATTATGGTGTTCAATATGTTCTTAATAAAAAAATAAGGTTTATTTTTCCTGCATTACAACAGCATTTTTAATAACAAAGTTATTGGCAAACATTAGGGCATATTTAGCACATATTCCACACTGTACTAATAACATTTATCCACACATAGGGAAACACATTTTGTAAAATCATGCATCAATATTAAATGATGTCACTCATATGCTGTTGCTAATGCAGGTTTTGCTTTGCCTTCAATGTAGCCTAGAAAAGCAAAAGGCACTGGTAATCGGTACTCCCAGTTTACTGGGATGGGGTTCGATTCCCTGCGGTGTCCTGCTGGTTTCTTTGGCATGTACATTAAAGATCATATTATTTACTATAATAATGATAATTATCAAAGTATTACTAATTAGTATCTCATACAACTGACACAAGCTTCCAAAAACTCTCAAAACTGTCAACAGAAATATCAATAAAATAAGTATAAAATAGGAATAACATGCAACTCAGTTATAAGATATATTAAAAAGGTGGGTCTTGGGTCTGCTCTTAAAAGTATGAAACTTTGTGCTGGTATAGTTGGGAGGGCACATTGGGGAGAGTGAAGTTCATTTGTATTGTGTTCAATACAGTATGTTGTTAATACAAAAATAAGGTTTGTATTTCCTGCACTACAACAGCATTTGTAATTAAAAAATGTTTTATTGGCAAACATGAGGGCATATTTAGCAGCTAATCCATACTGCACAAATAAAATAGTTATGGAGTTATAAGGAAATACATTTTGGGAAATTGTAGTGGTAGTATTTACCATAATATGAAGTATGTGGCCATTGGGATTGTTTTCCTTTGAGATATGAGAAAACCGTGTTTCATGGCGAGCATTTTGTTACCATAGCAACGACACTTGAATACATTTCAAAACTGACACATATGTGTCTTGAGGGCTGTACCGTTAGCACACATGTGACATTTGAACACTTTTTGAACATTTACACAGGAGTTATAGCAATATTGTGCTTAACGGCGAGGGATGCGTTGCCATGGCAACAACCTTTGAGGAAAGCTCACTATTGTCATATTGAGGTGTTGAGGGCTGGGCCATTAACTGTCATCTGAAGTCTGGTGCAGTTTGGACTATTTTCCATTGACTTAAGACAACATTGTGTTTTATGACGAGGGACGCGTTGCCATGGAAACGGCATATGATGACATCCCATAATTTGCGTAGAGCTGTTGAGGGCCGGACCATTAGCCATCATCTGAAGTCTGGTGCAGTTTGGACCATTTTCCATTGACTTATGACAACACTGTGTTTCATGGCGAGGGATCTGTCGCCATGGCAACGGCATATGATGACACCCCATAATTGACATAGTGCTGTTGAGGGCCGGACTAGTAGCCATCATCTGAAGTCTGGTGCAACTTGGACCATTTTCCATTGACTTAAGACAACATTGTGTTTTATGGCGAGGGACGCGTTGCCATGGAAACGGCATATGATGACATTCAATAATTGGCGTAGAGCTGTTGAGGGCCGGAATAGGAGCCATCATCTGAAATCTGGTGCCGTTTGGACGTTTTTCCATTGAATTAGGACAACACCATGTTTCATGGCGAGGGATCTGTCGCCATGGCAACGGCATATGATGACATCCCATAATTTGCGTAGAGCTGTTGAGGGCCGGAATAGGAGCCATCATATGAAGTCTGGTGGCGTTTGGACGATTTTGATATTGATCAGATCGTATTCACAGCGTAACCTCCTTACCTCTGACTAACTCCAATTTTTCTATTCACTCTCCCTCTAAAAAAAAAAAATATATATATATATTAGGGCTGTCAAACGATTACAATTTTTAATCAGATTAATCACAGTTTAAAAATGTATTAATCATGATTAATCACCATTCGAACTATGTCCGAATATGCCATTTCTTTATGTATATTGTTGTGGGAATGGAAAGATAAATGAAAGAAGGCGGATATATCCATTGAACATACAGTATCTATGTTTATTATAACATTTTTCTGCGTGTCAAAATGAAAGACAGCCCACACACCTATCAATCATCAAACCGTGGGGTCTTAATTCATTACGTGTTGATTTCCATCAACGGGGGAGTACTTCAGGAAAGTCGACAGGGGGGGGGGGGGCTAGTGGAGTACTTCGTGACCACAGAGTGTGAACTTTGTGATCAGCTGTTTAAGCGCAGTTCTCCAGTGAAGGGGGGGAGTCTCCCTCCGCAGCCGGTTGGCGTAGTTTTGGCACAATTCCGTTGTACAGACCGACGTTAACAGCAGCCCTTTCTGTGCACACGGAGACTCTGTCGTCCGGTGATCTAACCGCCTTCTGGAAAAGCTTCACAAGTACGTCGGTACGCAAATGCGCTTTGTGACACAAGTGCTGGTACGCATTTCAGATTACGCACATAACCTGCGTACCAGTTATGTGCACCCCTGTACTACAGCAAAAGTATTCTCCGTCGGGACTTCCTGCAACAACACCACGCCGTTATCTTGATTCTGATTGGCCAGAAGACATTATCAAAGATGTTCTATTGACAAAAGTTTTCAAAACCGTTTCTGGTCTTCGGTATTTCCAGACAAGTGGCTACTGAAATCAATCTTACTGTGCAATTTACTCCGCGCGAGTTGGCAGACTTTATTTTGCTTACTTTAACATCATTTTTCATGGTGGGGCTAAGCCATTTCTTGGTATGGGTGTAGCCTACCCCAGCCATACCCTGGCGCTGCCACTGGTGGGATGTATGGGGCAGGCCATTTTGCACATGCGTTAAATATTTTAACGCAATTAATTCAAAAAATTAATTACCGCCGTTAACGCGATAATTTTTACAGCATATATATATATATAAATAAAGAGAATTTGGAGGAACCAATGACGAAAAAATGCTGAGTCCTGGCTGTCGATTCACAGAAGATTAAAACCAGAACTACTGAGGTTCACTACCCTTCTCTTTGACAAATACTAAAGGCCGGAACCACAACTACTATTAAAGACCAGCAATAAAGCCTACACAAATGTACAACAATAGCCCAAGATAAAAAAAAACACATAAAATATCCAACCTTAATTCCATTTTGTTATGGACAGAACAAAACAAAACAGTCTTCTATTGAATGTAAAATCTAATATTAATTTTTTAAGTAGTCGATCATTTAAACCTTTTATTTAATTTATAATAACTAAACCACTCTAACTCTCTTTTCTAGAACTGAAACATCAGTTACATCACTTTTGTACCTAATCCTTAACCCAACTACTAAAACGAACCACTCTGACCTTCTTATTTAACTACTATAATTTAACATATTTATCTCTATTTTTTACAGACATCTCCACGATCAATATGACGACCCATAGGGAACTCTCTGATTTCCAAGTACTGACCAGTACGAGGTGGGGCAGATGAGGTCCCTTATATCCAGCATCAGCCAGAGACCTGCAAGAACAGATGACCCAGCAGATAGTGAGGTTCGGGAGAGGTGGAGCCAGGTTCAGGAAGAGCTGCAGGTGTATCTGGCAGGGAGAGAGGCAACCCTGGGTCAGAGATTCAGGGACCTCGGGGACAGTCTCTCTGCCCGCCTCGATTTGTTCCACACCCTGATCCCCCAAGGACCCCCAGCGACCCAGCCAGAGACAGGCATGTTCAACCCGTTTTTTTCTCTCGGCACTTTTCAGTGGAATATTTAAAAAAATATTGTTTTTGTCATTATTTGTATTATTATTAACTGTGGTTTTCAGAATGATTTTTAAGTGCAATAAATAAAAAGGTAACCAACAAACACAAATGTGCACCTGTAAATTGGCAAAGGAATGACATCTGATGCATGTACTAATGTAAATGTTCCGTCTCAGACACCAAGGACCTGAACCTGAAGGCGGAGGTCATAGCCATTGATGGCGAGGTGAAGGGCATCTGGCTTCCCGATTGGAGACCAAAAGAAACAACATGTCTCCAGGCCTACCTGGGGGAGAGGATAAAGACTGCCCTGCGGAAGAGGTGCCGTTCTTCACAACCAAGAGCCCTTTTCCATTGTGGATGACTGTGGCTTCAAGGAGTTAGTGGCCTTGCTTGATCCCACATACACTCTTCCATCCAGACGGGCTCTAAAGGACATGGTGGTCCAGTGATATTGGGAGAAGACGAAGGCCAAGGCTGTCATACAGAGGGTATTGAGCCTGGCTGTGAGCCTGACTGCTGATATGTGGACCTCCATTAATATGGACGCATATCTAGCAGTGACCTGCCATTATGTGGATGACTCTGCGAAACTAGCCACACGCCTTTGGGTGTGCTGCCTTTCCCCGAAGCTCATACAGCTGTTAACATCACTGCGGCAATGAGGTCTCTCATGGAGGAATGGGGCACTGAAGGCAAAGTGACCTCAATCGTGACAGATGCAGGAGCAAATATGGTTGCCTCTGTCAGAAGTTTAAATCGAAGACATGCACTTTGCTTTGCTCATTCACTAAATGTAGTGGTGAAGCTTATTCAGGAGGTGGACACCCACTGGAACAGCACCTACATAATGCTACAACGCCTTTTCAAAGAGAGGCAGTCAGTGGGGGCAGCTCTTGCGACGCTGAAAACAGATGTGAGACCTCTGTCCTCTGAGGACTATGACACAGCGGACGCATGCCTGCAATTGCGTGCCCCCCTTTTCAAGGCAACAGTAAAACTGTCCGAGGAGAAGAGAGTCTCAGGGTCAAAGGTAATCCCAATGACAAAAAAGTGACTGCTATAATTGTATGACACAATTGGAAAAACAAGCCACAACACAGCGAAACTACTGGGACAGAACTTGGTGTAAATTATGCAAAACAAGTTTGACACTACGGAGAGCCAAACTATATATATAAATATATAGATATATATATATATATATAAATATATAGTAGGGCAAAAACGCAACATCTGCAAGAAACAGCATCTGTGGGCTTCTTAACATTTAACAAACTATGAATGTGTCATACCCATCTAACGGGAAGAAACTCAGCTAACTGTCGATATGAACCCTTTTTACACATCCAATGTCTCTGTGTCACTTTGAAATGATTATTGATCATCCATCCTTCCATTTTTGTCAAAAACAGACATTTCATATTAGCTGCTATTAGAGCTACAACCCAGCTTCTGGTTTTGGGTAAACTGCGTGCGCATCACTCACTCCTCAATGGAAATGTTTAGATGGATTTAGGAATCCCCCTCGATTCTATTGGCTCTAACGGTTCAAAAGAGGTGTCAATCATCAAAATCGACAGAGGGTGGCCAGAGATATGGCAATCCCACCCAAAGTTTTTTTTTGTTGCTAAACCTCTCTAAAAAATGTCAAATGTCACTTGTTTTGCATCAATCTTGATACAGAGTACTTATATGTTATAGTTTGGATTCCTAAAGCTTTTGGTCTACTATCCCATCATTCAAGGGTGGTTTTCACTACAAGTAATGTTTTCTTTTTGGACAGACACTATCATTTACTTTTTTTTTACTATGTTCAATCTGAATTTACTTTAAAATAAAAAAACTATTGATTCCGACTTTTCTACATCCAACTCACAGGTTTATCATTGCTTTGAGAAAAAAGATTATTAATTCACCCCTTTTAGAAGTGAATATATAGTCATTTTCGAGCCTGAGACCTGAAAAACAGGCTTGGGGCTTAACAGGTTAACCATGCTGAAGACGGTGACCAGGCACTTTGCTGATGCTTGCGCCCAACAGTTTGTCTTTGGCAGAGGCCTGCTGCGGACATTGCAGTTTTCACTGTTAATTAGCAGTGCTAATGAGCACTGATGGACAGAGCACTAGTAGGCAAACTATAGGACACCTGATGATTGTTCCATGTTAATGATATTGGATCATGGAAATAAATGCACAAACTGAGGTTCTTGTCTGGACTTGGATCATTGCCCTGCGTAAGTTCCTCAGCGGCAGTGTTATTTTAAGTTAATTATCAGTATCAGGGTTTCCCACACCTAGACTGTACCTAGGGCCGCCCAGGTATATTAACATTCGCCATAGTATATAGGGCGACCCATTTAGGTTTAATCTTTTTTTATCCGCAATATAACCTACATTAAATTTATTTTCCTGAATTAAATGTACTGATGTATTGATATCACTCTAATAATGACATACTATATGCCTCTCTTATCATCCACTGCAGATTAGGGCTGCATCAAACGACTAATTTGATTATCGATTAATGAAACGATTAAGCGACTATTCGGACTATTATGCCTTGCACAATTTCTCGTACAACGCTCGAATTTAGCCATCAACTTTTAGATTTAGCTTGAGGTTGTTTAGGCATGTGGAAACTAACAATGAAGACAATAAAGATGAATACATATATTGTGAACAATTAACATTGCTTTTTATTTAAATAAAATAAATAATATTTCACATCAAAAGAAACACATTAAATAATCTGATGACAGAACTGAAAACAGAATAGCTGAAACTTTAACAAAATAAATAACTCAGTTACCTCTAATCATTAACCCATGTTTGTATAATGTAGTTAACTCCGTGTGTTGCTGCTAGCATACATAACACCTGACGTGGAAACGTTACTCGTGGATGGGGCTACAGAGCTGCTAGAAAGACAGTCGAACCCGGTGCATTCCTCCGTCTGAATGTGGAGCACTTTTGCTAAATGTTTAGACAAATTGCTCGTGTTACCGCCCTTACATGCTAAACACTACTGGCAACGAGCATTGTCCACCTCAAGACGGGTAACATTTAACCACACCTTGGAGCGCTTCTGTCTGCCATCCACGCCGTGTGTTGCATGCATTTAGCAGCCGAGTGTGTGTAAACTGCCCCCCCCCCTCGCACACAGACGGGAGAGAGAGATCTCGTCTGGATTGGAAAGGTCGAAAATACGTCAGACGCATTTTAGTTTTCTTTTTGCATATTAGAAACGAGTTGGCGATACTAAGACTGCGATATAATGTTTTGTAGCAATAATACATGACATATATTTTTTAAATGTCTCTAGTATCGAAGACCGATAACGTTGAAGCTTAACGGCACGTAAAACACACGTGATGACGTCACCAATGAATCGATCGGTCATCGATTTTAATCTACTGCAGATATGTGACTGAACTCCTTGTGCGTGAGACTTATGTCTCATGCTCTGTGGTGTTACCTGCTCTCTGCCACCTGTACCACACCATGGAGGTCTCGGATGAGGACCGAGCCTACATGGAGAGGTTCAAGACTGCCTTTAAGAAGGACTTATCCGAACGGCAAGCCAACATCAATAATGTATGGCTCAAGATGGCTTCAGCACTTGACCCACGTTTCAAGGACTTAAAGTATCTACCAAGAGGAGAGAAGAGGTGTGGACCAGCCTTGCTGACAGGCTTCTGAGCCTCTATAAAGCAGAGCCCAGCATCAGCATGGAAGAGTGCCCACTACAGTGGTGGTCAACTCATGCAGGGGCCCATCTACAGCTGTCTGCACTGGCTCGCAAGCATCTAGCCACCCTTGCCACTTATGTCCCTTGTGAGAGACTTTTCTCACTTGCAGGTAACATAGTGCAAAAGAAGAGAGCAGCCTTGACATCTGAGAACGTAAACAAGCTAGTTTGTCTCAGCGACTGGCTAAGGGAGAAGTGAGAGGTATTGTGAGGCCGATGGGTCTGTTAAGTTACACTACATGTTGATAAATTAAACGTTTATGGCCTATGTTGCCACTGAGACTTTTGCTTGGTTTTGCGTTGGTGTTGGGATCAGGGGAGCGAGCACAGGTTCAAACCCCACTGCAGTCAGCATGTCGTTGTGTCCCTGAGACACTAAACCCCAAATTGCTCCTGTGGGGATTGCCCACAGTATTGAGTATGTAAGTCGCTTTGGATAAAAGCGTCTAACAAGTGACATGTGATGTCGTGTAATTTCTAATTTTCTTTGTGCAGTGTTGATTTATTTTAAAGTAGGCCTGTGTATTTATTTGTATTCTCCTTATATGAGTTCAGTTTATTATTAGAGGTAAACAGTTTTGTATAATGTAATACATATTAAATGCAAAAAAAGTTTTTGTCTATGATGTAACAATATATACAACTTTATAAGCTATCAAGCTATCAAATGTTTTGCAGCTCCAGACAAAAACAATGTGTGGAAAAGGGGGCAAAATGGCTCTTTTGGTCAAAAAAGTTGCAGACCCTGTGGAAATTGATGTAAAGTATTATGCAGAAAATTTGATATAGCATATTTTTGGTATATTCATTTTATTGTCACCCATATATAAGAGGTGTGTTGCATCATGTTATCCCTAATATATATGTGGTTTTATACATTCCTGTGTGTTAATAGTTGAAGGAACAAAGTACATTTTTCCTCTTAAATATAGAGAGGTTTTTTGTTATATATCCAAACAATGTTCCCTTTTTCTTAAAAGTAGATTAGCGCAATAGTCTTTTTCTTCCACCTTTATGTGTAATCAAAAGGGTGGTTTTTTGGCTATCTGTAAGTAGGTAAAATGCAGAATTACTGAGATTTCTGTTTTGAGTGAAAAGATTATCCGTTAAATGTGTTTTCAGAAAGTCTTGTTGCAGTTAGGGGCCATGAGGGTCTTGGTTAATCATTAATCGTCTTTGCAAATTAACAAGGGAACTGCGAGGGACATTTTCCCCAGATATAATGGTTAAATTCTTCTTAAGTTAATGATGCGCATCCTGCAGGCCTTGAGAATTGAGTCACACAGTTGAGAGAGACAATAGTCAGTCTGAATTGTCAATGAATGCATTCATTCCAGTAAACGCGGACTTCGAGGTGAAAGGAAGTTCACAGAAGCCCTTAAGCTAAAAGGAACAATCAACTTCTGTTAAAGTTATGCAGGATAAGGCTACTTGAGCAGATATGTGAATACTGCTCAAACAATACCTGAGTTTGTGTTCTATTGACTTCTCTGCTTTATTCTTTCATAGATGTGAGGCTTTGTGAGCAAGGGCATATTCTTTAGACACAACTGAAGTTTCGGAAATGCTGCAGGATGGGCTCTGTGGGAGGAGAATCTCCCCCGGCTCCTCCCCGTGGTACCTCTCTATCTCCTGTCTGTGTTCGTGTGTTCGCTCTCTTTCCTGCTGCCGTCAAGATGATAAGTTCTCCCGGCATTAGGACCAGAGCAGGGGGAGGCCTGACCCCTTTGAGAAGTGTATTGTATTATTACCGTTTATTATTAAAACAGATTATTGTTTAACCCTCGTCCTGGTTGTTTTGAGTTTTCCTTCTTTTAAAGCAAACTCATATAGGATCGGTGCGGAGCAGAGATATCTACTCCAACAACCCCTGTTGTAACTGAAGCTTCGAGTAATGAACCAATTTTTGGAACAATTGGTTGAAGTGTTTCAGTGCTTCACAAAATCTTTATTTGCCCATCACTAGTGATGGCAGTTTGACACTGAAGCTTCGAATGGAGCTTCAACCCTGGACTTCCTATTTCATAGAAGCAGTGCTTCGAAGCTTGCTTCAAATCACGTGACATATTACGTCAGAAGCAGCAACTGCTTCAAATCACGTGACATGTAACGTCCGAACCAGCAACTGCTTCATTTCCTGAATGAATCACTTGACTGGTTCGCGGTCCATTCACGCCATTCAATGCACTGCCTCGTCTCGATTCTGACAGGTGACAGGTTGAAACAGTTTCGAATTTGAGCACTTCAACACTTTATGACCGCTCTAAACAATGCGCAATGTGTAGGTTGTTGCCGTAGTTTGCGTTGTTGCTGTTGAGTTGTTGTTGGTATTGCATTTGAATTGTAGTATCATTATAGAGCAAGCCAGGAAGAAAGATAGGTCGTTCTGGCTCGGGAAACACTTCGAAATGTGGAGAAGTTGTGAACAAAAAGACAGTCATCAGTAATATAAAAACAGTTCAATATTTTAAGGAATAGATAGCCCAGTGGGTAGAGCCGGCGGCCCTAATGCGGCGATGTCCTCCGCGCAGCTGGTTCAAAGCCCGGAATGGATGTATTTTAATCATTGCTTTTCAACTTTAATAACTGATAAAAGGCCCTCTCCTCCCAAAAAAATGTCCAGCACTCTCTAGTCTCTTCTCAATAACCCAATACACACAATTATCAATCTTTAATTGCAAATATAACATGATATTCAGTCTTTGTGTGTGTGTGCATCGAATATTTTTCAAGACAAAGATACGTTAAACCCACTGCAGCCTTGCACTTCGCCAGGAGAGGTCGCTGTAACTGAAGCTTCGAGAAATGAACCTATTTCCGACACAATTGTCCAAGTGGTTCGATGCTTCATTCAAAGCTTCATTTTGCCATCACTACCCATAACTTCTGCCATTGTGTTTTGATATTGTATTTCATAAATAATGTTCACTTCTGCTCTACTGGTAGGTACTGCTAATTCTATCTGATTTTTGCAGTGAGTGTGAGCGCATGAGGGGTTTAAATACTGGCCTGATTGAGGATGAGATGCAGCTGGGACCCCAGGTGAGCTGATTTGGTGGGAGTGGCTGGATGGTGGGGTGACATGGGGGCGGGGTTGTGGAAAAACACTGTAGTGCAGCAGGCAGGGTTGGGAAGGTTACTTTCAGAATGTAATATGTTACAATTACTCATTGCCTGTATAAAAAAAATGTGTCCTCTGCTGGAGAACCTGCCTTACATTAAAGGTCACCTAGCATGCTATTTCTAGGCAATAGCATAGGTCTCAGATGATGAAACGCCATATCATGGATTATCATGGATTATTTCTGAAACAGTATGGAGCTCAAAGGCTTTCTCTCTTGCCGGTTATACCACAAGGTGAGTTACTTTTTATTTCCTGCTTCTTCACACACATGCTCTCCAGTACAGGTTAGCTCTGAGTGTTAGCGATGCTAATGTAAACACCGACCATATTACGTCCAAAACAGTCGGGCATTGTTTCTGATAGCAACGTTTCTGATAGGACCGTGGGTATAAAGCCAGCCTACATTTCCAATATTACATCATATCGGACGCAAATCTGGATCAGCTCCGTTGTAGCCCCGTTTTTAGAGATTTGGGTATGGAGGAAAAGAGAGAGGGTTTTATTTTCTGACGCTGCGTGAGTTCGCAGACACACCGGGGGGACACGCCCATTTCCCAAGTTGGCGGGAGGCAGTTCTGGCGCAGTGGCAGCAATCTATCTCTGCATGATTGTCCTAAATCTCAAACCTCTGTGTAGCTACACCACTCATCCTGCCCCCATGGTAAAACAACATGTTGAGGATACATCATTGTCTGCACCAGCAACATCGTTGAATATCAAGCACTTCGGCCATGGTCGACATATTATCTACAGTTCATTCATCTGGCACTCCTGGCAGACTCCCTCAAACAAAAAAAAGGGTTTAAAACGAAAAGAAGAGAATATTGGGCTATTGGCTCTGCTGTGTCTCTTGCTCTCGGGAGATATCCACCCGGGTCCCGGCGTCATTCCCATCAACCTGACAGCTGGCGGCCCAGCCGCTGAGCTCCGCACGCCATCAGTAGGCTTCCGAAGAGGCTGGCTAGCTGAGCAGCTAGCACCACCGGCGGGTCTCTGCGGTTTTGCGCCGCCGGCTGCCGGCCTAGCAGCAGGACCTCTACCCACACCACCGGAGGACTACGGGTCCACGTGTTCCCGCCCTTACATGCTAAACTCTTATAGCACTTTTGGTAACGAGGATTGTGCACATCGAGACGGGTAAAGTTTAACCACACCTCGGAGCGCGTTCTCTCCGCCATCTCCTCCGTGTGTGTGTGTGTGTTGCTGCATGTAGCAGCTGCGTGTGTGTAAACTGCCCCGCCCCCTCCCAAGCAGGCGGGGGAGAGAGAGAGAGAGAGAGAGAGAGAGAGATATCTCCCGACTGGGATTGG
Source organism: Gymnodraco acuticeps (assembly GCF_902827175.1). Lineage (NCBI taxonomy): Eukaryota > Metazoa > Chordata > Actinopteri > Perciformes > Bathydraconidae > Gymnodraco > Gymnodraco acuticeps. Next base: position 1,220,226 of record NW_022990313.1, read on the forward strand.
AAAGATTGAAAATTCTAAAAATAATCATAGATGCATTTTGCAGTCTTTTTGCGTATTAGAAACGGAGTTGGCGACACTAATACTGCAATATAATGTTTGTGTAGCAATAATACATACGACATATATTTTTTACATGTCTCCAGTACTGATAAAAAGACCGATAACGTTGGAGCTTAACGGTACCACGGTCTTTAATAATTCAGACCCGGGGCCCGTTTAATACCGGGGCTCGGTACCCATCCATACTTGTAGGGAGATTGCACTCCCAGCTAATATTGAGTTTGATTGTGTTGGTGTGGAAATCACACTGAGGAAATGTCCCTCACCATGATTTGCCTGTATCGACAACCCACCGCTAAGGTGGATTTCTATGACCAGGTAAAACTCCTGCTGAATTCCTGTGACCAGGGGCCTCATTTATAAAGGGATATTGGCGTACGCCAGTTTCTACGCAATGTTTGCGATTTATAAAATACTAACTTGACGGGAAAATGTGCGGTCCTCCACGCAAACTCTAACCCATGCGTACGCACTAAGCACAAAAACGGGAGAGACGAGAAACTGCGACACCGTTGGCAGAAGGAAAAATGGAGAGAAATATGTGGAAATAATACCATAAATAAAATGTTACCTCTCATTTATCATATATGAAGAATTCATTTTCAAACATTGATTAAAGCCAATCTTAAAATGATTTAAACAAACGCCTGTTTGCGACTCCTCAGTGCACATTTAACATAACTTGGAGAAATAAATAAATACGGATATGTTATTGAAAACCACCTCGAATATGTTGTGTTAATGTTATGAAATGTTTTCAAATGATGCGTTAAGCAGAAGGACATAATTACGTCTAAACTGACGCCGTTTTGCATTTCTATAGGTTGTAGATACGAGCATGGTTTTATATACTATCATGTTTAATCGTGTTTTATGCCGTTTTGCCACAGCTAATATAACACAACACATTAGTTGTATTTCCTTTAACTGGTGGATATAGGGTTGCTGGGGGGGGGGGGGTTGAGACGCACAGGCGCACAGCTGATCGACAGCTGGAACACAAACCACCAAATACAAAAACATAATTCAGATCCAGTCGTCATGACTCCACTCCGGGGGGATTCCCCGTTCACTTCTTACAGTTTCTCATCAAGGGGGGGTCTCCTGTCCCCGGTACAAACACACTGCCTGAGGAAGGCTATGTGTATTGTTTTTGTCATTAACCTATTTTCGGGCCATTTATTTATTTATTTTGGTGACGATCCGTCCTTCATGCTGCTACTCTGGTTCAAACTGCATCCACCAAACAATATGATTTATCTCCACCTCCCCAAAATAACCAAAATCTGACACGGTATGAGATGTCTTTTTTAGCTGTTCTGTTGACATTTCCTGCGCAAAAGCTGCACCGCATTTCGAGTCGGTTGTGATTTATAAAGGGAAACCGGCGTAGGAAGTGCTGTACGCACTTTCCTCGCCGGTGCGCAATATTTGGTGAATCGGAAAATGTCGGAACATTTCTGTATCTATTTTTTGGATTTCTACTACGTAAGCAACCTTCCCACGTGAATCCTAAGCACGGCGTTATAAATTAGGCCCTAGGGCTGCCCCTCCCTACAGGCCAATCACGCTGGCTGCATGGGGCCCGGCCTTGCGCAGGGGGTCTCGCCCTGAGGGCCTCAGCTGCTGTGCGCAGTTCTCCGCTCAGTTCTCCGCGCACCCCGCAAGCCCCCAGGAAGTGCGCCGGTTGTAATAATGTGCTAATAACGTTATTCTGAGAGTTATTTCCCTCTGCATTATGAACGCGCCGCCCGGCACGTTCATGTTACATGTCCCGACCAATCAGAGCACACTGTGCTGGTGGGGGCTGGAGCTATTGGAGCTACAACGAGCCGTTAAAGGCAGAGAGTGAAATTCAGTGAATACAATACACGTAGTTTACAGAGATGCTGTTTGAGAAACCAATGTGAGTTGCGTTATATATACAGTGCAATCATTCTTTCATGCTAAATTAAGCTCTGTTGCTTGGATATCCCACAGCTACAGGTCACAAGAACCGTCCATCAAAACAGTGGCACGTTCACTGACACTCTGTAAAATGCAAAGAAACTGAACAACAAACACATCAAACATCAACATTATAACTTGTCCGTTACAATACCATGAGTTATTAATTAACATCGTAGTAACTATCAGCTGAATATCTTTCCATTTTAATGACTTTAATGCTTTGCCTCTGCTTACCGGAGGTTTTAAAAGTACCGAGATGTCCGACTCTCCTGAACGCAGCCTTGGAGTAACGTGGCAACACTTCAGCTGGAAACATATGTTTTCATTTAAAACCTTAAAAAGTGAGTTTTGATCTTTAAATAAACACTCAGGTGAAACTAAAACATGTCCGGAGACTCCTGGTATGTGTCTGTGGACGTGCAGGAGGCTTCAACTGCCTGATCACAGGTGAGTGTACAAGTGTATTATCAATGAAAACTCCATCACACACGCCTTAGCTTAGCATGCCGTTAGCGTAGCACGCTGTTAGCCCAAGCCCCCAGGAAGTGCGCCGGACTCAGATGAAAATATTCGTGCTGGCCAAACGGCGGTACTACACTTCCGTTTAGTTGCCAGGCCCGGAAACACTTTTTCCCATTGACTTACATGGGGAAAGAGTGGTCTGTAAATCGTTGGATAATTTTTTTTAAACTAAATAAACCACCCAGTATGAACATTTGTATAGCCCTTATTAAAAACATTCGTTCCTCAAGTTGTAATAATGTGCTAATAACGTTATTCTGAGAGTTATTTCCCTCTGCATTATGAACGCGCATCTAACCCACGGGACCGCGCTGCCCGGCACGTTCATGTTACGTGTCCCGACCAATTAGAGCACACTGTGCTCACAGGAAGGGTGGGGGCTGGAGCTATTGGGGCTACAACGAGCCGTTAAAGGCAGAGAGTGAAATTCAGTGAATACACGTAGTTTACAGAGATGCTGTTTGAGAAACCAATGTGAGTTGCGTTTATCTTTACCCATGGATGCACAATAAGAACGGACCCATATCGTCTCTCTGCCATCCCACGGAGCTGCAATAATGGATATATTGCACATGTTTGCTGTAATTCATTATCATACTACATGGGCTCTATGATTAAATCTTGTACCATAAATGTTGTATTAAATAAAGTTAATATGACTTATTATTATAAGTATATATATATATATATATATATATATACTTATAATAATAAGTAATATTAACTATATATATATATATACATACTGCAATCATTCTTTCATGCTAAATGAAGCTCTGTTGCTTGGATATCACTAAATCCTAAAAAATCCTGTGCACATTAGCATAATGACTAGCTAGCCGCTAGCTGCTAACTGCCGCCTCGTTAATATCAAATCCATCATAATAACAAATCATTACCATGCTGTCATGAACGCGCGGTGCTGTTACGTGTACGCAAATTGACGTGCTTGATGTGAACGAGCATTTTGGTTAAAGTTGCACATACGGGTACTTCTCAGGCATGCCGGGTAATCTGTGACGTTTCGCTCTCTCAAAAGTTGAGCCATTTTATCATCATGCGCTAATGAGCAACTCTCATAAGAATTAATGAGGCCCCGCCTCCCACGCTGTATCCAGTTCTTATTATACATCTATGGCACCCCGCGCAACGTGCAATGAATCGACATCTGACCAATCACGGCTTTCATACAGCCACTAGTGCAGGTGAATAGATGCCGGTGAAAAGACAGTTTCAGTCCGGCGCAAGCAAGAGGGAAAACAAACAAAACATGAAGAAACTAGAGCATCACTCGAAGGTGGGTTATTGTATGAGTCAAATTGCCAATTGCCATATTAAAACATCAGCTGCAAGGAGAGGGTGCTTTAGGGACAGGAAGGAACATCATCTTCCCTGGCTAAATCTACAGTGCAGGAATGAATGAAATCCAGAGACCAACTATTAAAGCAGAGCTTGAAATCCGGACTATCCACTGATGCCCCTTTCACACCAACGCGTTTTCAGCTCCGGCTCGGAGCTGGACCCTGAAAAGTACCGGTTTTTCCTGTTCCACACCGCCTCTTAGCTCCGGAATCTGGTTCACTTCCAGCTCCAAAAAATGGTCGGTCTGGAGGTAAGAGCTTCGGAGCTAAGAGGCGGCGTCGCTTACGTCGAGGCGGGTTGAAGTAGATGCTGAAGACCACAAAGAAGTCTTGCATTTCGCATGTGATGTTTGTAAAGTTCCAAGTAAAGTCGTCCCTTGTAAAGTCGTTCCGATGCCTTCCATTTAGTTTCGTAAGAGGATAACCAAAGCGAACAGCGCTTCAATACAATCGGCCATTGTTGTTGTTGTCGATGTGAGGGATTTCCGCGCGGTTTGGATTTTATGAAGCAGGCACGTAAACGGTGACGTCATGACGCAGTCCTAAATAAACTAATAGGTAAACATAAGAAACAGGAAAATAAAGCTCTAGAATGATGCCCTGATAAAAGACCCTGCAGTGTTGGCCAGCTCTCTAAATGAGTATTTCATAAATAGTGCTCTGGACATCACAAAGCTCTTCCCGCCATCTGAGGTCTCCCATAGCCCGACTGTGGATACACATCCAGTTTTTGACCTGGAGGAAATCACAGAGGTGGAGGTAAAACATATAATCTTAGAGGTTCTAAGGCTAGGAATGCAGATGGTTTAGACACCAACTTTATAAAGACACATATTGACCGTCTAATAAAACCAATTAGTATGCTAGTAAATCAATCTATCAGCACGAGGGAAGCACCCCCCAGGATTGCCAAAGCACCCCCCAGGATTTCCAAAGCACCCCCTAAGCACCCCCAAGAAATGTTTTTTTTTTTTATAAAATAAGAAAAATTATTGATTACATCAATGCAAATGTGAAACAAATAAATGTTTGTCCAAAAACATAAAGTCAACACAGGTGATATGATTAGGCCAATGGCCAGCACCCATTAGATTTTTGACCTATCCATAGGCTAAATTACTTTGTGACACTTGAGTGACTTCCTGTTAGCTAGAGCGCCAAATTATTTGCTAACAGCAAAGTGAAAAATTTATCGTTTTTTAGTCCTTAAACGTCCAGATACTCAATCAAAACCACCTGAAAGCGAGAGGGATTCTGCACATAATATGCTTCGTGAGTACAGTAGCTTACGTGTGTGTGTGTGTGTGTGTGTGTGTGTGTGTGTGTGTGTGTGAGCTCGCGCACCGGTGGGTATCTACTATCTACCGGAGATCGTTGTGGTTAGCATCTGGTGCTAGCTAGCCAAGCTAACGGATATAAGGAGCTTTTTCAACAACAAGGTGGAGGGAGAACTCTCTCCTGTCAGACTGAGAGTCTCAGATCTGTTCACTTCTGCTCTACTGGTAGGTACTGCTAATTCTATCTGATTTTTGCAGTGAGTGTGAGCGCATGAGGGGTTTAAATACTGGCCTGATTGAGGATGAGATGCAGCTGGGACCCCAGGTGAGCTGATTTGGTGGGAGTGGCTGGATGGTGGGGTGACATGGGGGCGGGGTTGTGGAAAAACACTGTAGTGCAGCAGGCAGGGTTGGGAAGGTTATTTTCAGAATGTAATATGTTACAATTACTCATTGCCTGTATAAAAAAAATGTGTCCTCTGCTGGAGAACCTGCCTTACATTAAAGGTCACCTAGCATGCTATTTCTAGGCAATAGCATAGGTCTCAGATGATGAAACGCCATATCATGGATTATCATGGATTATTTCTGAAACAGTATGGAGCTCAAAGGCTTTCTCTCTTGCCGGTTATACCACAAGGTGAGTTACTTTTTATTTCCTGCTTCTTCACACACATGCTCTCCAGTACAGGTTAGCTCTGAGTGTTAGCGATGCTAATGTAAACACCGACCATATTACGTCCAAAACAGTCGGGCATTGTTTCTGATAGCAACGTTTCTGATAGGACCGTGGGTATAAAGCCAGCCTACATTTCCAATATTACATCATATCGGACGCAAATCTGGATCAGCTCCGTTGTAGCCCCGTTTTTAGAGATTTGGGTATGGAGGAAAAGAGAGAGGGTTTTATTTTCTGACGCTGCGTGAGTTCGCAGACACACCGGGGGGACACGCCCATTTCCCAAGTTGGCGGGAGGCAGTTCTGGCGCAGTGGCAGCAATCTATCTCTGCATGATTGTCCTAAATCTCAAACCTCTGTGTAGCTACACCACTCATCCTGCCCCCATGGTAAAACAACATGTTGAGGATACATCATTGTCTGCACCAGCAACATCGTTGAATATCAAGCACTTCGGCCATGGTCGACATATTATCTACAGTTCATTCATCTGGCACTCCTGGCAGACTCCCTCAAACAAAAAAAAGGGTTTAAAACGAAAAGAAGAGAATATTGGGCTATTGGCTCTGCTGTGTCTCTTGCTCTCGGGAGATATCCACCCGGGTCCCGGCGTCATTCCCATCAACCTGACAGCTGGCGGCCCAGCCGCTGAGCTCCGCACGCCATCAGTAGGCTTCCGAAGAGGCTGGCTAGCTGAGCAGCTAGCACCACCGGCGGGTCTCTGCGGTTTTGCGCCGCCGGCTGCCGGCCTAGCAGCAGGACCTCTACCCACACCACCGGAGGACTACGGGTCCACGTGTTCCCGCCCTTACATGCTAAACTCTTATAGCACTTTTGGTAACGAGGATTGTGTACATCGAGACGGGTAAAGTTTAACCACACCTCGGAGCGCGTTCTCTCCGCCATCTCCTCCGTGTGTGTGTGTGTGTGTTGCTGCATGTAGCAGCTGCGTGTGTGTAAACTGCCCCGCCCCCTCCCAAGCAGGCGGGGGGAGAGAGAGAGAGAGAGAGATATCTCCCGACTGGGATTGGAAAGATTGAAAATTCTAAAAATAATCATAGATGCATTTTGCAGTCTTTTTGCGTATTAGAAACGGAGTTGGCGACACTAATACTGCAATATAATGTTTGTGTAGCAATAATACATACGACATATATTTTTTACATGTCTCCAGTACTGATAAAAAGACCGATAACGTTGGAGCTTAACGGTACCACGGTCTTTAATAATTCAGACCCGGGGCCCGTTTAATACCGGGGCTCGGTACCCATCCATACTTGTAGGGAGATTGCACTCCCAGCTAATATTGAGTTTGATTGTGTTGGTGTGGAAATCACACTGAGGAAATGTCCCTCACCATGATTTGCCTGTATCGACAACCCACCGCTAAGGTGGATTTCTATGACCAGGTAAAACTCCTGCTGAATTCCTGTGACCAGGGGCCTCATTTATAAAGGGATATTGGCGTACGCCAGTTTCTACGCAATGTTTGCGATTTATAAAATACTAACTTGACGGGAAAATGTGCGGTCCTCCACGCAAACTCTAACCCATGCGTACGCACTAAGCACAAAAACGAGAAACTGCGACACCGTTGGCAGAAGGAAAAATGGAGAGAAATATGTGGAAATAATACCATAAATAAAATGTTACCTCTCATTTATCATATATGAAGAATTCATTTTCAAACATTGATTAAAGCCAATCTTAAAATGATTTAAACAAACGCCTGTTTGCGACTCCTCAGTGCACATTTAACATAACTTGGAGAAATAAATAAATACGGATATGTTATTGAAAACCACCTCGAATATGTTGTGTTAATGTTATGAAATGTTTTCTCATAAATGATGCGTTAAGCAGAAGGACATAATTACGTCTAAACTGACGCCGTTTTGCATTTCTATAGGTTGTAGATACGAGCATGGTTTTATATACTATCATGTTTAATCGTGTTTTATGCCGTTTTGCCACAGCTAATATAACACAACACATTAGTTGTATTTCCTTTAACTGGTGGATATAGGGTTGCTGGGGGGGGGGGGTTGAGACGCACAGGCGCACAGCTGATCGACAGCTGGAACACAAACCACCAAATACAAAAACATAATTCAGATCCAGTCGTCATGACTCCACTCCGGGGGGATTCCCCGTTCACTTCTTACAGTTTCTCATCAAGGGGGGGTCTCCTGTCCCCGGTACAAACACACTGCCTGAGGAAGGCTATGTGTATTGTTTTTGTCATTAACCTATTTTCGGGCCATTTATTTATTTATTTTGGTGACGATCCGTCCTTCATGCTGCTACTCTGGTTCAAACTGCATCCACCAAACAATATGATTTATCTCCACCTCCCCAAAATAACCAAAATCTGACACGGTATGAGATGTCTTTTTTAGCTGTTCTGTTGACATTTCCTGCGCAAAAGCTGCACCGCATTTCGAGTCGGTTGTGATTTATAAAGGGAAACCGGCGTAGGAAGTGCTGTACGCACTTTCCTCGCCGGTGCGCAATATTTGGTGAATCGGAAAATGTCGGAACATTTCTGTATCTATTTTTTGGATTTCTACTACGTAAGCAACCTTCCCACGTGAATCCTAAGCACGGCGTTATAAATTAGGCCCTAGGGCTGCCCCTCCCTACAGGCCAATCACGCTGGCTGCATGGGGCCCGGCCTTGCGCAGGGGGTCTCGCCCTGAGGGCCTCAGCTGCTGTGCGCAGTTCTCCGCTCAGTTCTCCGCGCACCCCGCAAGCCCCAGGAAGTGCGCCGGTTGTAATAATGTGCTAATAACGTTATTCTGAGAGTTATTTCCCTCTGCATTATGAACGCGCCGCCCGGCACGTTCATGTTACATGTCCCGACCAATCAGAGCACACTGTGCTGGTGGGGGCTGGAGCTATTGGAGCTACAACGAGCCGTTAAAGGCAGAGAGTGAAATTCAGTGAATACAATACACGTAGTTTACAGAGATGCTGTTTGAGAAACCAATGTGAGTTGCGTTATATATATACAGTGCAATCATTCTTTCATGCTAAATTAAGCTCTGTTGCTTGGATATCCCACAGCTACAGGTCACAAGAACCGTCCATCAAAACAGTGGCACGTTCACTGACACTCTGTAAAATGCAAAGAAACTCTGAACAACAAACACATCAAACATCAACATTATAACTTGTCCGTTACAATACCATGAGTTATTAATTAACATCGTAGTAACTATCAGCTGAATATCTTTCCATTTTAATGACTTTAATGCTTTGCCTCTGCTTACCGGAGGTTTTAAAAGTACCGAGATGTCCGACTCTCCTGAACGCAGCCTTGGAGTAACGTGGCAACACTTCAGCTGGAAACATATGTTTTCATTTAAAACCTTAAAAAGTGAGTTTTGATCTTTAAATAAACACTCAGGTGAAACTAAAACATGTCCGGAGACTCCTGGTATGTGTCTGTGGACGTGCAGGAGGCTTCAACTGCCTGCTCACAGGTGAGTGTACAAGTGTATTATCAATGAAAACTCCATCACACACGCCTTAGCTTAGCATGCCGTTAGCGTAGCACGCTGTTAGCCCAAGCCCCCAGGAAGTGCGCCGGACTCAGATGAAAATATTCGTGCTGGCCAAACGGCGGTACTACACTTCCGTTTAGTTGCCAGGCCCGGAAACACTTTTTCCCATTGACTTACATGGGGAAAGAGTGGTCTGTAAATCGTTGGATAATTTTTTTTAAACTAAATAAACCACCCAGTATGAACATTTGTATAGCCCTTATTAAAAACATTCGTTCCTCAAGTTGTAATAATGTGCTAATAACGTTATTCTGAGAGTTATTTCCCTCTGCATTATGAACGCGCATCTAACCCACGGGACCGCGCTGCCCGGCACGTTCATGTTACGTGTCCCGACCAATTAGAGCACACTGTGCTCACAGGAAGGGTGGGGGCTGGAGCTATTGGGGCTACAACGAGCCGTTAAAGGCAGAGAGTGAAATTCAGTGAATACACGTAGTTTACAGAGATGCTGTTTGAGAAACCAATGTGAGTTGCGTTTATCTTTACCCATGGATGCACAATAAGAACGGACCCATATCGTCTCTCTGCCATCCCACGGAGCTGCAATAATGGATATATTGCACATGTTTGCTGTAATTCATTATCATACTACATGGGCTCTATGATTAAATCTTGTACCATAAATGTTGTATTAAATAAAGTTAATATGACTTATTATTATAAGTATATATATATATATATATATATATACTTATAATAATAAGTAATATTAACTATATATATATATATATATACATACTGCAATCATTCTTTCATGCTAAATGAAGCTCTGTTGCTTGGATATCACTAAATCCTAAAAAATCCTGTGCACATTAGCATAATGACTAGCTAGCCGCTAGCTGCTAACTGCCGCCTCGTTAATATCAAATCCATCATAATAACAAATCATTACCATGCTGTCATGAACGCGCGGTGCTGTTACGTGTACGCAAATTGACGTGCTTGATGTGAACGAGCATTTTGGTTAAAGTTGCACATACGGGTACTTCTCAGGCATGCCGGGTAATCTGTGACGTTTCGCTCTCTCAAAAGTTGAGCCATTTTATCATCATGCGCTAATGAGCAACTCTCATAAGAATTAATGAGGCCCCGCCTCCCACGCTGTATCCAGTTCTTATTATACATCTATGGCACCCCGCGCAACGTGCAATGAATCGACATCTGACCAATCACGGCTTTCATACAGCCACTAGTGCAGGTGAATAGATGCCGGTGAAAAGACAGTTTCAGTCCGGCGCAAGCAAGAGGGAAAACAAACAAAACATGAAGAAACTAGAGCATCACTCGAAGGTGGGTTATTGTATGAGTCAAATTGCCAATTGCCATATTAAAACATCAGCTGCAAGGAGAGGGTGCTTTAGGGACAGGAAGGAACATCATCTTCCCTGGCTAAATCTACAGTGCAGGAATGAATGAAATCCAGAGACCAACTATTAAAGCAGAGCTTGAAATCCGGACCATCCACTGATGCCCCTTTCACACCAACGCGTTTTCAGCTCCGGCTCGGAGCTGGACCCTGAAAAGTACCGGTTTTTCCTGTTCACACCGCCTCTTAGCTCCGGAATCTGGTTCACTTCCAGCTCCAAAAAATGGTCGGTCTGGAGGTAAGAGCTTCGGAGCTAAGAGGCGGCGTCGCTTACGTCGAGGCGGGTTGAAGTAGATGCTGAAGACCACAAAGAAGTCTTGCATTTCGCATGTGATGTTTGTAAAGTTCCAAGTAAAGTCGTCCCTTGTAAAGTCGTTCCGATGCCTTCCATTTAGTTTCGTAAGAGGATAACCAAAGCGAACAGCGCTTCAATACAATCGGCCATTGTTGTTGTTGTCGATGTGAGGGATTTCCGCGCGGTTTGGATTTTATGAAGCAGGCACGTAAACGGTGACGTCATGACGCAGTCCTAAATAAACTAATAGGTAAACATAAGAAACAGGAAAATAAAGCTCTAGAATGATGCCCTGATAAAAGACCCTGCAGTGTTGGCCAGCTCTCTAAATGAGTATTTCATAAATAGTGCTCTGGACATCACAAAGCTCTTCCCGCCATCTGAGGTCTCCCATAGCCCGACTGTGGATACACATCCAGTTTTTGACCTGGAGGAAATCACAGAGGTGGAGGTAAAACATATAATCTTAGAGGTTCTAAGGCTAGGAATGCAGATGGTTTAGACACCAACTTTATAAAGACACATATTGACCGTCTAATAAAACCAATTAGTATGCTAGTAAATCAATCTATCAGCACGAGGGAAGCACCCCCCAGGATTGCCAAAGCACCCCCCAGGATTTCCAAAGCACCCCCCTAAGCACCCCCAAGAAATGTTTTTTTTTTTTATAAAATAAGAAAAATTATTGATTACATCAATGCAAATGTGAAACAAATAAATGTTTGTCCAAAAACATAAAGTCAACACAGGTGATATGATTAGGCCAATGGCCAGCACCCATTAGATTTTTGACCTATCCATAGGCTAAATTACTTTGTGACACTTGAGTGACTTCCTGTTAGCTAGAGCGCCAAATTATTTGCTAACAGCAAAGTGAAAAATTTATCGTTTTTTAGTCCTTAAACGTCCACGTGTGGATACTCAATCAAAACCACCTGAAAGCGAGAGGGATTCTGCACATAATATGCTTCGTGAGTACAGTAGCTTGCTTACGTGTGTGTGTGTGTGTGTGTGTGTGTGTGTGTGTGAGAGAGAGAGAGAGAGAGAGAGAGCGCTCGCGCACCGGTGGGTATCTACTATCTACCGGAGATCGTTGTGGTTAGCATCTGGTGCTAGCTAGCCAAGCTAACGGATATAAGGAGCTTTTTCAACAACAAGGTGGAGGGAGAACTCTCTCCTGTCAGACTGAGAGTCTCAGATCTGTTCACTTCTGCTCTACTGGTAGGTACTGCTAATTCTATCTGATTTTTGCAGTGAGTGTGAGCGCATGAGGGGTTTAAATACTGGCCTGATTGAGGATGAGATGCAGCTGGGACCCCAGGTGAGCTGATTTGGTGGGAGTGGCTGGATGGTGGGGTGACATGGGGGCGGGGTTGTGGAAAAACACTGTAGTGCAGCAGGCAGGGTTGGGAAGGTTACTTTCAGAATGTAATATGTTACAATTACTCATTGCCTGTATAAAAAAAATGTGTCCTCTGCTGGAGAACCTGCCTTACATTAAAGGTCACCTAGCATGCTATTTCTAGGCAATAGCATAGGTCTCAGATGATGAAACGCCATATCATGGATTATCATGGATTATTTCTGAAACAGTATGGAGCTCAAAGGCTTTCTCTCTTGCCGGTTATACCACAAGGTGAGTTACTTTTTATTTCCTGCTTCTTCACACACATGCTCTCCAGTACAGGTTAGCTCTGAGTGTTAGCGATGCTAATGTAAACACCGACCATATTACGTCCAAAACAGTCGGGCATTGTTTCTGATAGCAACATTTCTGATAGGACCGTGGGTATAAAGCCAGCCTACATTTCCAATATTACATCATATCGGACGCAAATCTGGATCAGCTCCGTTGTAGCCCCCGTTTTTAGAGATTTGGGTATGGAGGAAAAGAGAGAGGGTTTTATTTTCTGACGCTGCGTGAGTTCGCAGACACACCGGGGGGACACGCCCATTTCCCAAGTTGGCGGGAGGCAGTTCTGGCGCAGTGGCAGCAATCTATCTCTGCATGATTGTCCTAAATCTCAAACCTCTGTGTAGCTACACCACTCATCCTGCCCCCATGGTAAAACAACATGTTGAGGATACATCATTGTCTGCACCAGCAACATCGTTGAATATCAAGCACTTCGGCCATGGTCGACATATTATCTACAGTTCATTCATCTGGCACTCCTGGCAGACTCCCTCAAACAAAAAAAAGGGTTTAAAACGAAAAGAAGAGAATATTGGGCTATTGGCTCTGCTGTGTCTCTTGCTCTCGGGAGATATCCACCCGGGTCCCGGCGTCATTCCCATCAACCTGACAGCTGGCGGCCCAGCCGCTGAGCTCCGCACGCCATCAGTAGGCTTCCGAAGAGGCTGGCTAGCTGAGCAGCTAGCACCACCGGCGGGTCTCTGCGGTTTTGCGCCGCCGGCTGCCGGCCTAGCAGCAGGACCTCTACCCACACCACCGGAGGACTACGGGTCCACGTGTTCCCGCCCTTACATGCTAAACTCTTATAGCACTTTTGGTAACGAGGATTGTGTACATCGAGACGGGTAAAGTTTAACCACACCTCGGAGCGCGTTCTCTCCGCCATCTCCTCCGTGTGTGTGTGTGTGTGGTTGCTGCATGTAGCAGCTGCGTGTGTGTAAACTGCCCCGCCCCCTCCCAAGCAGGCGGGGGGAGAGAGAGAGAGAGAGAGAGATATCTCCCGACTGGGATTGGAAAGATTGAAAATTCTAAAAATAATCATAGATGCATTTTGCAGTCTTTTTTGCGTATTAGAAACGGAGTTGGCGACACTAATACTGCAATATAATGTTTGTGTAGCAATAATACATACGACATATATTTTTTACATGTCTCCAGTACTGATAAAAGACCGATAACGTTGGAGCTTAACGGTACCACGGTCTTTAATAATTCAGACCCGGGGCCCGTTTAATACCGGGGCTCGGTACCCATCCATACTTGTAGGGAGATTGCACTCCCAGCTAATATTGAGTTTGATTGTGTTGGTGTGGAAATCACACTGAGGAAATGTCCCTCACCATGATTTGCCTGTATCGACAACCCACCGCTAAGGTGGATTTCTATGACCAGGTAAAACTCCTGCTGAATTCCTGTGACCAGGGGCCTCATTTATAAAGGGATATTGGCGACGCCAGTTTCTACGCAATGTTTGCGATTTATAAAATACTAACTTGACGGGAAAATGTGCGGTCCTCCACGCAAACTCTAACCCATGCGTACGCACTAAGCACAAAAACGAGAAACTGCGACACCGTTGGCAGAAGGAAAAATGGAGAGAAATATGTGGAAATAATACCATAAATAAAATGTTACCCTCTCATTTATCATATATGAAGAATTCATTTTCAAACATTGATTAAAGCCAATCTTAAAATGATTTAAACAAACGCCTGTTTGCGACTCCTCAGTGCACATTTAACATAACTTGGAGAAATAAATAAATACGGATATGTTATTGAAAACCACCTCGAATATGTTGTGTTAATGTTATGAAATGTTTTCTCATAAATGATGCGTTAAGCAGAAGGACATAATTACGTCTAAACTGACGCCGTTTTGCATTTCTATAGGTTGTAGATACGAGCATGGTTTTATATACTATCATGTTTAATCGTGTTTTATGCCGTTTTGCCACAGCTAATATAACACAACACATTAGTTGTATTTCCTTTAACTGGTGGATATAGGGTTGCTGGGGGGGGGGGTTGAGACGCACAGGCGCACAGCTGATCGACAGCTGGAACACAAACCACCAAATACAAAACATAATTCAGATCCAGTCGTCATGACTCCACTCCGGGGGGATTCCCCGTTCACTTCTTACAGTTTCTCATCAAGGGGGGGTCTCCTGTCCCCGGTACAAACACACTGCCTGAGGAAGGCTATGTGTATTGTTTTGTCATTAACCTATTTTCGGGCCATTTATTTATTTATTTTGGTGACGATCCGTCCTTCATGCTGCTACTCTGGTTCAAACTGCATCCACCAAACAATATGATTTATCTCCACCTCCCCAAAATAACCAAAATCTGACACGGTATGAGATGTCTTTTTTAGCTGTTCTGTTGACATTTCCTGCGCAAAAGCTGCACCGCATTTCGAGTCGGTTGTGATTTATAAAGGGAAACCGGCGTAGGAAGTGCTGTACGCACTTTCCTCGCCGGTGCGCAATATTTGGTGAATCGGAAAATGTCGGAACATTTCTGTATCTATTTTTTGGATTTCTACTACGTAAGCAACCTTCCCACGTGAATCCTAAGCACGGCGTTATAATTAGGCCCTAGGGCTGCCCCTCCCTACAGGCCAATCACGCTGGCTGCATGGGGCCCGGCCTTGCGCAGGGGGTCTCGCCCTGAGGGCCTCAGCTGCTGTGCGCAGTTCTCCGCTCAGTTCTCCGCGCACCCCGCAAGCCCCCAGGAAGTGCGCCGGTTTGTAATAATGTGCTAATAACGTTATTCTGAGAGTTATTTCCCTCTGCATTATGAACGCGCCGCCCGGCACGTTCATGTTACATGTCCCGACCAATCAGAGCACACTGTGCTGGTGGGGCTGGAGCTATTGGAGCTACAACGAGCCGTTTAAAGGCAGAGAGTGAAATTCAGTGAATACAATACACGTAGTTTACAGAGATGCTGTTTGAGAAACCAATGTGAGTTGCGTTATATATACAGTGCAATCATTCTTTCATGCTAAATTAAGCTCTGTTGCTTGGATATCCCACAGCTACAGGTCACAAGAACCGTCCATACAAAACAGTGGCACGTTCACTGACACTCTGTAAAATGCCAAAGAAACTCTGAACAACAAACACATCAAACATCAACATTATAACTTGTCCGTTACAATACCATGAGTTATTAATTAACATCGTAGTAACTATCAGCTGAATATCTTTCCATTTTAATGACTTTAATGCTTTGCCTCTGCTTACCGGAGGTTTTAAAAGTACCGAGATGTCCGACTCTCCTGAACGCAGCCTTGGAGTAACGTGGCAACACTTCAGCTGGAAACATATGTTTCTCATTTAAAACCTTAAAAAGTGAGTTTTGATCTTTAAAATAAACACTCAGGTGAACTAAAACATGTCCGGAGACTCCTGGTATGTGTCTGTGGACGTGCAGGAGGCTTCAACTGCCTGCTCACAGGTGAGTGTACAAGTGTATTATCAATGAAAACTCCATCACACACGCCTTAGCTTAGCATGCCGTTAGCGTAGCACGCTGTTAGCCCAAGCCCCCAGGAAGTGCGCCGGACTCAGATGAAAATATTCGTGCTGGCCAAACAGCGGTACTACACTTCCGTTTGGTTGCCAGGCCCGGAAACACTTTTTCCCATTGACTTACATGGGGAAAGAGTGGTCTGTAAATCGTTGGATAATTTTTTTTAAACTAAATAAACCACCCAGTATGAACACTTGTATAGCCCTTATTAAAAACATTCGTTCCTCAAGTTGTAATAATGTGCTAATAACGTTATTCTGAGAGTTATTTCCCTCTGCATTATGAACGTGCATCTAACCCACGGGACCGCGCTGCCCGGCACGTTCATGTTACGTGTCCCGACCAATTAGAGCACACTGTGCTCACAGGAAGGGTGGGGGCTGGAGCTATTGGGGCTACAACGAGCCGTTAAAGGCAGAGAGTGAAATTCAGTGAATACACGTAGTTTACAGAGATGCTGTTTGAGAAACCAATGTGAGTTGCGTTTATCTTTACCCATGGATGCACAATAAGAACGGACCCATATCGTCTCTCTGCCATCCCACGGAGCTGCAATAATGGATATATTGCACATGTTTGCTGTAATTCATTATCATACTACATGGGCTGTATGATTAAATCTTGTACCGTAAATGTTGTATTAAATAAAGTTAATATTACTTATTATTATAAGTATATATATATATATATATATATATATATATATACTTATAATAATAAGTAATATTAACTATAAATATATATATATATATACATACTGCAATCATTCTTTCATGCTAAATGAAGCTCTGTTGCTTGGATATCACTAAATCCTAAAAAATCCTGTGCACATTAGCATAATGACTAGCTAGCCGCTAGCTGCTAACTGCCGCTCGTTAATATCAAATCCATCATAATAACAAATCATTACCATGCTGTCATGAACGCGCGGTGCTGTTACGTGTACGCAAATTGACGTGCTTGATGTGAACGAGCATTTTGGTTAAAGTTGCACATACGGTTACTTCTCAGGCATGCCGGGTAATCTGTGACGTTTCGCTCTCTCAAAAGTTGAGCCATTTTATCATCATGCGCTAATGAGCAACTCTCATAAGAATTAATGAGGCCCCGCCTCCCACGCTGTATCCAGTTCTTATTATACATCTATGGCACCCCGCGCAACGTGCAATGAATCGACATCTGACCAATCACGGCTTTCATACAGCCACTAGTGCAGGTGAATAGATGCCGGTGAAAAGACAGTTTCAGTCCGCGCAAGCAGAGGGAAAACAAACAAACATGAGAAAACTAGAGCATCACTCGAAGGTGGGTTATTGTATGAGTCAAATTGCCAATTGCCATATTAAACAGTCAGCTGCAAGGAGAGGGTGCTTTAGGGACAGGAAGGAACATCATCTTCCCTGGCTAAATCTACAGTGCAGGAATGAATGAAATCCAGAGACCAACTATTAAAGCAGAGCTTGAAATCCGGACTATCCACTGATGCCCCTTTCACACCAACGCGTTTTCAGCTCCGGCTCGGAGCTGGACCCTGAAAAGTACCGGTTTTTCCTGTTCACACCGCCTCTTAGCTCCGGAATCTGGTTCACTTCCAGCTCCAAAAAATGGTCGGTCTGGAGGTAAGAGCTTCGGAGCTAAGAGGCGGCGTCGCTTACGTCGAGGCGGGTTGAAGTAGATGCTGAAGACCACAAAGAAGTCTTGCATTTCGCATGTGATGTTTGTAAAGTTCCAAGTAAAGTCGTCCCTTGTAAAGTCGTTCCGATGCCTTCCATTTAGTTTCGTAAGAGGATAACCAAAGCGAACAGCGCTTCAATACAATCGGCCATTGTTGTTGTTGTCGATGTGAGGGATTTCCGCGCGGTTTGGATTTTATGAAGCAGGCACGTAAACGGTGACGTCATGACGCAGCAGCGGCAGCTCTGGGCGGTGTGAACAGAGCGGGAGCAGAAAAGGGAAACCGGAGCTGAACCAGAAAAGCTCCCGCTCGGAGCTAGAAAGGGAAAAGCGCTGGTGTGAAAGCCGCATGAGACAGAAATCACTCATGCTCGTAACAAGGTAACTCAAACAACAAGACAGGCCCAAAGGCAACGTTTTCATTAATATAATAGAAGGTGCGAAAGGTAACAGTAAAAAAACGTTTGGCAAATCCTAAATAAACTAATAGGTAAACATAAGAAACAGGAAAATAAAGCTCTAGAATGATGCCCTGATAAAAGACCTTGCAGTGTTGGCCACGTCTCTAAATGAGTATTTGCATAAATAGTGCTCTGGACATCACAAAGCTCTTCCCGCCATCTGAGGTCTCCCATAGCCGACTGTGGATACACATCCAGTTTTTGACCCTGGAGGAAATCACAGAGGTGGAGGTTAAAACATATAATCTTAGAGATTCTAAGGCTAGGAATTGCAGATGGTTTAGACACCAACTTTATAAAGACACATATTGACCGTCTAATAAAACCAATTAGTATGCTATTAAATTCAATCTATCAGCACGAGGGGAAGCACCCCCCAGGATTTCCAAAGCACCCCCTAAGCACCCCCCAAGAAATATGTTTTTTTTTTTTATAAAATAAGAAAAATTATTGATTACATCAATGCAAATGTGAAACAAACAAAATGTTTGTCCAAAAACATAAAGTCAACACAGGTGATATGATTAGGCCAATGGCCCAGCACCCATTAGATTTTTGACCTATCCATAGGCTAAATTACTTTGTGACACTTGAGTGACTTCCTGTTAGCTAGAGCGCCAAATTATTTGCTAACAGCCAAAGTGAAAAATTGATCGTTTTTTAGTCATTAAACGTCCACGTGGTGGATACTCAATCAAAACCACCTGAAAGCGAGAGGGATTCTGCACATAATATGCTTCGGAGTACAGTAGCTTACTTCTGGGGTGTGGTGGGTGTGTGGTGGTGTAGGGGTGTGTGGTGTGTGTGTGGTAGTGTGTGTGTGGTGTGTGTGTGTGTGTATTGTGGTGTGTGTGTGTGTGTGCGGCGCGCGTGTGTGTTCCTTTTGTGTGCGTGCGTGAATGAGAGAGAGAGAGCTCGCGCACCGGTGGGTATCTACTATCTACCGGAGATCGTTGTGGTTAGCATCTGGTGCTAGCTAGCCAAGCTAACGGATATAAGGAGCTTTTTCAACAACAAAGGTGGAGGAGAACTCCTCTCCTGTCAGACTGAGAGTCTCAGATAACCTCAGCTCAGGTGAAGTAAAGGACTCTCTCAGTGTTTAGATAGTTCACTGTAGTCTAGTTATCTCAGTGGGTCTCAAACGGTTGGTTTTTAAAAGGGGAGTGATTTGTAAAATATCTATAAAGACATAGACATCTGTTTATAGTTCTGTTTCATGGGTGTTGAGAGATGTATCCACAGATCTCTTAATGTTGCTCTCCAAGTGCACCAGATTGATGCTTTTAACTTCAATATTTAAAATAAATCTTCCCGGGGGAAACATGCCCCCGGACCCCACTAGAGGAGGTGAGGACCCCCCTAGAGGAGGTGAGGTCCACCCCCCACTTGTAAAAATAGCACTTTACGCCGTGAGCTGATTATCGAGCCTTCATTGTAGCGGGTACACTGTGTGTGCGTGTGGGGAGTGTTGCAGTAGAAAATTCAACTGTAGCGCTGGTGCATTAATGGGAAACCCTTAATGTTGAGCACCCTCTATGAAACGTCAAGCTACCCACAGCACCCCCTAGAGAAAATCTCTGGCGCAGCCACTGCTTACCACCCAGTTGATGCTCTGCAGTTTCTGTCCCACCGATCCTTTTTTGACTTGAACAGTTGGATTAAACGTGGGGTGTGCTGGTCCAGAGCCTCAAAGAAGTCTGCCTCGAGGTTCCGACTGGTAATCCGATTAAATTTGGCAAATACCTGAAAAAGTAGAGAAGGGGGTGGGTTAGGAGATGGAAAACCAGCACATTAGGAAGACATTAGTTTAAATCATAACAATTTTGCAAGCAGGCAACCACTATAGCTTAGATAGAAAGGCAGGGTACACGTCTAGCCCACAACAATATAATATTGTATGCTGAGATTTCAGGCCTCTATAATTAATATAATATTGTTTTGATTTATCAATGTGCTCTGATTGGTCGGGACGTTGAGAAGCTCCCAGCTGCAGTCTGAGCTGCAGTGTGTGCTCCGTGGCGGTGTGGTTTTCTGATTGGCGATACACACCTAAACACCGCCAAACTCATCCTGAGCACACACAAACACTCACAGCCGAAGTAAAAACATTAAGTGTGGCTTGATATTGAGTAAGAAAAAGGTTGATAAACGCTGTGAGATTCCAACTCGTCTGTCAGCGCTCACGGAGCTCTATGCACGTCAAGGCTCTGGGTGTTCACACGTCATAACGGCCAGGAAGAAAAAATTGGAAAACTCCAACGAGGCGTTTTGGGGAGGTATTTTCTGCGTTAGAGTTTTACTTGCTACAGGGTGTACTTTGAGGGTTTGTGACTCTGCAGACCGTTTACATGCAGAAAAACCTTCATAACACACAAGGGGACGGGTAAGAACCAGAAAAGCATGACATGGGCCCTTTAAATTAAAGCTTTTACGCCGCTGCTCATAGAAAAAATACAAACGATCAGAGAGGAATTGTGTAGTGCAGGGGTGCCCAACCAGTCGATCGCGATCGACCGGTCGATCGCGGGGAGATTCCCAGTCGATCGCGAGATTCCCAGTCGATCGCGAGATTCCCAGTCGATCGCGAGATTCCCAGTCGATCGCGAGATGTGTCTAAAAATAGAACAACAATATTCTGTTTTATCGTTAATGTCCTGTTACATAATCTTCCTGTGCCAGAATAACGCACTTGAACGCATCAAAGCTTTGTGATTGGCCGGCGTGACCCCATGTGTCGGGGCGTGGCTGGTGAGCAGTGGGCAGTGTGCACTAGTTCGCTAACGTTGTCCATGTCAACAGGAGTGACAGTCCGCACACACACAAGACCGCAATTATGGCAGAAGCAAAACATATATCATTTTCACTCCGAGTGGGAGGATGATTATTTTTGTATCTATTCCAATTCAAAGTCCATCTGTCTCATCTGCAATGCGAGCGTGGTGGCTTTATCGAAGAAGAGTAATTTAGGAGCGGCATTTCAAAACAGTGCACAAACGCTACGAGACGGAATTCCCTCCTAGTTTGTTAGAACTTATTCATTATAATTATGTACAAAATGGTATAAGAATGCAAACTTAAATTGATTATAGTCTATCATCAATTCAGGTTAAGAAACTAGTGTTGCTTGCATCCTATTTTAAAGGCATTTCTTTTTATACTCTACTAAAATGCAACAAAAAAAGGTTTGATTCTATTAATTTTGTCTTTTTTTATTGCACTTTGGCAGCAGATTCCTGTGTAGCTTCAGATCTGAGTTGTCTAATTAGTAAGTCTCATTTATACTTTTGTTGCAACACTATTTTTATATAATGGCAAAGAAAGGGTTCAGAGTATTTTCTTGTTTCCCTGTGTCATATGTGGCAGCACTGTTCAATGTTTCTTGAAAACATACCCACTGTAGTGACGTGTGAATAAACTCCAACTCTGTATCAACAACACTGTTATGTAACTTCAGTTAAATACTTGTATGTGTGTAGATTAGAAAGAGGTAAGATAAAGGATCTGCAGTATTCTATGAAGTATTAATCGTACGAAGGTCAGTTTTATACAAGTAGATGAAGTGTATTTACCTGGTAGTAGGCTGTCAGTAATGGCTACGCCTCTCTATTTGGACTGGTAGATCTCGGCAGACTGGCAACTTTAAAAGTAGCTCTCGGTTCAAAAAAGGTTGGCCACCCCTGGTGTAGTGTGTAAAAATACCTTTTACTGCTGTGATCATGGAATGTGTGGAGTTGCCACCATCTGTTAAAGCCTGAATGGGGAAGAATAAAACATTTGAAAGCAGATATTGCTAACAAAAACAGACATTTAATCGATTATAGCAAAGATTGCAAACATGACAAATAACACCAATTTTTGTTAATATGGCATAGCCTTTAAATCACA
Source organism: Gymnodraco acuticeps (assembly GCF_902827175.1). NCBI lineage: Eukaryota > Metazoa > Chordata > Actinopteri > Perciformes > Bathydraconidae > Gymnodraco > Gymnodraco acuticeps. Next base: position 1,242,563 of record NW_022990313.1, read on the forward strand.
AAGACCTGGATATTACAACCATCAAATACATATATTCAACTGAGTATGCCAATCAACATATTCACTATTATAACAGATTATGGTTACATTGAATGTAAACACTATACTTTTTTAAATGTAGACTAATATCAGGTAGCTTTTTAAACTATGCTAATTTAAATCAAGTTTCACCAAATGCACTTTAAAACATATGCAGGAGTGAAACAACCATTTCAGTTGGTATCTCCATATGATTATTGTAAAATAAACTATTAAAAGGTAATAGACTACTATTACTGTGTAATACATGATTCAACTGTCACACATTGTTTGGGATTTTTTGTTTTTGTTGACAATTTCAGGAGATATATTTGAAAATTGAAATCCATTAATTGATGCACTTTGAGAGCAACATAAATAGGATATAAATAGTGTGTGCTCCTGTAACAATTGTGTGCATTTGTAAACAATTAAAATACTGATTGTATAATTATCAACAGTGACTTCAGACGGCAAGAACGTTACATCTACACCTCACGTTGGAACCTGACGACCCCGCCACTCCCCGTTGCGGCAAATTGTAACGCCCACAGACATAGCCGCCAGACACATTTACACTCCAGCTGTTTCCCCGCCAAAAGAGCGAGTCGCGGTGAAGTAATGCCCGGTACATGGACAAGCCAGCTCCGCGGAGCTTGAGGTTGCACCCGCAGTCTCACCCAGGCACGGCCCGCCCGTAGCGGAAGGTCTCTCCGGCAGCACCGCAGTGACGGCTTGCAGCACCGCGGAGCTGGGAGGGACCCGCAGTCTGACCAGGAACGGTCGCCGCC